>NC_135756.1:15107916-15453333 GCF_041903045.1 Epinephelus lanceolatus
AGGACTTTATTGTCGTCTCGTCTGAGGACGTTGGGACTTTACTGTCTCCTCATTTGAGGACATTGGGACTTTATTGTCGTTGACAATGTTTAGTTTTTTATACTTATTGGATACTACTGATCCCAAATAGCAAGGAGAAATTAAAATGCACACCAAACATAAGTTCAGGTCTCGGGAGGTTAAGACGTGTCCTTGTGGGAGAATGTCTGCATGCTTTTATTGTGAAGGCGTGTTTCCGCTCTCTCCCCTGCTTTCTCCAGCAGCACAAGAGGCACTTTGTCTCGGCGGAGGGGGTGTTGACAGGAGAAAGAGGGGGGAGGTGGAGGGAGACTGAATTGAACTGGCCCGGTGATCACTTGCACCGCAGACCCCGCAGCAGGACGAGGACAGCGGAGGCCCCAAGGAGAGGAGAGCACCGGAGGGCGGGAGACACAGGACCAACGTGGACCAGATCGGACACCCACGGAGACACCTTGTGGTAATTTGGATACAGAGGGACACCGGGCGGGGAGGGGGGCCCGTATGATTCCTCTCAGTCCGGCTGTAACGATGGTGGTGATGCACCGACAGCAGAGCGGCGGATTCCTGCAGACACACTGCACCACAACCCCGCAACCGAGTGTGAGCTGCTGCTGCCCGGTCAGACTTGCTCGCTTCTCTCCATCAGAGCCTCACCGACGCATCACAGGATCCCCACACCGAAGCTTGACCCAAACAACCGGGTAGCAGCTTACCTTGCAGGCTCCATTCATACTCCGCCCCGTCTGCGGGATGAGACGGGGATTTGCGGCGGGACGCAGAGAGCAGCTTTGAACCGCTTCACTGCACCGGGGGGGTTGATGTGCATGCACCGGCTGCTTTGAGCATTAAGACAAGATGTTGGTGCGATGCTACCGGGGCAAGCTGTCGGTGTGGGCCGCTCTGTGCGTGCTGGTGCTTTGCTGGTTTTACATTTTCCCCGTCTACAGACTCCCCCGCGATAAGGAGATAGTGGAAGAGGTGCTGAGGCAGGGGGAAGTGTGGCAGAAGAACCAGACGGGCATCGATTTGTACAGGTTCGTCTCAGGTCTCAGATTTCTCTCTGTTGCCTTACAGCAGTGTTTCCCAAAGTGAGGCCCGGTGCACACAGCAGTGCACAAGTCTGCTCCTCACTATAAACCCCATACATTGCAGAAAGCCAGAACGCAATGTGCACTAATATCCCTTTTTGTTTATGCTTGTCTCCCCCTGCATCCCCTATAGAGCATAGGGTTCCTGGCACTCAGTGGTGGTGCCTGTGACCTCCTTTGTCTGTATCTGGACTCCCTGAACATATGGACATAATGTCATTGTGATGAGATTGTAATGGATAACCAATTGAATTTGTCAGAGCTTTGGAGAGACATTACAGGAGATACAAGCATCACAGACGCTCTTTATTAAGTGCCACACAGACCATGTGGGTCCTTCATTTGCAGGTTTTTTAAACAGGCAAACCAGATCAAAAGGGCGTGTTTGTCACACCGTGGGCAGCCTGGGTAAAATCTTATTTAGTTAAGAATATGTGCAGACAATTCTCCGAGGCAAAGCCGATTAGGGTAATGAAAGAAGGTGATACCTGCAGAGCAGCGGACAGCAGGGCCTACAGGGAGGGGGTGATGCTCACTTGGAGCTGTGGTTTTAAAGTCATACAGCTTCTGTTTGGTCCAGTAGATTGCTAGGATTAAATAGTGAGTTAAAGTGCTGAGGGCAGCCCCAACTATTGACCTCTCAGGCATTTATCTGTAACCTAAAATATGTGATCATTTTCTCTGATCTGTGATTTGTCCTGTCATTTATACAGTTCACACATTTTACTCTGGCTCTATTATAGCCCGTCTTTTATCAGAATCCAGTGGTGCCTCCAAGAGCGGGCCCTAGAGATGCACCGATCCAGCTTTTTCAGTTTCGATACCGATTCCGAAGCTGTTGCTTTGAGTATCAGCCGATACCCGATACCGATCCGATACCATGGTTGACCTAAAAAGCTATATACCTCTACACGTAGAACAGAAAAGACGAGAGGCATCAGGCATTGATGACTACACAGTTCTTTACTAAGATAAAATGAAACAAGATGAAACAGATCAATGCAATGATGAACTATTGATTTTTAACAAAAATAAACAATTGTGCAACAGCAGTTGAAATAGTGTGAAATACCTCAACATGGCACATTCTCTCCTTCGCTCCATGACGTACATAACTCGCGTCGCAATACATTTAAAGGGAAAGGATCGCCTCGGGTATAGGTTGCATTTTCCGATACCCGATCCATCTATTTTGATTATATCAGGGCCGATATTCGATCCAGATATCGGATCGGTGCATCCCTAGTGGGCCCTGGCCCCCCAAATACAGTTGCTGCCCCCTTAGCAAAAATAATAAGAGGCCAACATTACTGTCTTTAGAAAAATCTATGGCGCGCTCCTTTTGTAAGTTGGCATGAAGTTAGTGGTCCATTGTGAAACTGGACACCAGACAAGGCTAAATAAAGCTTAGGGATGTCAACGGTTGACCATTAAAGATGCCCTAAAACTTCAGGAAATGAGTTAGCGTTTTTCTATTCCCACTTACCTTGTATAGAAGTCAATGGGTTTTGTGAACTGGTTTTTGGTTAGATGCCTGATCTAAGGTCTGTGGTTAATCCAAGCTTACAAGACGTTCATGATTTGTTTTACAACATAAAATCGTCAATAAATACCACTCATAATTTCTAAAAGTTTTATGTGTCTTAAAAAGGTCAGTTGCTAACAAGTGGCTAAACCAGACTACAAAATATCATCACACCGAACATGGCTTTACAGGGGGTACGTTATGTCATGCGATCACAGTGTAATTTGCTTGTAGGCTAACATTAGCTTTTTACTTCTGGTGATAGCATTTAGGCTTCAAAAATCAAAGTGGTGTTCAGTATTTGTTCGCCACAGTGTTTATTTCAGCAGTAATCCAAAATCCAATGGGAAAATCGTATCAAATTTTTGACATGGGAATTCAGTGACAGGATATTGGTTGGCGCCCACGTCCGGTTCAAAAACTCATGTTACTGCAGCTAAACACAGCACTAAAATATGTTCCGAAAGAACATTTTAGCCGTGAAATAGGCAGTGTGGTAACAGAATCTTGGTTTATATTTGATAAGTTGTGGGTTTCTCTCTCAATCCGTTTCTGTACTCTTGGTGGTGGTGGTGGCATGGGTGGCGGGCAATATGATAATGCAGAAGTACAGCCTGTGGTTCGAGCAACAGCCCCCGAGAGCCAGTGAAACTCTGCCAGGTGAGTGGGGAGTGGGGATATCTAGGTACTGGTTAGATAAATATACGACCCATATTATTATGATAGAAAGCTGGTTAAAAGTCGGTGAAGTACCCTTTTAACTGGTTAACCTCAGAGAATAATTTTGACCAATTACACATGCTAATCTACTGCACACCATCCAGGTCTGGTGGGAGCTAATGTTACTTAGGCCAGCAGCTCCAACAGCATTGGTTTGGAAACATTGTGCCCACCCTCTTGTCTCTCTTGAGATGGTGAATAAGTGGCTTAATTTGGGTCCATGTCATTGGTCTGACAACCCATTGGTCCAACATCCCATTAGTCCGATGGTCGGCAGTGCTGAATGGCTCCTGGCGGGCATATTTCTGCCTTGATGGTGCGCCGCGACCGACTCTGGGTCAGCTGGGAAAGGCTTGAGGTGAAGCAGGCTCACAGTTTACGTGTCTGTCACTTTCTTTTTCATTTTAACCCACACCATGATCTTTTCCTCACCCTAACCAAGTGGTTTTTGTGCCTACACCTAACCAGACCTTAACCACAGGGCATCATGATGATTTCGGAACTGACTTCGGAACAATGGGTTTAATATGTTCGGAACAATGGGCTGTCGGACCAATGGGCAGTTCCCCTTAATTTTGAGGAGCAAACCTCCTTTAGCATTGTTAACTTGGCCTATGTTACCTCTGTTAGCAACATTAGCAGTGTCAGCATGGGTAGTAGTGCTAACAATGCTAAAGGGGTCAAAATTAAGACAATTATTGACCAGGGCGAACTTGGGAGAGGGACTGGAGGGTGGCTACCATGTTTTCGCAGGACGCCATAAACAGCTGTAATCCAGAATGAGCGGTGCCGCTAGCTAGCTCCCACCCAACCTAGCTGGTGTGCAATGCAGAGCAGCCAAGGCTAATGTTAGCTAACCAGTGTAGACAAGAGGGTGTGCAGAGAGTTCTGTGTTTCTGCATGTTAACACAGCCAGCCACCCTTCTGTCAGCAAAGCCAGCAGAAATTAAAACAAAAGGAAAGATTGTTATATCACAAAACATTTAAATTTCACCACCTCCAATTAGATAGCGCTTTCAAATGCAGCGCTAAAGCTCACTGAGTCGATGTAGCACTGGACCAAAAGGCTTCATTTGGCGTCCTTTACTCTAAAAGAAATTGATTGGTTACCAGTTAATGGATGTTGGGCTGTCAAAAGTAAAATTACCCGAAACTGACATTCCTAAAAATGCTAAGTTAAGCTAAGTTAGGCTAAATTTTGGCAAAGGAACAACTGTCATTGCCGTTTTCAAAGGGGACCCTTGAATTTTCCCCTCAAGATACCTGAATGAAAGTTGGTTTTTGGGTCCCTACAGGTTTTCCCAAAACATGCAAAGGCTTCTTCCCAGTAAATGTTCTGGTCCTTTAATGTACTCCTTCGAATTAAAGATTCAGGGAGTGCCACTGCCAGACTCCCAGCCGTCTTTTTGAATCCAATCTGTGTGAAACTGTCCAGATACCAGATCTTATTATTTCCCATGTTTTCTCTGCACAGGAAGCTGCTGACAGAATGCTGCGATCCTCGGAGGATGTTCGCAGTGACCAAGGAGAACTCGCCGATGGGCAAGGTCCTGTGGTACGATGGCGAGTTTTACCACTCGCACACCGTCAACAATGAGACCTACCCGCTCTTTGTGCAGGTATGCTATCATAGTAATAACATCTGATAGAAGAAGAACGGCTGACTTTCCCTTCACGGAGCCACAATCCTCTTTACCCCAACACACGACTTTGAGACAGGCAGCTGTGTTCTTAAAGAGCAGATGATGGAAAGTGTTTTTTCTCCCACTCAGCGCAATTTGACACTATTGTGGGGACTGTGGGTTTTAATGCGGATCCTCGTTGATCCATAATGGAGGCGGGGAGTGGGGGCGGTGGAGTAGACAGACACCCTCTGAAGGAGACAGGATTGCTGGTGTAGTGTTCTGCAGCGTGAGGGAAGTCAATATTAAGATGTGGAGGCCGGTTAGAGCAACAAGACACAGTATACGAGTATATCAGAACATCTTTCATTCTCGCTTTTTACTCTGACTTTTGCATTAAACTTCACAATTAATGCATCTTTCACTTTTGTTTCTATAGCGACAGGATGTTTTACAACTTGAGAGGCGCAGATAAGGACAGGTTGAAGAGTTTTTCTGCATTAAATGAGGCTCCTGCTTCTTGTTTATGTGTCCTGTCGTGTTATTTTTCCACTTCAGTCTAATCTAAGATGGGGATGTTTAAACCATGGGTACAAACTGGAGGAGGATGTGCCTCAAGCTCTCTCCCTACCAAGTTATTTCCCCTTTTATTTTCCATGTAAAGCATGCCGTATGGTGCAAAAATGGACCCAGAGTGTGTATTTATGCTCCTGTGCATGTGTCTGTATCGAGATAAGGGCTATTTTTACTTGGCTTCATGTCTGTGTGTGGGTGCGCATGTGGATGAGAGTGTTTGTGCCAGGAAACAGGACAAAATGAGAACCTCTGGTGCGAGTGCTGTTGCCGTGGTTTTTGTATCCAGGGGCAATACATCTCACTAATAACGAGAATTGGATCCTTATTACTGATGCCACAGATTTGCAGCCTCATGTCCTGGTTGGTAAATGCGATGAATATTATGTGACCCTAATTTGCAGTCGTGAGCAGTGCATGTTCATTCATGAGGAATGGGGGAGGTGAATAAATAAAGAAATGAGAATATGAAGCGAGAGACGGCTGAGCTCAGCCACAGTGTGGGTGTACATGCATGAATGTGCAGCGCGGGGTGTTAACCCCAGAGTTTTATGTTTTCACACACCACTTTATTGGTAATAAGTGTATGCGCACTAAATTCAGAACACGCTGGTTCACCCAAATAAGAGCTACCACATTATGTTAATTATTGATCATTTTCAAG
The DNA here is from genome assembly GCF_041903045.1 of Epinephelus lanceolatus. Taxonomy (NCBI): domain Eukaryota; kingdom Metazoa; phylum Chordata; class Actinopteri; order Perciformes; family Serranidae; genus Epinephelus; species Epinephelus lanceolatus. The sequence goes on from NC_135756.1 coordinate 15,114,130, forward strand.
CAACAACGCCAAAGGTTTGCTGCATCCAACATCCCTAAATGTGAATATTTGCTCCTCTTCTCTGTTTTATATGATTGTAAACTAAATATTTGGGACTGGGATATTTTGGAGTGCAGGTTGGACGAAACAAGCAATTTGAAAACAGCACTTTTATTTTGTTTTTTTGTGACATTTTATGTATCAAGTAGCAACAAACTTCTCCAGTGAAACAATACCTGCATTTGATCCTTTTTGTACCCAGATCTAAAATAAAATGACTATTTGTATGGTTGTGCTTGCAGCCAATCACCTCAAGCATTCTTAAATATACTTTCAATTTTTTTTTGTACTATTTAAAATGGGTAAAATGCCATTTAATTGTAGAACTGTGCATAGTGTTTTACTTCGCCCAGTGCCTCATTGCTCCGCTTTCTCTCATGATCATCTATCATGTCACTACTGCTGCAGGAGTGTGAGCTTCACACCAGGGATGTTGAGAGTCCGCCTGCCCAGTACACACACACAGTGACAGGACTAATTGCTAGCATCAGATGGCTAATGTTACCTAGGCCTGTCATGATAACAAATTTTGCTGGGCGATTAATTGTATCAGAAATTATTGCGATAAGTGATAATATTACGAAAAAGGCTTCCAAAGTGAAAGTTTTTAAAAATATCTGTTTCTATGGAGACGTGTAAACAGGATAGACAAAGATTTTGGAAAACGATTACGTTGCAACCCAGTTTGCGCATGCCCACTAGGTGCCCAGGAACGTTTTGTTAGCACTTTTGGGACTACTTACGAGCTTACAAATGAACTTAGCACTGCTGCATCAACATCACTGCTACATTGGCGCACAAAGATGTCTGCTGTGCCCAATATTATTAAGTGCATAGCAGCTAACTATGCTACGTAAGGTTAAAATGTAGTTTATCTTTTTTTTTTTTATCACTAGTGTCAAGAGGAAAACAAATCACTGTGCATGCACAGAATGTTCTTCTATGGTGTTTGACATTAAGGTGTAGTGCCATCTACTGGCCTGGCATGGTAATTGCAGCAAAAAGCTTCTTTTTTGTGGAAACAGGGATATCATTTTCACAGCTGAATTTTTTTAAATACAGGATAAATAAAAATATGTTTTTGTTACCTCCGCCAAGGAGGTTATGTTTTCGCCGGCGTTGGTATGTTTGTCTGTCTGTTTGTTTGTCTGCAAAATAACTCAAAAAGTTATAAACGGATTTTGATGAAATTTTCAGGAAAGGTGGATAATGGGACAAGGAACAGATGATAGTTTGGTGGTGATCGGTTGAAGCAAAGTGGATAAAATAATAAATAAAGTCTATCGTCTGACAGCCTCAGCAGCAATTCCAATTTCTAATGAGACAGTGAAAATAGCACCATCTGGTGGCCAGAAAGCACGTCTTGTTCTGCTTGCTAAATATTGTTGTAATCCTAAGGTTGAAATTAATGTTCGGTGTTGGAAAAAAAGAAAGTGAAAAATACAAAAAACATATTATATTCTGTGTTGGTACAAAATTAAAACGAAATAAATTCACCACAGTGTCTCCATGGTGAAGGCATATATAACCTAATAATGATAGTGATGCAAATAACCTAATTGTGATGCAGGCTGCAAAATCTGATGCAGAGGGGGAGGGAATGTCACCTTTTTGGCGGAGGTCTGCAATCTCTGAGTGCTTTTCTAGTTTGTATTGGTATCGTGTGAACAAGGCCTAAGTGGACCACTCAGGACTGTCTCCTTCTTTACTCCAGTTAGCGCATTGCCTAACTGCCTTCCAAAGTACATTGGTTAAGCACGAATTACTGGCTCATCATTACGTGGGATACGTATGAATTTTGGTGCATTACCTTTGTAGGAAAATGTAAAAACACCCTGAATTAAAAAAGGAATTATGAAAAACTTCCTTGGTCTAAAAACACTTGTTGTACTTTGAGTACAACAGTGAACTGGGTGAACTGACCCTTTAAAATAAATCATAGAACTTCATTACACTGTGTGCAGTCTTCTCACTTCTCTTTGTCACTGGGACATAGCTGATATTGTGTTGCTAAATGTCAGACTCCAATACTTCACTCCGCCCGAGGTTATGGTGACACTCTGCCGCAGAGTTCAACTTTGTGTTTGTGAGACTCCTTGTTTGCATGCATGATCTATTGTTAATGTGGTTGCATTTCCTCTGCAAACCTATACTGTGGCCAGTTGTACGTGTGCTTCTCAGAATGAAAGGAAGTAGTAGTTAAGTGGGATGGACGAAGCACAAGCTCACACACACACTTATATATTCTCTGTCTTCTCAACTACCACTGTGGTGATTGCAGGTTTGAACACAGACAACCAGCCACGCTACACCAAGCTGGGAACGGCTACAGTATCTGGGCATCTGCCAGGGAATGTGCCAATTAGGGCTTTGACAGTTAATTGCTGGTTAGTTCAATGGCTCAAACAGAGTGTCCGTACAAACAGTCCACTAGACTGTACGGCAGATTCACATGATCTCTTCTTTTCAGCATCTTCAAAAGTGTGACAGTTTCTGAGGATGCACTGATTGTGAAATTCTAGGCCAATAACTTCACCAACGTTTAGAACAATCATTTGGCAGTACAGGTGTTTTTTGTGTGGTTGTTGTTGTTTATTTTGTTGTTCTTGTTTTTAAAGTGCGTCCCCTAATGTTTACTGCGTCCTTTCGTCCCAAAGGTGTCCAAGGGTGAGATTTCTGTCCATCTCAAACACTTTCTCTCTTGGTACTTGGGGCGACAGCAAGCCATTAGTCTCAAGCCCTGCTTTTTAGCCTGTGCTAAATTGATGTGACACAGCAGAAAAACATCAGTGAATGTCCAATTTACCGATAGACTGATGATGATGAAAAACATTTTTAAACAAATATTAGCTTTAAAAGCCTTTTCACGATATAAAAAATGTCACAATTCTGTCTCTAAGATCTATTTTATATCCCTGTGAAAATATCAACAAATTTCTTCTTCAGACAGCTTCAAACTATATTACAAGATTACATTTGAACACTCCATGATAACATTCAAATTTACCTTCACCCCAATACTTAATTGTTACTGAACAAAGCATGAACGTATCATAATATAATTGAGTGCAAACTCCAGTACCTTTTAGTTCCAGCCACTGGTTACTAACAACTAACATTTACTAGCTCTCCTCCTGCTGATTCCAACACAGATTTGTTGTTCACAATGTAGCATTATCAGGAAAACAACAGGAAGTGTCAGTAGTAAATTTACGGCTTCCTTTTGCCCAGAAGGTGTCCTGGGGGAGATCTCTCTTCATCCCAAACACTTTTCTCTTGTCCCCAGGATGACGGCACACCATTAGTCTCGAGCCCTGCATTTTAGCCTGCGCAAAATTGATGTAACAGAACAGAATATCATCGTTGAATGTCTTATTTACGGACTGATGGCAAGCAACAAGGGGAATATTGGCTGATATCAGTGTTTAGATGAGAAATTGGTGCACAGTATGTTGTTGTTTATCCCCGAATCTCATGAAAACACATACATTTGAGTTTTATTTTATGAATCCAGTACTGAAAAACTGAACTGTAAATCCAAACAGCAGCTGGTTACAGCTTCTTTTCTGTGTAACATCATGGTATCATGAAATGTTCTGGCTGCAGGCTGTTGGTCAGACAAAACAAGAATTGTGATGGGTACTGTTCCACCAATGTCTGGTATTTTATGGACCAAAACATGAATGAAAAAAAACAATCTGTATCATTGAAATCAATTGAAATGGTCTTCAGTTGTGGCCCTGCGACATAATGAACAACCAAACCAAAATCCTATAAGATGTTGGGTTAATAACTTTCCAGAAATAGATGAGCCATGTGCGACTGTAATAAGTGCCCCCCTCTCACATTTTTAGCCCAACTTGCTGGTTCCCCTCCCCTGCTTGATGTGCTGTTAGCCGGGTATTGTCCTCTGACTCAACCCCCTGTCACGGTCTAAAAGAGACCCTGAGGCAAGGAGGTGTGTGTGTGTGTGTGTGTGTGTGTGTGTGTGTGTGTGTGTGTGTGTGTGTGTGTGTGCGCGCGCGTGCGTGCGTGTGCGTGTGCGTGCGTATATTCTCAAGTGTGTGCACTCCAAGGGGAATAATGAGCACAATTGTTTCCGCCATCGCGTTTAATCCATGCCTCAGACTTAAACGCAGCCAAGGCAAAAGAGAAAGGACATTTTTGGCCCTTGCCTCACAGAGCATGGTATTTCAGTGTACTGTCTTATACAGAGCTTTAATTTAGATGATGATAGGGCAGCGATAGCCCTCCCCAGAGGTTACTTGTACCCCAGTGGGTACTTCTGCAGCTGCCAGGGTGTATTTGGAGACACTGTGGAGGAGCTCAACTAATTTCAGAAAATACAAATTAGTTAAAAAAAAAACCCACATATTTGGGTCAACTGTAACACCATGTCGTGTCAGTGAGAGTGTGAAAAAACAGTTAGCAAGCTAGTAGAGACGTCTACAAAGTCATGAATAAACAGTTCAAGTAATTAGCCTGAAAAGAGGCTGAACAATTTGCCTGCTGCAATTTTCAAATCGCAGGAGACACAGTATTTGTTAAAAGTAAAATGTGTGTCAAAATTCCATGTTAAATTAAATACTCGCGTGCTCTCAAGATGTCCTGGAGCATCTTTACAGAAACCTTTCAAGTCTGAAATCCTGTTTAATCTCAGTTTGCCAATCCTCAATCCTCAATGCCTATGTGCAGTTTCACATAGATTGACCACGTCGGTGAGTAGAAAAATGTGGGACAGACAGAATGACTGACTGACAGAATGACACACTGACAGTTTCCGCGATTATGTACAGCATACCATACCATGACTTAGTCGTACGAAAAATTAGAAAAAAAAGAAAACATTGGGCCACAGCGATCAGTCGCATTTTAGCCATTTTTAAGCATTTTTCTGTTGTTATAGCGCCACCCAGTTGCCAATTAGAGTTAAATTTCTCCAGTCACCTTGAGGCGTCCTGTTCTACATATCTACCAAGTTTAGTAAAAATCGATATGGCGCTTAGGCCTAGATAAGAAATTAGCTCTCTAGCGCCCCTATTTTGTTTGATGGGGTCAATATTGGGGGGGTCCACTCAGATTATGTGTGGTCATATGCCTACAAAGTTGCGTGATCGGTGAAACCCTTGAGATGTTATAGACCTTTATATGATGAGCCACGCCCTCCGCAATATTCATTGCCTTATAGACGCTCAGTTTTAGTAAGTTTTCCAACTTTTGCCAAGAGGGAACTTTAGATATTGGTCCCTAGATTATGTTCACTGAGTTTCATGCAGATCGGTCAAACTTCCCAGGAAGAGATCGATTTTAAGTGTTTTTCAAAAAATTCAAAATGGTGGAAAATCTATGTAACCAGAAGTTATGGGTTCTTGAGGCAAATTTGTTCCTCACGAGGAGAAGCATCTCTGTGCAAAGTTTCATGCCCATTCAAATTTTGCAATTTCAATCGGTTGCTATAGCGCCCCCCTTTGGCCAACTGATGTAATATTGCTTCATTCGCATCCTCTCATGACCCTCTACCACTGTGCCAAATTTCACATGGATTGACCAAGTCAGTGAGGAGAAAAATGTGGAACAGACACACACACACACACACAGTCATTATATAGTAAAATATTGTCTTTGGTCTTTGTTGTATTTTTCTGCTTGTAAAAGCTGCATTACAATTAAGTGATGTGGTTTTCTAAACTGACCAGACTCTTCTACCATTTGTCTTTATCCAGTTAGTCATTATATACACTTTACTGATGATTAATTCCCAACAATCTCTTGTGTTAATATCATGTGAAAGCACCAATTATCAACTCAACAGTGTCATTGCAATATTGATTGAAAATATTGTTATATTTGATTTTCCTCACCTAGCCCTCATCTGCTGAGTGTAATATGGACTTGGCAATGGAAATGGAATCTGAGTCACACATAAGCTCAACTGACTTTTGTCCACTTCCTCACTTTCTGTCTCCACTCCATCAGTACTCGAGGCTGTGAGGAAGTTCAGCAGGAGGCCAAAGTCCTGGGGTCTCATTTATAAACATTGCCCAAAACAAGGCCTAAAAGAGGCGTGCGCCACTTCCCACGCAAAAGTTGTGATGTATGAAAACAGACCTGATGGGAGAAAATTTGACCCATGCTTACGAACATTTTGAAGATGGGAAATTAGCGATACAGGTGGTGAGGTAAAAGCCTGGTTGTAGAAATTGTCGAATATTTTTGGCACGCACCACTTTTGGCTTTTGTCCATACGTACATTTTTAGTATGGATCCTACGCATTATTTTATAAATGAGACCCCTGCCCTTTGCTGACTAAAGGGTGATTTGTGCATTTACATATTCTTTAATATGAGATAAAGGTATTTTTCTGTTTGATACAAGTAATCAAAGCGCTGCACAATTGTTTCCGCCATCGCGTTTAATCCATGCCTCAGACTTAAACGCAGCCAAGGCAAAAGAGAAAGGACATTTTTGGCCCTTGCCTCACAGAGCATGGTATTTCAGTGTACTGTCTTATACAGAGCTTTAATTTAGATGATGATAGGGCAGCGATAGCCCTCCCCAGAGGTTACTTGTACCCCAGTGGGTACTTCTGCAGCTGCCAGGGTGTATTTGGAGACACTGTGGAGGAGCTCAACTAATTTCAGAAAATACAAATTAGTTAAAAAAAAAACCCACATATTTGGGTCAACTGTAACACCATGTCGTGTCAGTGAGAGTGTGAAAAAACAGTTAGCAAGCTAGTAGAGACGTCTACAAAGTCATGAATAAACAGTTCAAGTAATTAGCCTGAAAAGAGGCTGAACAATTTGCCTGCTGCAATTTTCAAATCGCAGGAGACACAGTATTTGTTAAAAGTAAAATGTGTGTCAAAATTCCATGTTAAATTAAATACTCGCGTGCTCTCAAGATGTCCTGGAGCATCTTTACAGAAACCTTTCAAGTCTGAAATCCTGTTTAATCTCAGTTTGCCAATCCTCAATCCTCAATGCCTATGTGCAGTTTCACATAGATTGACCACGTCGGTGAGTAGAAAAATGTGGGACAGACAGAATGACTGACTGACAGAATGACACACTGACAGTTTCCGCGATTATGTACAGCATACCATACCATGACTTAGTCGTACGAAAAATTAGAAAAAAAAGAAAACATTGGGCCACAGCGATCAGTCGCATTTTAGCCATTTTTAAGCATTTTTCTGTTGTTATAGCGCCACCCAGTTGCCAATTAGAGTTAAATTTCTCCAGTCACCTTGAGGCGTCCTGTTCTACATATCTACCAAGTTTAGTAAAAATCGATATGGCGCTTAGGCCTAGATAAGAAATTAGCTCTCTAGCGCCCCTATTTTGTTTGATGGGGTCAATATTGGGGGGGTCCACTCAGATTATGTGTGGTCATATGCCTACAAAGTTGCGTGATCGGTGAAACCCTTGAGATGTTATAGACCTTTATATGATGAGCCACGCCCTCCGCAATATTCATTGCCTTATAGACGCTCAGTTTTAGTAAGTTTTCCAACTTTTGCCAAGAGGGAACTTTAGATATTGGTCCCTAGATTATGTTCACTGAGTTTCATGCAGATCGGTCAAACTTCCCAGGAAGAGATCGATTTTAAGTGTTTTTCAAAAAATTCAAAATGGTGGAAAATCTATGTAACCAGAAGTTATGGGTTCTTGAGGCAAATTTGTTCCTCACGAGGAGAAGCATCTCTGTGCAAAGTTTCATGCCCATTCAAATTTTGCAATTTCAATCGGTTGCTATAGCGCCCCCCTTTGGCCAACTGATGTAATATTGCTTCATTCGCATCCTCTCATGACCCTCTACCACTGTGCCAAATTTCACATGGATTGACCAAGTCAGTGAGGAGAAAAATGTGGAACAGACACACACACACACACACAGTCATTATATAGTAAAATATTGTCTTTGGTCTTTGTTGTATTTTTCTGCTTGTAAAAGCTGCATTACAATTAAGTGATGTAGTTTTCTAAACTGACCAGACTCTTCTACCATTTGTCTTTATCCAGTTAGTCATTATATACACTTTACTGATGATTAATTCCCAACAATCTCTTGTGTTAATATCATGTGAAAGCACCAATTATCAACTCAACAGTGTCATTGCAATATTGATTGAAAATATTGTTATATTTGATTTTCCTCGCCTAGCCCTCATCTGCTGAGTGTAATATGGACTTGGCAATGGAAATGGAATCTGAGTCACACATAAGCTCAACTGACTTTTGTCCACTTCCTCACTTTCTGTCTCCACTCCATCAGTACTCGAGGCTGTGAGGAAGTTCAGCAGGAGGCCAAAGTCCTGGGGTCTCATTTATAAACATTGCCCAAAACAAGGCCTAAAAGAGGCGTGCGCCACTTCCCACGCAAAAGTTGTGATGTATGAAAACAGACCTGATGGGAGAAAATTTGACCCATGCTTACGAACATTTTGAAGATGGGAAATTAGCGATACAGGTGGTGAGGTAAAAGCCTGGTTGTAGAAATTGTCGAATATTTTTGGCACGCACCACTTTTGGCTTTTGTCCATACGTACATTTTTAGTATGGATCCTACGCATTATTTTATAAATGAGACCCCTGCCCTTTGCTGACTAAAGGGTGATTTGTGCAACTGCCTCAATTTGGGGATCTGTGTTGACAGAAAAAGATGATCTGTTTATAGCTTGTGTTTCTGTCCAGATGTTTGTGCTAACAGAGCTGCTTTCTTCTGCACAGGACAACCCCCTGCAGCTGCCCCTGAAGAAGTGTGCAGTGGTGGGCAACGGTGGCATTCTCCGGCACAGCAAATGTGGACAGGACATCGACCAGGCCGACTTCATCATGCGGTGAGAAACAAGGCGCTCTGCGGGGCTCTGAGTGCAAGCGTGTGCATTGTATATTACCGCTTCACTGCTCCTGCAAATGTGAAGCGGACGTGCCCCGGAGAGTAGCCAAACACCATCAGCCATCAGTGATAATGAGAGCTGGTGTCGACTGTGGCCGAGGGGGAGGCAGACAGAAGAGAGGAAAATGGGCCACATCGAGGGCATGAGAGAAAAGAGGGTCGGCGTGAGTAAGCAAAATAGGAAGAGGAGATGAGCAGAGAGGCGGAAAGCAGAATGAAACCATCTGGTAGGGCAACATAAAAGGAGAGCAGGTGATGAGGACTTTGGTGGAATCACACAAAGAGGATCATTTACATATTCTTTAATATGAGATAAAGGTATTTTTCTGTTTGATACAAGTAATCAAAGCGCTGCATTTGTATTGGTTTTGATTGAGGAAGAAACCACCTCTAAAGGAGCTTTAATCCTCCCCGAGAACATGACATCTACTCTGGCATTGAAGCAGAATGAGCTAAAGGGAGACATAAAATTCAAATGTGTGACATTTGAATTTCAACTCAAACAGAAGGCTCTGTGAGAGCTCCAAGGAAGAGATGCCACTGATAAACAGCCACATGGGTTTACATGGGAAAGATTCAATTGACATGCACGCATCAAATTCAACAGTCAATACTGTAAGTGTTTCCTGACGCATCTGAACGCAGGGCAGAAATACAGATTTATTCAGGTTGTATTAAATATGGCAGCACGGCAGCATCTGACTTCAGCAGCTTGCATGTTGCAGTGTCCATTGATTCTTGAAGTGAACATTTTTATGATTTTCAATCAGCCTTTCTGCACTTCCAGAATGAAAAGCTCTAGACTGCAACCTGTGGTAAAAGGTTATTTTTTACAAGTTACCCTCTGAACTTTTAATAAAATTTAGTAGAAACAAAAAAGTAATCCAGTTTATTTTGTGTAACTACAAATTACAGATGTGCCTTAAACACATGACTTTTAAGCCCCATTGCCACCGCACACACAAAAAAAACACCCAATAACACCTGCTAATATCTGGCTTTTTAATGTTGTGGGAAAGGTTTTAATTGGCATTCACACCTGGGTCATGGGTATTATATAATCACCTCCGGCTCTGATTGACAATTGGAACACAACACAATTTTAGCTCCTTTACTGGCGAGATGCAGTGATGCACCACCACAAAATACCGCCCGTTTCCACCTAAGCAGCGCTCAGTCATCAATCCAAATTAGTCATCACCAAGTTTGAAAGCGAAACTGAATAAGTAAAAGATGTGTAACAAGTGTAAAGTTTTCACTGAGCTGTTTCTGGCCTGTCTGGGACGTTGAATGTGACAGACCAAAAAACCACGCACACTTGCACAGAGAGGCACACGTGTCTGCTGCAGAGCCGCCTACACCACATTGGTCTACTGGCAATGGTAAAGGAATCTATAGCTTCCTTTTAGTAGGTTAAAACCCCACGTAATTGCGCTAATTTTAGTGGAATAGGGATATCAGTAGAATCTACCGATGTACCCTAAACGTCTCATATACAGGCTTCTGGTAACATTAGTGGTATAAAACTGTTAAGTCCAGGGACTCCACATTGCAGCCTGTTACAGTAACATTACATTAAGCTTTCCTCTTGCCATAACCATTGTCTGTGTTTGTGCACATATGGAGCACTTTGAAGTATCTCCTTAGACTTGGTTTTTCCTGGGAAGCCTTTTCCCCACTGTTTTTGTTAGTTCATGCAACTATGTGAAAGCTTCAAGGGTAACGTCTGTATTTTTCAACCTGGACCCTATTTTAAAATGTGTTTAAGTGACTAATGGAGATGCCAGTTTTTAAAACTGTTCCAGTATTGAGTGGCAAAACAGGCTGCGATGTAATAGAAAAACGTAAATTTACATCCGCTAAAAGTGTTTGTTTTTGCCACCGACCGGCTCGGATTATTATTATAAGGTCCCCCCTTAATTGTCCACTACCCCTTAGCCCTCGGCCCTACCCCTAGCCCTTGCCTACTACCCCTTGGCCCTCAAAATGAAGCAAAGAGGGATAGGGGTTGAAATCTTTCCCTAGGAATTGGGAGACCACTCACTACGTCACCGCGTCAGTTACGTTCACGCATACATAACTATTTTAAACAGGAAGCTGTGAGCCATCTACATTTCCATCCGACATCTACAATGGAGTCTCCAGTTGAGTTCATCCTACCGATCGCATTTGCATTAATCATGACAGACGACAGGGGACTTCTGCTAGCTAGATAGCTAGCTAACCAGCTAACATTACGAGGCAGCATAGTTATACTAGCTGGTGTGTTATCGTAATGTGAAAAATCAGACAATTTTGCAGAACAGGACAAATGACAGACGCAAGATAGTGCAAGCTAGCTAGCTAGCTAACAAGCAACCTGACGACGGTAACGTTAGCTATGTATGAACTTTTTTCCCCCGTCTCTTGCTTGGTGGTAGCCATGGCAACGTCTACCCCTCGCTGGCATCTGAAATCCCTCGCTCCGAAGGGCTAGTTTCAACACGCAAATGTAGGGGTAGGGCTAAGGGGTACTGCTAGGGGGGGTATTGGGACTGGCCCTAAGTGTCTGACAACATTATGAAAAGAATCCCAACAGAGATGGACCTTTTGGTTAAAGAATAATATCCTTTTTGTTTGACCAGAAACCCTGAAATCGGCATCGCCAAACACACCAAACTCCATTAAGTAAACCGCAATTTAAGCATGTATAGAGCCAACCTATTTTCACAGCTAACTGGGTAAATTAAATGTTTCAGCAAACCCAGAGTTGGTGATTGTTGAAAGAGTGGAGACAAACCAAGACAGCTTTTTGGAGTTATATTTTGTTTCTGTTGACTTTGAATGAAGCGTGTTTTACAAGGACAAAATTACTGTTTATTTAAATGGAGTCTGGTGGGTTTGGTGATAGGGATTTTGGGGCTATTTCTTGTCAAACAAAAAGGATGTTTCTCTTTAACAAAAAGGTCGACCTCTGTAGGGATCTTGTCCATAATGTTGACACTTAGAATAACAATCTGAGCCTGTCAGTGGCAAAAACAAACACTTCAAGTGGACGTATATTGACAGTGCTGAAATGCCCACAGGGATTACGTTACAGCCTGTCTCACCGCAGCTGGCTGCAGAGCCTTACTGGACCAATTTCAAAAATTGTTGTTCACATAAGTCATTCAGATGGAAAAGAAAGGGGAATTATGGTCCAGGTTGAAAAATACCAAAGTCTCCCTTTACGCACACTGCTGTTTCTATCCTGGTGGTGATATTGTCGCACAAACTCATGAAAAAGCAACTAAAGGACTTAAAATAAGTCCACAATTGTGAATTTAATTGAAAACAATCCATCTGCCTTCAGCAACATATTGCACTCTCTACCTCCTGACTGTCTGCATCATTGTCAGACTGTAAGCACATTACAGGAGCTGATGTGATTGACCATGATCGCAACCAGCCCTCAGCAAACCCACTGATAATGTAATGACAGATACTTCATAACTCGACCCAGTTTCCAAGCATCAGGGCACAGTTGTTCAGAGGTAATCTGATCAGATTGGCATCCTTAAAAGAATAAAATGATTGTGAAATCATATTAGATTGAAGCAGTTTCTGATTCTTCTGCTGTCGTTTCACTTTTACCAAAACATTTTAGCTGAATGTCACAGTTTCTCCAGAGTTGATTGGAGAGTTATTCAGATCAACTGTTGCGCAGGGTGTGAGGACTGACTACTGAGTAGGAACTGAGAGCAGCTTGATGCGTTTCTCCTCTGGGCCAATCAGGGTATGACGACACCCTTTCTGAGGTCTTAAGAGAGCTGAGGAAATGCACAACCAGAGCACTCTGATCCCTCAGTGATGTAAAGCAGACCTCATGTTAGCAGATACGGTCAACCAGAAATTCTGCTCTCTGGGACCTTTTAAGACTTCTTTGCTGTCTTTTCCTGATCTGGTTGAGGGTGACTTTGTGATTCAGACAAAACTCTTCTGTAGGATTGGGATACCTTTGATCCAAAAATGAAATAAAACTCTTAAATTGAGCAAACCCGTTCAGTTCAAAAAGATTTTGTCCCCACAAAACAACTCACTGTCCATATCTGAACAAATTAATGTACAAAGACACAGTCAAAAGTAGTTTCAAACAGTTGCACCTCTGATCTGATCTATCAGCCACAGATTGTTAGAGTGTCCCAAGAGTGAGACCTTAAACCCAAATATGAGAATGCATTTTACCACTCTCGGTTCCCTTATCTTAAAGTCAGTGGGTTTTTGGTTAGCCTGAAATTAGATCTGTGTTTAACGCAAGCTGAAGAGACTTTCAGGATATGTTCGACAACATAATGTGTCAGTATATACACCACTTGTGAACTTTGATGCTTCTATGTGTCTTAAAAAAGGTTGCTAACAAGTGGCTAAGTGAGCCCGAGCTGCGCCAAACACAGCTTTGCAACCTTGTTGTGGTGGTGACATAAGGTCATGCAACCAAAAGCTTTTTACTTCTAGCAACTGCATTAAGGCTTCAATAAACATGGAAGTGGTGTTCATTTGTAAAGATTATCTTGCTGAACAAAACTTTTAAGTATCATAAATGTTTGTTCGCCACAGAGCTCATTTCAGCAATAATCCGAAATTTAAATGGAAAAATCCCAGAGGCTTTTTGACGAGGGAATCAGTGCGATGCTAACTGCCGCGTCAGCCTACAGAAAAACATCTTCCCTGGAGTTCTATGGTTATTCAAATAGTTTTAAGGTCAATGAGATGACACGAAACAGGTGACACTAGGGTTGTGTCATATCATCTTGTTCACGATAAGACAGGTATATTTTTTAATATATGAAAAATTCATATTGTGATATTTGGACTTGTTGACATATTGACGTCATACTGTTACCCACGGCAAGAACAAGCATGACTGAAAGTGAAATTATTAGTGACTCCACAGTGGTTACAAAGAGATGAGCAGCTTCAGTAGTGTTGAATAAACTGTGGTGTCCTGAATGTTTTATGAACAGCCCCGGACTTCTCAGACTCTTTTAGCAAGTTACCGCTCAGAGGGAACTCATTCAGCGGCTCCTCCGGCAGCAGCACAGCATCTCTCCCTCTTCTCTCTTGCCGCGCGCAGACTGCGCACACGGGAGTCTGTGTCGTCAAGTGATTTTGTCATAAACCTACGTGACACTTGCGACTCGACAAAAAAACCCATATATGTGAACGTGCAATAGTTCTGGTATCATAACAGCCGGTCACAGGTTACAGCGTGATATTAGAGGAGAAATGACAGAGCATAAAGGTCCAGGTGGAAAAAAACAACTCAATCATTTAGGATTTTGCTAAAAGAAGGAAATCGCCTGTTGTATTTTGGAGCTGTTTAAATGTGTCATTTGTGGTAGATTTTATTTTGTTGAACTTTGTCACATCATCAAGAATATTGCTATCGCAAAAATACCCTGAAATATCATGATATTATTTGAGGGCCATATTGCCCACCCCAAGACGACACAATTTCTCTACATGCTACTAAAATAGCTTAGCTGGTTTGGCAGTTCTGACAAACATTAGCTCACACTGAACAGTCACTATTACCTAATTTGACACCCACAACTGCATGCAAATGTGTGCCTGAAGCCCTTCTCACGTCAGCAAATGCAGTAATTATCTTAAGGCCCGTCTCCACCGCAGGAACTTCGGGGTAATTTTACGGGGCCGGGGCCATTGGTGCGTGTCTCCACCGCAGGAACCACCCCCGAAGGACAGAGTTCTGGAACTTTTACAGGGGCTAAACAAGCCCCTGCCTCGGAGTAGGTACTCAGAACGGCCCCGAAAAACTCCTGGCTGGGGCTTGGGGTTTGATTGGATATACTCAAGGCGGAATGTGACGTCAACGGAAAGCAACAAAATAGCCGGCATTTTTAAAACTCAGCAGATGAGGGTTAGCTCGTTCATAGCTTCCACCGCCATGTAAACAAACTCAGTAATCTGTTAAAAGCCTCCCGTTGTCGGATACGACATGAAACTACTCCAGTTAGCTCAATTATGTTGTAACTAAGACATCCGCTGGAAAAAATATTTTTTTCACGGGCCACTTTGTGAGTATAGTGAGTTATTACAGACACCGCTATCAGCTAACAGCTAACGGTGTCCCTACGCCCCTACGTCGCCCTGGTCAAAATGGTCGCGCAACGATTACATCACATCCAGAGCCCGGTAACTTTATAGGAACCTTCCTCCTACTCCGCTCTTTCAGTGGAGACACAGCGTTTGAGAGGGCTGAGCGAGAGGACGTTCCTGTAGTAGTTCCTGCCCCCCAAATAGTGCCAGGAACTTCTTCAGTGAAAACGGGCCTTAAATCTCACACACTTCTGCACAGCTGCTGGAAAAATATCCAGGAACTCTGGCTAGTAGCCTGCACTAGTTATCTGGATTTGGTGATGTTAAGGGTGATCCAGTCCAAAGTTGCTTTGAAAAACAGTGCAAAAGTGAGATGGACTAGGTGATCCAGATTAAACTTTTTGAACAGCTGGGCCCTGAACACATCTTTGGTACAAAGTGTGAGAAATTGTGTCCTCAAATGGCAAAATTAGCCCCGTATAGTTGTTTGGACGCACTGATGGCACACTTGATAAGAAAAAAACATGTTATGTGAGTTCGCCTTGCCCCAACCCATCTGGTAACACAGCCTTCTATTTTGGCGTCACATGTTTGATAAGTTGAGTCTGTTTGAAAAAGGTAATTTTACCAGCCAGCCCACGTCACTGTAAGCTTCGCCATCTGGAAGTAAGAAAATGTCTTGTCGCCATTGATACAGATTTCTGCCAAACTGTGACCCAACAATTTCAGGCCCCTTGAACTCATTAATCTAGAGTAGCACTTCAGGCAACCAGATTTAACTGACTGGAGATCACCAGGCAAATGAAAGTTTAAAGTGAGAGTATCCCAAGAGCTGCACTGAGACAGCTGAACCTAAACTGAAGCCGGAGCTTATCAAAAGTTTGAAAGAAAAGTAGGACTGATAAACCCTGAGGGAGGAAACTTGACACAGCAAGGACACAAAGGCATTTTCAGTATTCACAGAAACAAAGTGTCCTTTTCCAGCATTCCTGTATTTGCTCTGTCTGCTGAACATAAACAGCTCTGATGTGTTAAACCACGTATGAGACGTGCAGGAGGTAACGTTGCATGATAATTTTAATTTAACTGTATTTCCTTTGTCCCTGAGCCAGATTTTGGACATTGAACCCTGCATAATTTTGAGTCTGATATTGATTTAATATTAACTTTAATTACAAATGACACAAATACACATTTTAATGAAATGTGTATTTGTGTGTTGTAAGCTATAATAGTATTTTATGCCTTTTTTTCATTGAAAGAATACCTGTCTCTTGGGGTTGCTGTTATTTCCACCACACTGTAAAAAGCACATGGCCAGATAGTTGGCTCCATGGAGGGAACTGGAATAAGAGGAAATCAGGGTCAGTTTTATGTTAAATCAAGAATATCAGGAGGTAGAGTGGGTCATCAGCCAATCGGAAGATCAGTGTTTTGCTCTCTGGCTCCTCCAGTCGGCATGTTGAAGTATCCTTGGGCAAGATACTGAACCCCAAATTGGTGTGTGAGTGCGTTTAAGCTGAGTAACAGGTGGCACCTTGTATGGTAGCCTCGGCCACCAGTGTGCGTCAACGTGTGTGTAAATGGGTGAATGTGGCATGTAGTGTTGAGCGCTTTGAGTGCTTGTAAGACTAGGAAGGTGCTATGCATAGGGTTAGGTCGGTATGAGGAGAAAAAAAAGGTCTGTTTTTAAAAAAAAAAACAAAAACGCATCAAGTCGGTAATACCGGATTTTCGCCACTTGGGGGCGCAATTGACTCATTTAAAATAAAAAACGACCATAGGACAACAGAGTGACAGTAATAAATTGTTTCTTTTATTCCTTACAAATAAATTTTGCAGCTTACTCAATCAGTGCGAACAAAGGTTGCCTCCTTCGTCTGGCTCAAAGCCAAAGTGTTGCCATAAGTGGCGCATTCTTTGATTTCTTTGAGACTAAATTGTCCGCCATTATCGACTCCCCGTCACTATTAAACAAACTCCAGGCTACAGTAGAGGCCTCGGCGCATGCGTACTCGCACCCCCCTAGCTCAGTCCCACCCCCACCCCCCTCTCTCTCCTGCTCGCTGTGCGCTTGGCGAAGAGGCAGACACAGGTGCCCACAGACTCGGGCGTACTATAAGCAGAGCAGACTCCGTGTAAAAATGTCCGTGAAAAATCCCCGGGATGTGAAAAATACATGCCGAACAATCTTTTGTGCGACACTGGTGCGCGGAGCGGAGTCCGCGCGGTTGTGCTTTGTGCGCACGGGCTTGCGGATGTCCACTTTTACCGGGCGGACCTCCGCGGAGTCCGCTCCGCGTACGTTCCGCCTGAGTATGCGGCCTGGTCGGTCTCAAAAAAAAAAAACAAAAAAAAAAAACAAAACAAAAAAAATCCCCGGTCCAAGATGGAGTACCAAACCGAATTGGTATTACCGAGAACCGACCCAACCCTAGCTATGCAAGTGCAGGTCCATTTGCCATTTATCTTCCATATTGTGTGTATATACTGTATATACATTACTAACACTAAAACGGACATTAGCAAGCTAATATATCAAGGGATTTTTTTCATCTACAGTCATTTCCATCACTTTGTTTAATGTGATAGAAAAGATATATGGAGATGGAAATGACAATCCCACTCTCAGGCTTTATCGCGGAAAATATTGTATGAATACATTTCTCTAAATGTGTGTTAGATATTCTAAAGGTTTCCAGGCCAAAATGGCCCATAGTTGATGACCCTGCTACATGTAGCTACATGCTAATGTCAGGGGAACATGTAATATTGTTTGCTGACGTTGTAAGTTCTCCCTGATTTCAGATCATATTCCTTCTGGAACATGTCTGGTTGTTCCAGAAGGAATATGTCAAAGATTTGAATGATGGCAGCCATTCTGCCAGCTTTGTTGTGCAACTACTTCTCAGCCATGTCATTCCACTTCTAATGTCTCTTCTGCTGTTGCTGCCTGTAATATATTCATTAGCCTCCATTTCTTTTCACATAATTAAAACTCTTTGACATGCTGTTTTCATTGCAAAAACGCACACACACATCCATGTGGGCAGGTCATGTTGCTATCATAATCAGATCTAATCATCAGGGTAATGAGTGCTGCAGGAATGAGTCCTAAAACTGTTTATAGCACTCCCAGTTCCCTCGTCTCAAAGTCAGTGGGTTTTTTTATTGGGTTTTTGGGTAGATGCCTAAAATAAGGTCTGTGGTCAACACAAGATTAAGAGACTTAAAAGTTTTGTTCTACGATTTGCAATACCTCAGTTATTACCCCGCATGGATGTTAAAGCATTTGTGTCTTAAAACAGATGCTCGCTATCAAGTGGCTAAATGAGACTTCAGACCGTCATCATGTTGAACACAGCACTACAGCCTTGTTGTGGTGGCAAAGTTGGAAGTCATGCAGCTGTAGTGTAGTTTGTTTATAGTCTAACGTTTGCTTTTTACTTTGCCGATTGCAATTATGCTTAAAAAAACAAAAGTGGTGCTCATTTGTGAAGATTATCTCGCCGAACAAAACTTGTAGTATTAAAAACTTTTGTTTGCAGCAGATCTTATTTTCTGTAATAATCTAAAATCCGACAGGAAAATCCCATTGGGTAAAGTACAAACGAATAAACTTCATCCCTGCAGCACTCTGTTTTTTAAGTGCTTGAGTAACTAACAACTCTCAATACAACGTTTATGTGGAGTGTGTGTGAAATGTTAAATATATCATGTGTTTTGTTCTTTCAGGTGCAACCTTCCACCGCTTTCAAAGGAATATGTGGAGGATGTTGGAACCAGAACACACCTGGTTACAGCCAACCCCAGCATCATAGAGAAAAGGTGATCAGTCCGAATCTGTTTACTTGTGCAGAGATTTTGAAAACTCAGGGTGCTTTCACACCTGCCCTGTTTGGTTTGGTTCAATCAAACTCAAGTCCAATTGCCCCCTAAGTCCTTTTCATTTGGGCAGGTGTGAACACAGCAATCACACTCAGGTGCGCACCAAAACAACCGGACCGAGACCTTCTTTAAGAGGTGGTCCGGTTACAAACGAACTCTGGTTCATTTCGTTTGTAGTGAGAACGTGTTCAGACCTCGATCCGAACCAACTGCAGTCACACGACACATTGTTTGGGTTAAACATGAGCCTGAGGTCTGAAAGCACCCTATGAATTTGATGTGTTCAAATAACGCCAGGCAGGTGAGGCATTACACGAGTAATGTGACAGTGTGATTGAACACTTAGGGTCATGAATCCCAAAGTTTCAATACCATTGAATGAGTATGACTTTTAAATTGCACCACAATTTTGGAGCTGGAGCAATCTACACAGGCAGCCAAGTGCATTTAATTGTCACCAGTGCACCCTTTGGTCTAGTTTTAACTGCTTTGAAAGTAGGATGTGGTTGATTGAGGGTACAGAGCAACATTTTTTTCTAACACACTAACCAACAGGCCAACCAAACTGTCGGCTTTCACTCCCCCACTGTGGGAGCTCTACTGCTCTGTGTCCATAGAGCACCTATAATAATACACATTCAACATTTGGAGTAAAATATACAGTTCTGTTCATGTCATGTTCTGAATGGTCATGGAAATTTTGTTATGGGCCCTTGAAAAGTCGTGGAAAAGTTTTTTTAAATTTTATTTTGTACATGAAAATGTGTGGGAATATCACCTTGGCATTAATTACATTAAATATATATTCATGGGAGCATAGTCTTGTGAGTGGACTCAAAACATTTTAACACATTTGAATTTATTCTTATGAAATGTTTTTACACATTCAGATATGGTCAGTATTTTTGACCCTATTTTGTTTCCATGAATACACACAAACAGGATTTAAAAAGGGTAAAATAAAATAAAATGAATGAAGCCAATGAAACAGAAGAATTTCCTCTCTGCCTGTTCACTCTAAACTGTAAAACATCCGCTTTGCCAAGTGATTTATTGCTGTATTTAGTCCTGGGTCAGTGTGTAAAGAGCAAACATCACCCATTGTGTTGCTGCATGTGACAACACAGGATACTCATTTCCTTTGTAGACGGGCAGAAAAGGAAGAGGGAGCAGACAGTTATAGAGATGAGTCAACCAGTCATCAGGTCATGACTCAACCTTTAGAATAACTCCGCTCTTTCTCTTTATCACTCTGTCCCTCAGATTTCAGAACCTTCTGTGGTCCAGAAAAGCTTTTGTGGACAGTATGAAGGTCTACGGCTCCAGCTACATCTACATGCCGGCGTTCTCCATGAAGCCTGGCACCGACCCGTCACTGCGGGCGTATTACGCCCTTGCGGACACGTCCTCCAACCTCACCATGCTCTTTGCCAACCCGGAGTTCCTGCGCACGGTGGGAAAATTCTGGAAGGCCCGCAGCGTGCACGCC
The DNA here is from genome assembly GCF_041903045.1 of Epinephelus lanceolatus. Lineage (NCBI taxonomy): Eukaryota > Metazoa > Chordata > Actinopteri > Perciformes > Serranidae > Epinephelus > Epinephelus lanceolatus. The sequence goes on from NC_135756.1 coordinate 15,134,526, forward strand.
AAACGCCTCTCCACGGGGCTCTTCCTGATCAGCTTGGCCCTGGGGCTGTGCGAGGAAGTGACGGCCTACGGCTTCTGGCCATTTTCCGTCGGCCTGGACGAGCAGCCAGTCAGCCACCATTACTACGACAACATCCTGCCCTACAAGTGGTTTCACGCCATGCCTGAGGAGTTTGTGCAGCTTTGGCACCTGCACAAAAGTGGCACGCTGCGCATGAGAGTGGGACGCTGCTCCCCACAGGAAGGAGGGAGTTAGAGCTTCTCGATGAGTAAAGCGACAGCGGTCAGTTGAAGTTTAGTGGGCTACAGGAAGCAGATGAAGACATTGGGATTGTGAAGTGGCAGGAAGTTGTCGCCATGACAAAAAATGGGTGCGCTTATTTCCTCTGAGGAACTTTGGCACTGCATCTGTGTCCATACACACTCCTGCTGCCCCCCAAGCTAATCCCTAATTATCATAAGAATGTCCTCCACCCAGACCAGCAGCATCAGGGACAAAATACACACTAACACATGTAGCCAAACACACACACACACACACACACACATTCCCAAAACTCGCCATATCTCCTCCCCTTGTTTCTGAAATTGTGTGTGCATGGATGTTTGTTTGTGGAAAGCCTCAGCTGGGACTAATAAGGGTGAAAATGTGTGCGGCTGGATGGGTTTTTTTTCTGTTTTTTTGTAAGCTGACTACTGTATCTGACTGACATATGGGGCAGCTGGACCAAACCCCCCTCTGGGTCTTTGTCAAACACAGACAGAAGGAGTGGAGGACCAGGGGGAATAAAAAAAGGCACTGAAAGACTTGCGAAATGGGAGGAACAAGGGAGAGATAATGGTATCCTGGTACCTAGTAGCTTGAATAGGGCTGAAATTTAATGGAGGAAAAAAAAAGACTGGCAGGGGGGAGAAGGAGAGTGAAAGCTGGCTGGTATGTGTATGAAAGGATTTTTCTCTCTCTGCTTTTCTTCAACCGAGTGCTTGATTGGCATTCTCTGGTGCCAAACCGAGCTTTAGTTCAAAGCGGGAGCCATTAGAGATGGAGTCTTAAGTACTATATAGCCTAGAATGTTTAGCCAAGTTGCATTTGAACCCTTCAGTGAAAAGGGAAAATGAGTACACCCGGGCGTCCACGTATTGTTTTTGCCAAATGTGATTTTCAGGATTAATGTGAGTTCTTTTTTAGGTTCATCAGAGGCCATGAAAAGAAGGGATAAAGCGTTGACAACGTATGTGTAATCAGAAATGAACATTTGCTGCAAAAAAGACCTCACACATAGGTACCTCACCTCGAAGTGGACATCATCACCGACAGAGTATCCTCTACTACACAATGTAGTGTCACGTATCTGTTTTACGAACTTCATGTCTTTTTACTTCCTGTCAGATCGACATTTCTTAGCCTCTGATCTTAGTGATCGCAGTGCTGTTTAATTTCTAAATTAATTACTTTTTTCACAGCTAACTTGTACATATTATTAATAGTATTTACCGTTTGTGTTTGTACATAGCGTTATTGATCATTTTGATAATCACAGCAGTTTTTAGCATGGTTAGCCAGTCAGCTAGCCTAACTATCTACTAAAATCAGATTATGTCAGCTCTATGGAGCTTTACTGCTCACTTTAACAAGACAGTGTATGTCCATTAATTTAATATATTTGGCAGCTCTTCCAAGCACTGACTGTATTTTAAAAAAACAAAAAAAAAAGGAACCCTAGCCCTAGCTCTAACACTAACGTTAGCTAAGCTTTGGAAATCAGGTAAACATTGGAGCTACAGTGATTGACTTAACGTTAGCTAAACTGGTTACTGGAACAAAGAAAGTGACGAAGTTAACGGCGAGGTTGCTCATATCTATAGAGCTTTACTGCTGGCTTTTGTAAGATGGCTTATGGCTTACGTTAGCTTATCTTTGAAAATCAAGCTAACGTTGGTGCAACACTGAGTGACAAACATAACTACTTCAATTCAGTTCATTGAATTTATTTGTGACATAAAATCATAAAATATGATTTCAGTAAAATGTACAGTAACATTATCTTCATCCCGATCTTCACTGAGATGTTATTTTTGCAGAAAATAATGGTAGTCTACTAAAACGTTAACAACACAATACACAAAACAAACTAAATCATTTCAACAATTTGAAAGTTACAAAGCTAACTTTGTAAAGTGTCGTCTGTCAATTCTACCGTAATGTTATTAATTTTGCCTCTAACCTTGTTAACCTAACCATGTTTTGTACATACATATTGGTAATATTATTGGTCAATAATGGTCAACCATTTTATATACGTTATCGATTATTTCGTAACCACCTCAGTGTCTTTGATAGCTGTGAGCGCCATTAGCTAGTCAGTCAATGTAGCACCAATGTAGCCTGATTTTTGGCACTTAGCTAACGTTAGGTCGCTGTTGCTCTTTTTTACACTCGGTGCTTGAAAAATCATCCATCATTTAAAAGGCCAATGGCCACTGGAACCCAGGACTTTTTAAATCTGCCTGCGGCCTCAAGCCTTTGACCAAATCACAGCCGTGATGATATACAGTACAACATCACTCCTTTTCGTGTGATATTGCTTAAGTGACAACAACTACCTTAAATAACAGAAACCATCTTTGGAAAAAAATTGTCAAAAACATGTCCCATCCACTAACATGGCGGGGGCAAAGTTTGTGACCAGTGGGTGATTGAGATGTTTCAGCTTCACCTTTTGAGAGCTGTCATATTCTCCATCTTTATATACAATCTAAGGATAACCTTAAATAAATGAAAAATACTTTTAGCAATATGTACAAAGCTAACTGTAAAAAGCTAAGCCACTAATTTAGGAATGAAAAAGAACTGTAATCACTCATGTCGGAGGTGAAGGTACCGTTATTTTAGATTTGATAGGAAGTAAACAGATATAAAGTTTATGAAACAATTAGGCTTATACTTCACGCTGCATTCTTTAGGCAAAGAATTTGGTATGATTCACTATCAAGCAGACTCCTTGGGTACAACTGAACTGCTTCTTTAGAGGGGCAGTTACCAAGTCATCTCTTAGTCGCTGTACTATACTTGCCAAGTGCCAAGCCAAAGGAACAGTGGTCTCTTTGATAGCTGCTCTCACACTGTCCTTGTGCTCTCAAATGGCGAGACACTGATTTAAAGAGAGTTAGTGACAGAAAAAAAACTTGATGTCACAAAGTGACATTTTAATGGTTTCATTTTTGTTTTCTTAGATACTGGACAGCTGGTAGGGTAAATTATTATTTTTGTTCTTGCAGTTATCATTTTGCATCCAAGTACAGGAAGAACTGAGCCTCTGTCCTGTGTATGTTCATTACAGTGATTTTTTTTTTTTTTTGCACAAGGGAAAAACAACTCGCTCAAGTAGAAGCCAACACGACAGACACGACAGTTGTTGTTTTTTTTCTTTGTTTTTGTACTTGCAAGCCTTGCAGATGGAAAACTTGATTTGAAATTGTATCTTTCTTTAAAATATGTTATTTAAGAGTGATAAATGTGACCGTGCCATATTGTCAATGCCGCAACAAAGGATAACTCTGCATGGAAAGTGCATGGAGTGCACCACAAAAAAAAAAAAAAAACAACCTCGAACTCAAGGTACAGAACACATGTCGATAGTTTAGTGCTTTATGCTTTTATTTGTACTCCTTGTCTGTTAAACTGAATAAGGTCCAGTGCCTTTTTGGATGTATTAAGGCACAAAGGATCATTCAAACGAGGGATAGTTCTCGCTGACTTTCTTGGCCACACTGCAGATCAATCAATATGTCATAGTGACCCCTGACATCATATTACATCAAAGAGAGCTGCACACTGCTGGACCAAGTTAATGAAGTGAAGCAAAGTCTAATCATTTCAAGTCTAAATGCACATGTTGCTCTCCAGGACTCGAACTTGATGAACACTTGGACCAATTTGTTTTACTTATTGTGATGTGTCTTATTTGCACCTTTTTATTTGTCTCTCCTGTCCAGTATTGTGAATGAGTGAAATGTGACATAGTGAGAATTTTGAGTAAGCATGGTGATTTTTTAAACATGTATGTGCTTTTGGTACACAGGTTGTATTTGTTTATCTATTTCCATTACATTCTGATTCATGCCTTTATTCCATCCTATCTGAGTGATTAAAGGAGCTGAGATTTTCTTATTAAAAGGGAGATGAATTTGTCATGTAAATATTGGTCTATTACTGTAATGGCCAATTAGTTTTAGATCGCCAAGCATTCTTTAAAAGTCTAGTTGTTCAAAAGCTACTTCTGGTCCAAATAAACTGCAGTTGTTGCCAACAGAAAACATCTCTGACACTGAGCTCTTCCTGCTACAACCTGCACAGCTTACTGCACAACATATTGTGTGCAACATGTAACTTGATATCGTAGACTGTATAAGAGAAGTAAACATAGACACCGGGTCTAAAAACTGAAGCCGAAGAGGAAGTGCCTTAACCTGGGGGCAACTCCACTGTTTGCAAAATCAGGTTGTACAGTCCATCCATCCATTTTTATCTGCTTATCCGGGGCCAGGTCACAGGGGCAGCAGGCCAAGCAAAGCACTCCAGACCTGATCAGATGCCCGAACCACCTCAACTGACCTTTTGACCCGAAAAAGCAGCGGCTCCCCCCGGATGTCCGAGCTCCTCACCCTATCTCTAAGGCTGAGCCCAGCCACCCCACGGAGGAAACTCATTCCAGCCACTTGTATCCATGATGTCATTCTTTCGGTCACTACCCAGAGTGTTGTAGTCCAAGAAAATGACCCTACTACTCACTTGATTTATTACCTCAGTAAACATTTTTCTAAAAAGTTAATGGTCTCAACCAAGAGTTTCAAGTCTTCTCCAATACAGCGTGATGTTCATTTTGTAAATTAAGGTCCCATAAGAGTAAAATGGACGATGAAGCAGGGTATGCTTTAGGACATGGCTACCTTGTGACTGACAAGTCGTTCCCACGCCTCTTTCTTGACAATCAGGTGTAGCAATTCTTGGCCTTCCCAGCACCACCCTTGCGTCTACCTATGGTTGCCTCTGGCTCCAAAAAGTCAAGATGGCGACGGCCAAAATGCCAAACTCAAGGCTTCAAAACAGTAGTCCACAAACCAATGGATGAAGTCACGGTGGCTACGCCAACTTCTTTTATACAGTCTATGGTTGATGTTCAAAACACTGAGGTGACATACATTGTTAATAGCTTTTCTTATTGATACAGTGTCATTCAACATTTAAGAGCAATATTATCGCTGTAACCAATGAGGGCAGCATCTCATCAATAATTTTTTTACATTCCAATCACAGGTTTCATATCAAGGGAGCTGAACACACCAAGTGTGTGCTTGTGCACTACACTTTTAAAATCACATCCGTAATTGATCACATACTGATAGTATTAAATTTCAGAAGATTTATAGGAATAGTTTGACATTTTGAGATATGAATTTATTGGCTTTCTTGCTAAGAGCTAGACCATATTTACACCTGGTATTAACATGCATCTTGGGTGATTGAATCAAATTGATAGCTCTTAATACAGGGGTGAATGAACTGAATGCGTCCTCAGTGCATCTTGAGACCCAGTCACTCAGACTACATTCTGGGGTCAGGCCTGGGCCGCATATGGCCATATTGTTTTAGTAACTTGTATGCTGATGTGACCTGGGCCACACTGACACACACCAGCAACGAAACAGCTCGAGTCTGTCGTTAAATCCGTTAATAACCGTTAGCATCACATTATTGAGTCCCAATCGCTCAGACTATATTCATAGGTGGTCTAGGCCACATATGGCCATATGTGTTCTGGGCCACATTGGAGGACCGCCTACTTAGCTGACGTTCTTGTTTATCTGACTCCCCTGGACAGATCAGAAAACTTTCTGCTGCTGCTGTTACACAAATGCAGAGCTGAAGGAATGTCTCCAGAGCATCTCCTCTTCGGTCAGTTCAATATCTGCCCGCTAAGCACAAGCTAACACAGCAGCAGCTGTTAAACAGTCCCAACAAACTTACTCCAACCAGGAAATAGCTTGACTCTGTCATTAATCTGTTAATAACTGTTAGCATCACTCCTAACAGTTAGCCCGCACACATAGTGTCAGGGCTAACTGGTAGATCAGTGGTTCCCAACTGGTGGGTCCTGGTCCAAAAGTGGGTCCACACCTCCCTGCCTGAGACTGAATATGTGGAATGAATGGACCGCAAGTGACAGGTGAGAACAGACAGACATAGAGCTGTCCACTTGTGTCCACTCTCGGATCGCCCAAGATGCATGTTGATACCAGGTAGAAACATGAATGTTATCAATCTTCACATCTCAGATCCTGTCTATTTGGTAAGTATGTAGCTACAGTTAGCATATCTTAGCAGAAAGACTGGAAACTGGGGGAAGAGCTCACCTACCAGCACTTTCAAAGCTCACTGATTATCATGTCATATCTTAGATAGTTTCACTCCCAAATAGTTTTACTTGGAATCCACATTAAAGTTTTTGACTCACTGATTTATTTCAGGAGAAGAATCTGTCTGCAAGCTCATAGCCACCCTGGGAGTCTAATCAATCCTTACTGACACCGTAATTAACTTTGGAACATATGAAGTCAGAGTGAGCTGTCTCCCTGTTTCCAGCCATTTAGATAGCATACAGATATGGAAATCATAATGTCAGACCATTTCTTTAAAGCAGCCAGCGTTAACATGAGACTGAAAAAACAGTGCAATCAGACAGTACCAAATAGAGCATGGCAGGTACACAATATGCAGCACTGTTGTCCATTTCATTTCCTGTCTCGAGCCAACTGGTCACATTTATCAAACTAAAGTATGTGTGGCTGCAGGGTGACTAATTGCTTAGAGTCATCGAAAGGTCACATGTTTGATCCCTGTAGCAGCCATATCATCAGCTGCAGTGTCCTTAAGCAAGACGGTTGCATGATGATCAATATGAAACCTGCCACTGTGTCAAATGATTAGTTCTGTAGCCGCCTTTCACCTCATGATGACAATGTCTTCTACTGTTTGCTGGGAAAACAGGAAGTTGGTCATGCTGAAGTCTTAGTGTGGGATTAATTCTGTACAGATGTGGTCTCAGATGTAGAGAAGTCTTCACCTATAAAGTGAAGACACGCTGTGGCACAAATGAAATGACAACTTTAATATGAATGTGAAGGATTGTTACGTGATTTTATCTTGGAATCATTCTAAAGTTTTTGTCTTAAAAGAAATTAGACACTGAGTGAATATTAATGCAGGCCATGTGTTGCTCTCAGCCCATACATACAGTCTTCTTGAGGCGACTTGGTAGAGGGACAGTGGTGTACATTGCTGTCTTTTTCTTTAATTTCTATGGGGAGCACTTTTTGGATTCTACACATAGTGGCTTTAAAAAAACTTTAAATCCCACACAAAAAGTTAAAGATTAAAGGAGTCCTTCACCCCTAAATGGACACTTGTATATCAGTTACTCACCCCGTGTTGTGTTTAATTTGGGAAGAAAACTTTATTTTTCTCACACGCCTCCACAGTGGCATGTGAGAAAAACAGAAGTGTGTTTTAAACAGTGATATTTTAGCAAAAATACATGTGTTTGGTAAACACTGAAGATATGACTGGATAAATGAGACTTTAATTATACTGTTTAAGTTGTGTGAGAGCTTTAAAATGGATGTTTTGATAAAGTTTTGCTGTTGTTAAACACAGTCCCCTTTTACTCCAAGTCATCAAATTCCGTTTTTGGATTCTTTGCCCACCATTGAGGCATGTGAGAAAAGTTTTGGAGTAAGTAATTGATGTAAAAAAGGTCATTTGGGGGTGAAGTATTATTTTAAATATTCTTCAAGTTACGCTATGATCCACTGATTAATATTACCGAATTTGGCTGTGGTGTTGCAGTAAATAAAGTAAAAAATACAATACCCTCTTTTGATAAGTACCGATCCAGAGGGCTCAACTTTCTTACATATTTAAAGGTATACTAGGCAGGATCCCCCCAAAAAAGGAAAAAACAGTGTATAAACTCATAGGAAGTGTGTGGTGATGTGTTTATCCACAGAAACACTGCCCTCTGCCTGTATTTTATTCTTATTCTGTTGTGTTTGGTGAGGTCAGGACTGTAAAGGTAGCGACCAGGTGCCAGACCATAAGCAGCACGCCTCCAAGAGGAAGCTCCGACACAGCGCCAAATATAACCACAAATATAGTGAACAAGAATTGGGTTGGCTTTTACTTTCAATTGTGACAATGTTTTCAAACAATAACTGATACTTCCTGCATAGTATACCTTTAAATATTTGATGTTATGCCAAGCTTGGTTATTTTTAACAACAGATGTAAATGCGCTTTATCTGCCTTGACTGACTGAATTTGTTGTTTTTTTTGTTTTTTTAAAAAAAATTTAAAAAAAACAAAACAAAAACCTTTTTGGAGGCATTGCTGTGTGCACCACCCTGACTGTCACCTCCTCTGCTCATTCATGTCATCTGGTGTGAACAACCCTGCCTGAGCATGTTAAAAATAAATCCAAACTGCAGTTCAAAATTGACTTAACCAGTTGTATGTGCCACCTGGATTAACTGTGAAGGATTAAAAAAAATGAAAACAACCATATCCATATACAAGGCAAACACTGGTATCCAATAAAAGAAGGAAAATTTTAAAAATGCTTTCAGCTGTGTGTTTCCTTTCATGTGAGTTTGGAATGCCAGATGTTACATGTGCTCGTTGTTCTGCAGTGTTTTAGGTGATAAGTCCTGTTTTATAGCCTCATATTGATGTTAAACAGAAGACAAATGTAGAGTAGATGTGTTTAAATATAAGAAAAACATTCAGCTTTTTTCAGGATCAAAGTTCTCATGGATATATGCATAACTTGTTTTATGGGAAATCATTCCATTCCTGTGCTTTCCCTTTGTGTGGGCACGCAGGAATTTTGCTGCCCACATAGTTTGTTTAGTGGTTATGAATATTTCTGCTGCCGGAGAATGGCTTCAGTAAAACCCTCTGCTTGCCACAGCCCTGTCTGCATGTTTTCTGGGCCATGAATTTTTAAACATGTGTCAGCAGAAGCTGCACAGCTGTCTCCCAGGCCCCTGGTCCCTGCTGGACTGTTCAAGATCAAGGCCCTAATTTGTCTATCTGGTGTGGTGAGATGGCAAAGAGGATGGAGCATATTAACGATGATAGAGATTTAATGATGGAGGTTTAGAGGAAATGGATGTACATGAGTGAGTGTATGAGTGCGTGTGGGGGGTGGGCTGTGGTATGCAATAAGTCCACAGCACATGTAAAGGGACAGTTCCACCTTTAGGGAATAGTAATAGATTTTTTATTTAACCCAGGGTTAAACTGTGTTCATATGTAATCAGGCAAACGGCTGACGGCAAACCAGATATGATTTCAGTGGATGAAAGCAGGGCAGCAAAATGAGGTGAGGCCAGCAGAAAATACCAGTAACAGAAACAGTAGATTCTGCACATGTACCCAGAATCTGTGGGTGACTAGACAAGATTTTGGTATCTAAAGTGTTCTGGTTTTTGTTTGTAGTCCGAGTAGTATTGACCATTGGCTATCGTCTGGTGAGCTTTATATTAGCTATAGCATTTGCAATACACAATCACAGCAATACAAAATAGATATTTGAGACAGAAATACAATATATTATAGGTTATATTTCAGGTTATTACTTCGATTTGTGTGGTTGAATTTGAGCGAATTAAAAGGTTGTGTAATGAAGGGTTTCAAGACTGCAGTAACGGTATACGGCATTCCGCCCAAAGTAAAGCTGTAAGCACACTGGCACCGCTGCGGCACGGCACATCATGTGACGTATGTCAAGTGCTACCCCTAGCAAACACTAGATGCCTCGCACTGCAGCTCATAAACAGACAACCACACAGTTATTACTGCTTTTATTGAAAGATCTGTACTTCACCACTGCATTAGCTTAAAATCATATGTGGAGAGCCCCTAATTAAACTTGATTTCTCACCTTAAGAGCTGATCTCCAGAATTATGACTCAACAGGCAATATCTTTTTGGCCATTGTCCTTATAATGCCGGGATCGTGGACCGTTTATCTCAGCTTAGCTATTTGTCAACCTCAACAATGAGTCTCTAGGCATCCAGTCTTTGTCACACACAAAACAGTAACAACAGAGTTCTCTTTACACATCCATGGTGAGGAGAGGAGTCGAGCTGCTACAGGAGCAGAGAAAATGAGCTGCTATGGGAGCTGGTATGTACAAGTAGAGACAAAGTGGTGGGGGGGCATTTAATTCTGGGGGCAGCAAGGCTAGTAATAGGACATTGGCGGGGCATCTACCTGCCACTGGTGTGAGGTTGTACATTAAAAATAATAGGGGCGTGTTTTTTTTTTTTTTTTTTTAAAGATATTTAGCTTAGGACAGGTAAGCGTGAAGGGGGGAGAGAGAGAGAGGGGATGACATGCAGCAAAGGGCCACAGGCTGGATTCAAACCCTGGCCGCTGTGGCAACAGCCTTGTACATGGGGTGCCTGCTCTACCACTAAACCACCGACGCCCCGGGGGAGGACGTATTTTTTTACATGCAGGGTTCACCACCAGTGTGTTCTGGCCTTAAGTTTTGTGCATTCTCTGCGACAGAATTTAATACCACATGTTGCGGAGCTCCCTCACAGAAGGAGAAAACAGCAGGCCCTCAGAAACAGCACCAGATTTAGTTTGAAGCCAATTTTCTTCGTGGCCAAACAGTGAAATTACAACTTCCTGGTCCATCACATGATGCCACTGGGTCCAAAAAATACGTTTTTTCCCACTGACTTACATAGGGAAACATCTGTAAATCAGCAGATACATTTTTTTAGCATTGTCAATTTGATCCAGTAGCATTTTGAAAGTCCATAAGAGATGCATGATCTAATTATTTTATCCCCATTCAAGTTAGCAGGAGGCTATACCAAAGTTAGCCATTCAGCTTGCAAAAGTCCTCAGCACGATTGCTTTTTAGGCCCAACAATGCTGAAGATCCGGGTAATTTTACATCCAGGAAGTCGATTTTTTTTGTGCGTCACTGAGCAGTTTTCATAGGAATGAACGGGGCCCCGCCTCCAATGCTGTATCCACTTCTTTTTATCCACCTTATTTTTCACGGAAACACGGAGGCAAAACAGAACGCAGCCAGCTTCCGTTTTTTTGTGCGACACTTCCGGTCCAGCACTCTTACCACTGTGTAAATGGGAATCCCCTTGTTGTTTACCTTGCTGAGTTTAGCTATATATATGTATATATCACATTTTTCACGTCACTATATCACCGTTTAGATTAATCTGATGTTTGTAAAGTCTATAAACACAATGACTGAACAAACATTAGTATTTTCTCTGTGTGTAATTAATAACATGGTTATCATAGATTAGCTGGGCTAACCGTTAGCTGTTAGCCGTTAGCCGTGTCTGTAATAACTCATTAAACTCACAAAGTGGCCCGTGAAAAAAATATTTTCTCCAGCGGATGTCTTAGTTACAACATGATTGTGCTAATTGGAGTAGTTTCATGTCGTATCCGACAACGGAAGGCTTTTAATGGATGACGATCCTGGTGTTAGCTTTGCTGCTAGTGTTAACGTTAGCTGTCCCTGTCAGCTGCAGCCACTGATGCTTTCTAGACATCGTGATTTCCCAAAACTGAATAAATACCACACATAGCAACACAAAACTGCTTTGCTAGCTCAATCATGCTGTAACGGCTGGATGGTTGATGTGTACATGCTGATTCAGGTGCTATCAGAGCCGATCCGCGCTTCACTATGGCTTAATGATCAACTCAGTCAATTAAAACAACCCGTCCTGTGTTAGGAGTGTATGTCGCTGACAGAAAGAAAGTAAGGAAAGGGAAAAAAAGATAGAAAAGTAGCGTACACCTCACATATTTATTTCTCACAGTTGCGCACACGTTTGGCTGGCATGCAGAAGCACCGTCTGTGTGTCTGTGTGTCGAGGGTGCGAGCCGCAGCTTCAGCTGCTCAGGTAGAGAGGCTGTGTAGCCCGGTGTGTTTTTCGCCGATCCGGTTCTGCAGGTTCTCTGCTGGTATACTGGAGTCGGGGATCAAGCAATTTGTCTCACTCGGGATAGATTGTGCTTTTTTGGTTCATAGTTTATGATTGACGTGCGATTTATTCGCGTTTAGAGGGAATAAATTTCCGTTATAACGGAAACGTGGGCACAGTTATCTAACGTTATACAAAATACACAGACTAACTAACTAACTAACTAACTGATTGACTAACATAAACAACTGAACATTGAAAAAAAAATTAGCTTGCACCGTTAGCTCTGGTAAGGGAAAGCATGAGGGAAAGCGGCTGACCGGAAGTCACGCACAAAAAAACGGAAGTTGATCACTATTTACTTCCGTGTTTGAAAATAAGGTGGATACATCCATGGAAAATATGCATGAGCTGGACAATTGCTGGACATTATGAGAAAAACTACATAAAATAATTTTATTTGATATACTGTATTCCATTCTCTGTAAGCAAAATGACATCAACAAAATGACATGTAGCGGACCAACCCTGTCTCGCTTTTGCCATCCCAATGGTGTTGTCTATCCGTCACCTAATGTCTGCCTGATTCCATGTGAATGCAGTGTTAGACTCACCTTGCACAGCAGTTGGATTTTTGCAATACAAAGGGTTAACCTGAAAATCCAGTTCTGTTTGGCACATCAGGTTAGGTGCGGGCGAGGGCAAGTCTTGAGCTTGACGGTATGTAGTTTGACAGAGACTGAGTTGTGTAACATTATTGGGTGTGCCCAACAGGGATGCCACAGATGACAATGTTTTTCTGTCAGTCTGTTGGTTGGTCCAACACTTCAGTCCAGACTGAAATATATTGTCAGATACTGGGTGAATTACCATGAAATGTTGAACAGACATTCATGTTCCCCAGCGGATGAATCCTATATTGAGTTTGGTTACCCTTTAGGACTGCCAGCAGGTTGATATTTTTGCCTTTTCACTAACAAAGACCACACCAATAAGAAAAAGATTTTATATGACTTACTGCATAATGGGTTGAAGGGTTGAGGGTCGAATGGATGAGGGATGGAGGGATGAGGGATGAAGGGTTGAGGGTTGAAAGGATGAAGGGTTGAGAGTCGAATTGATGAGGGATGAAGGAGTGAGGGATGAGGGATAAAGGGTTGAGGTTCGAATAAATGAGGGTTGAGAGTCGAATTGCTGAGGGATGAAGGAGTGAGGAATGGAGGGATGAGGGATGAAGGGTTGAGGGTCGAATAAATGAGGGGTGAAGGTTGAAGGGTTGAGGGATGTGAGATGAAGGGATGAGGGATGAAGGGTAGCTGGCGAGCACGGTGATGAATGTGTTGAGTCGAAGGCAGGAACACAGGAGGGATCCCGGGAATGAGACTGAGTGGGGGAGTTGTTTCTTTGTGAGCTTGGCTTCGGATAGATTCCCAACTGGTTCCTGTATGCAGAAAGGGCAGAGAAAAAGATGTAAGAGGCAAGATGGGATTGGGTGGGTGGGATGTGAGAAATGTGTTGAAGGGAAAGAGAATGCATCAGGTGTGCTTTCATGAAATATTTCCACAATTATTGGACCAAATTTGATACAGACATTCATATTTCCCTCAGGCTGAACTGTAATTATTCAACACAGCTGTTACTGAATATGTTTACACAAGTATTAGCTCAACTAACCTGCTGTAAGTTTCTTCTCTGTGTATACTCACAACACAAGCCTGTCAACCTGTAGCTAAAAGACATACTATATTAACATGTACTTTTTTAAACTGAAGTAAAACCTTGAGCTGTCAGAAGAGGAGCTCTGTGTTTTTTTTTCCAACAACAACAGCTCTACATAATTTTCTGTAAGGTTATTTCTCACTTATTTTTAAATCCCGGGCGAGAAGCGTAGCAGTGTGAGAGCAGACATGCCTCACTTTTTCTCCACTTGCCAAGGCTATGTCTTATTTCTGTTTCTATTTCTGGCACTGAAGCGAGCTGCCCATAGAAAGTAGCAAATGTTAAAACTTGAGTGGGATTAAGAAGCTCCCCGTCTCTCTCGCATGCACACCGTCTCTGCTTGATTAAAGCTTATAATAGCAACTCTGGACAGGGATGAATGTTTTTGCCTTCCCTCGGTATGCAACCAGAACTCACTCAATATGTTGGACAGTTCAGCTCAAGAATGTGATTCACATTTCATAAATCTGAATATTAGGTTTTGTGTCTAGTGTCATGTTTACATTTAGCTGGACAGAATGAGTGTGTATAGTTACACTGATAGCTTGAGTAGCTCTGTCTGACACAAATTAATCTCACTTTCCTCTAACTTTTGCTTCATTTTCTTTGTTATTCTTGCCACAGATTCTTGTCTATATCTGATATGGCACATAACAAATATAGAGCTGCAGTCTAGGGCAGACTGGAGGAGTGGTGACTGGACAGTGAACTAACTGTAAACACTATTTTGGACGGCCAGATCACCTCCTTTAAGTCCATAATGAAAGACTAAGCAACTGTCTGGCTGTGGCTTGGTTTTTTTGCTTACCGTAACATCACTGCTGCTCTCAGTGGGTGATTCTGCTTCTTTTCATTTCCATCTCACATCTTAATAAGCTGCAGGATTCGTTTAGGTTTTTATAACCACGTAAACTGAGACATCTAAATATCAGTGAGAATCCAGGCTTTACCAATCTTTGGTCGTGCCATTGATGCCAGCACATATTTAACTTTAAATGGGCTTTTCTTGTACATGTTACCAAGCGGAAACCTCCAGAGCTAAAAAAAAAAATGGAGCCAATGCAGAAGTGACAGAAACAGCAGTTACTCAAATGGCCACTTGAGGCTGACTCCAAAAGCAATTCAATCCCCATTGACCCCCATGTTAAAACGTAACAGCAGAAATAAACACGTTTACAGCCTGGTACAAAAATGGTTTTGGTCTCTAAAGGTAATTTCCCCGGACGATGAATTTTTATACAGCTCACCTGTTTGAATAGAATTAAGGCTTAACTTTACGTATAGTTAAGGGGATGGACGCTTTCAGTGACAGATAGGTGCTGACTGTTGACAAGTGGCTAAAGGCAAAAATGCCCAAAAACATATCTTTAACAAAAAAAAAAAAAAAAATAGGAGAAATTAATTAGTAATAGCTGGTAACGCAGTGTTGGCCTGTCCCACCTGACCTCCGTGTTCCTCTCTGCTCCTCTAACCTACACTTAAACACCCGTCCTGGGCTACACAGTGTCAGGACGCTCCGCTGTCCTGCTAGAGTTTGTTCTGTGTTGTTTATTATTTATTTTTTGAGAGAATGGAGTAACACGTAATGTAACTGATTACTTGTTAAATTAAGTAAACAGATCAGAACCGTGATTACTTTTTAGAGGAGTAAAAAGTAATTTAATTACTCGTAACTAGTAACTTGCCCAATACTGGTTATAATTTAGTATAATGGTATAATAATAATTAAGTACACCCAGAAATAATAACAATTGCATACACAATTCAGATCTCCATCAAGTGCTCTAAAAGATTAACAGACTTCTGTTATTGTATGATTGATTGATAAATAATGCTGAGTTGACTGACTCCTCACCAGATATTAAAGATTACAAAAACATAAAACACAATGATTACTGTGGGGACAGATTCAAAATATTAAACTGAACATGTATAAATATATAAAAATGTACAAAAAACAATTAATAAAAAATAAAAAGTCAGAGAGACAAGTTTTTTTTTCTTCCCATTTTTTAATGGAAATTCCATTCCTCAATCTTCCTTCTCTTTGCAAGCTTCTGTATGAAGTCTTCCACTTCACTAAATTGGTAACAGAGAACACAGTAACTGCCAAGTTGATATTTTACTTCAAATTGCATTTCTCCAATATGCCCTTAAGACAGGCAAACAAGGTGTCCTGCTGCTCTTCACTGTCGAGGTACACAAGCTATGTTTCCATCCAAAAGTGATTCGAATCATTGGGAAATGCACATTAAAAGAAACACGAATCCTGTGTGTTTACATTAATGTACGGACTTTGGTGAAAACTAAGAACTCGCGCGAGTTTTCCACAGAACCGGAAACAAAACAAGTCTCGCGTTCTTCTTCTTCTACGTTTTCTGGCGGTTGGCAACCAGCTTGTAAATGCATTACCGCCTTCCCAACCCGGAGTGTGGATATCACCATGGAGAGAGGTGCGCCACGTCAGACTTAATTCGAACATAACTGTTTCCATCCCCCGTTTTGCGAATCAACCAAAACCCGGCTAAAGCAAGCGAATTTTAGTTTGTGCGAATTTAATTCGAATTTTGGCGTTTCCATCATAATTTTCCGATGCGATACTTCTAGATGCGCATCTAAACAGGCTGATGGAAACATGGCTACTGACTGCCTTCATGTGAGCAGCAACATCTTAAGTTGGGCTATCCGTTTTGGCACTCTGTACACTGGCTGAAGTGTTCCCTGGAGCAAGCTTCTGGCCTCATTACTCCAGAAGGCAAATCTCTGGCCATGTCTTAATAACAACATTGAAATAAATTATTACATGTAGAAAAGGACAAGTTATATGTGCACAACTGTCAACAGAGACAGCCATCAAGACCACCAGATCTGTCAGGAGAATGTCAGTATTGTGCATATCTGGTATTAATGCATAGACAGACACATGGTAACTTTATTAGCATTTTCTGAGAGACGTTTCCAAATCTTACCTTCATGGACAACTGCACAAGTGAAGTGGCTGTCCAGATGAGCCTGTGCTTTGCTCAACTTGGTGGGTTGATAAACTGTTGAGCTGCAGAACGGACAATGAAATCTGTTAATTTGTATTGAGTACGCATCCTAAAAAAGAGATAACCTAGTTAGTCAAATCCAACATCAACCCTTTACATCTATATCACAAACCAGCAAATTCTAGTAGCTTCTGTACCGAGGGATGCTACAGAAAACGTCTGTGAAAATGTCCTCAATCATATCCTGGTAAAACAGTTAGTTTGGAGTTAATAAAATATGTCTGCAAAAACCTTTATAATTAAACCAACTTGTGATGTTTCTCTAAGTAACAGAATAGACCCACTGGCTACATAGGATTTCTTTTTTTCAAAAACACACGTTAGCATGTAACATTGTAGCATCCGTGTAAGCCAGCATGCTAACAAGCTAACGCCGTTGCAGCAAACTATCGTAAAAGTATCATACTCAGCGGACTTTATGAAGGGTAAACTTATGGATTAATGCATAATGAAGCCAGCCCATGGTGACTCGCAGATCCATTTAAAGACAAAGTAGCCAACTTTAAACCTTAAACAATTAAAACTGTACTCACAGTCAGACATTCTGTTGTCTTGTCCTCTCTAACGTTACTCCTTCTAACCGTAGATACTCACTTTTTCTCATCTCATTCTCTCTAGTCCTTCTAACCGTGGGTGGCGCTGTGATGAAAACTGCACGGTCCTAAAGTGAGAGACTGAGAGTCTATTTTTTGTATTTATTTATTTCGGTATTTTTACGTGTTATTTCGGTGTACTTGCATCATTATGCCCATTATTATCATTATACAAGTTTGAAAAATGGTCTAAAAACAGCAAAATTACAACAATAATAAAAATGGTCTTAAAAGCACAATATTACGCAATATTATCGCTTATCGCAATAATTTCTGACGCAATTAATCGCCCAGCAACATTTGTTATGGTGACAGGCCTAATCATAACAATAGTCAAGTTTTTATAGAGTAGTTGAAACTAGCTCCACCTCCAGCAGCTACAACAGTAACATGCTGCTCTAACACTGATGCTTAATAATCTAATGATGCCATATATAATAACATCAGTCAGAGGAACCAAACACTACTTTTACTGCAATACTTGTCATTTTTCTCTCTCAGAACTGGTTCTTATGACGTGTTGTCTGACCACATCAGAAATCAAATGTGTTTATCATTGTGAACAGCTTCAAGGTGTTCAAATAATTAGGCAATAAACATCAAAACACAACATTAGATGTCATATTTTGGTTTATATTCAACTAAGGTAGGCATTGTGTGATCCATGTACTGTATTTTATTTTTTTTATTTTTTTTACTGTAACTGAAACACAACATGGGAGCAGGATGGGACAGGAGTCATTCTTGTGGGATTGGGATGGGACGGGATTATTTTTGTGGGAGTGGGATGGGACAGGACTGAAAATCCACTCCCATGTCACCCTCTAGTATGAGTGTACATGCCATGTTTTCTTCTTGCATTTGTTTTCTTATTTGCAGCGCATTTCAGTATATGCAGCGTTTTCCCGTTGCATTTGTTTTCTTATATGCAGTGCGTTTCTCTATTTGCATCGTGTTTGTCCCTGTCGGCCACTGTACTTTTTTCTGACTGGAGGGGGCTTTGGAATTTTGGGCTGTTGGAACAATGGCATGACTCTGATGTACACAAGTATAATGCTTAAGAACTTTTTGATCTTAGTTTAGTGTGTTAGCAGACAAACATTTGCTTAACACTAAACAAAGAGTACAACTGAGGCTGAATGTCATTTTGCAGGTATTTGGTAGAAAATATTGGACAGTATTTGATCTGATGATGGCACTAAAGGACATATTAAGGTTTTACTAAGGTGATGACAATTCATCCTGAGGGGGACATGAATATCTGTAGCAAATTTCATGGCAATTCACAGAAAGGCTGGTGAGATACTTAACTCTGGACCAGCCAACATTGCCACAGTCAAGTTGCTAGCATAGCCAAAAGTCATAAATGTCAAAAGTCAAGATGCATCAAATGTACTTAAATGTCCATTAATCCAGTAAATGCTATTTGATACTCTCCACCATCACCAAATAAGTACATTATAAACCTAATATGGACTGGGCCTTACAGTCAGACGTGCTGTGGTGCTATTAAGTATCAGCAGCTCAGCACAGGCTGAAGGACATCTCTGGATTCGATCGATAGTGTATTGTATTGTGTGGTGCCCACTCACATAGTGCTGGGTGGTATTGTTCTGCAGGCACACACAGACATGCATACTCCATTTCTCCAGCTGCCTGCGCAGAGATTTGACCATTAAACATTGGGGTTTGGACGTGAGCCCGTGGATTTCCCCTGAATTCCCCCTCTCCACTTCCTTCTAATCCACTCCAGACTCCAGGGGGAAACTCACAATCCAGCAGTTCTACTGTCCCTGGTGGACTGATATGATTGGTGTGTCTCTAACAAGCTTTAACTAACAGAGGTCTCTACTGTGTGGTTGTGATACATGCTCTTTAGCACACATTAGCAGATGATGTCGATAATGGTAAACACATTATCGACCACGTCCAAGTACTCATGCAGTTCATAAATTTAGAAGTACTGTAGAGTGTACATCCATTCTATATTTAAACTGTATTCATGTACACATGAGAACACGCTGTACCACCGACAAAGGTTTTCCTCCCCCGTCGCCCTTCCTGCCTCTTGAATACAAGTGATATTTAGAGAAGATGATAGGGTTGGCACAGGGAAAACAAATGAAGGCAGCGATTCTGCTGTGCCACCTCAATGTTCTCAGCTTATGTAAATTCACCCCCCAGTAGGAACCAACCTCTCAAGCAAATCGCCTTTGTCAAGATCTGCTATGGGGCGCCAAAAGCTTTTTGTGCCTTCAAAAATGTAGATTTCTCAAAAATAATCAGTACAGTAACAACTGAGCTCATCATTGTGACCTTTGATGTGAATATCTTATGTTGATCCTTGAGCCTGCAAACAAGCATCTATACATGTTTTCTTGTGTCCCTTGTGTCTGAAACACATTTGACAGTATAGCACAGCTGTACAGCTGACAGCTTACAATTCAGACCAGCAGTATGATGAATGCTGCTCCAAAGGGACACAATATACCAATGGCTATTCAACGCTCATTCAGCACATTTTGGTATGTCATGAAAGATGGTGTCATAGTGTATTTATCTTACTATATAATGATGAAAACTCTGTTTGTGTGTGTGTGTGTGTGTCTGTCTGTCTGTCTGTGTGTCTGTTCCACGTTTTTCTCCTCACTGACTTGGTCAATCCATGTGATGTGGTAGAGGGTCATGGGAGGATGCAAATGAAGCAATATTACATCAATTGGCCAAAGGGGGGCGCTATAGCAACTGATTGAAATTGCAAACTTTGAATGGGCATATCTCATGCCCTGTATGTCATACAGACATGAAACTTTGCACAGAGATGCCTCTCCTCATGAGGAACAAATTTGCCTCAAGAACCCATAACTTCCAGTTATATAGATTTTCCGCCATTTTGAATTTTTTGAGAAACTCTTAAAATCAATCTCTTCCTGGGAAGTTTGACCGATCTGCATGAAACTCGGTGAACATAATCTAGGGACCAATATCTAAAGTTCCCTCTTGGCAAAAGTTGGAAAACTTACTAAAACTGAGCTTCTATAAGGCAATGAATATTGCAGAGGGCGTGGCTCATCATATAAAGGTCTATAACATCTCAAGGGTTTCACCCATCACACAACTTTGTAGGCATATGCCCACACATAATCTGAGGGGACCCCTCCATTATTGACCCCATCAAACAAAATGGGGGCGCTAGAGAGCTAATTTCTTATCTAGGCCTAACCACCATATCGATTTTTCCTAAACTTGGTAGATATGTAGAACAGGACACCTCAAGGTGACTGGAGAAATTTAAGTCTAATTGGCAACTGGGTGGCACTGTAACAACAGAAAAATGCTTAAAAATGGCTAAAATGCGACCGATCGCTGTGGCTCCCCCTGTGGCCCAATGTTGTTGTTTTTTTCTAATTTTTGGTATGACTAAGTCATGGTCTGGTATGCTATACTCAATAGGTATGGACTAGTATGAGTATATTTAAAAATACACACAGAAAATACATGTTGTTGTATGAAAATGTGCTGTCATTGTTCCTTTCACTAGCCTCTTTCACACATGCACTGTAAATTTGAAATGATCTAGACCAGTGGTTCCCAACTGGTGGGTCGCGGTACAAAAGTGAGTCATGGGTCCTTTCTGAATGGACTGCAAGTGACTCGTGAAAGTGTCAAGTTTGTAAAAAACACAGTTTATTTTTAAGTACAGTGAATTTCTGGCACAGAGGTTTTATTTTAAAGTGCTGTTTCCTGCTGTGGAGTAAGTGAATAATGGACAGCTACTTGACAGAGACAGCAAACTAGCTCAACGACATGGCCAAACGCAAGTATGGCACTGAATGTATTAAACTGTGTGGACCTTGAACTATTGACTAAGGAGAAATCTAGACCAGTTGGGAACCACTGATCTAGATATCACTCAGGGGAGCTGCCTGTGAGATTGCAAATGTCTGAATCAGTTGGATCGGACATTCAACAGACTTTACCCTGCCAGCGTAAAGGTTCAAAGTCTGCATAATGTCTAATTGAGTCCATGTGTGAATACAGCAGGTAGTTATTCTGAGAATTCACAGCGACTGAGTGGGTGTGTGGATGGCATTTCCATCACGTGGCTCGCTGCAAACCAAAAGAAAGTAAACATCTATGGATGACGAAGAAGACAATGTTTGGCATAATATATGTGAGATACACTATTCAACCACTAATTCGTGAATCTGGAGGGAATTCTCATGGAAGAATCTGATTTGTTTCTTTATTACACCAAAACAGAAAAGTAAGTGCCTCCATGGTTACCAGAAATGTTGGCGAGAGTCTTTTAATGTAGACCACTCTCATGTTTTTTGGGAATGTCAGAAAGTAACTGTATTTTGGGAGATGCTATGTAAAGAGCTTAATCACACACTAGGATATGGGGTTCCTAACATTTGTTGGGTGCTTTATCTATGTAATTTTCTGAAGAAGATGTTATTGCTAGTGATAGATATTTGTTCAAAAATATTGCTAGTAGCAAGCAAGAAAGCTATCACCGGGAACTGGGGTAAAGAAACACCACCAGCGAAGGACCAATGGCTAACAACTGTGGAAATGGAGAAGTTGACACATACTGAGACTACAAGAAGCACAACTAGAGAGAAAATGGGAAAAAACTCTATACAAGACCAATAGATACATGAATCATCAAGGCTGTAAAAATATTTATCTCCCCAAGCAGTTTTTGTTTTGTTAGCTCTTATTATTTTGCAATTATTTTATTATGCTGTTGTAACTGACATGTCAATGTCACAAAAATTGTGTTAAAGCACAAAGACGGCAACAAAAATGTCGAACTGAAGAGATGACAAGATTCTAGAACTTCTGTCAGAAAGAGCCGAAGCCAGAATCGTCAGACAAATTGAAGAAACAGCAAAAGTGTTTTTTATGACCTAATTACGAACCAGCTACTTAGCTGTGGTGTAATCTGCATCGTGCCCCGCCTCCTGCATGCTTTACCCAGGCGCCAACCCTTGCCCAAACCAAACAGAGTATTTCCAGTGGGTAAGAACACATCTGACAGGGACATTCTCCTATTGTGTGCTACCAATGTGTTCTCATACCAACTTGTCATATAACGCCACTTTGACAGTGGCCTTTTGCATCTAAATATGACTCTCTAGGTATCCTCTTGCATCTGTTGTTGACGCTCCAGGATGGCTCAATATTCAGACAGGAAGTAAAAAGTGGGCTCCTGGGTGGTTTGTTGACTCCAGACAAGGTCTCCAGATATTCTCTGGAGTGGAGTGAGAAAACAGCCTCTGTATACAGTGAAGTATAATATGTCAGTATACACTGGAAGGAATTTTAAAAACGGTTTCTTTTTAATGACTTTTCCATCTCTCCATTTTTCATGCTCTTTCATCTATATTTAATTTTCTCTGTTGATACGGGGCAGTACTCTCACCCTCCTCACATGCACACACATGTACCCTCACACATGCACAGCGGCCTCGCCTGAGCTCTCTAAACGCACGGGGGACGCAGAGGGGGAGACACAATCCCAAGGAAAGGCCTTAGGGACACACATACGCAAACATGTTTCCCCACCGGTGCCCGATGTCAGCTCTCATTACATTCAGCAGCAGGCCCACTGGGCCAATTAGGGCGCAGGGCTGTACTGCTTAAAGCTATGGGATTGGCCCGTCACTAGTAACCTCCTCCCTTGTGTTGACATTATGGAGGAATAATAAAGGGGACTTGTGGGAGGTCAGCAGCGCACAGGAATGTTTCAATTAGGGAATAGTAGAGGGTTAAGGGCACTGAGACATTCTTCTAGAGCTCCTCTGTTAGGTTCATCCACATGCACTCTTCACTATCATTACTGTGCTCATGTTGAGAGTTTTTACCTTCATGCAGGAGTAAAGTGGGCAGGAGGGAAAAGCAGTCGAGGCATATTGGAGAAATCCAAGGGAGGGAGGGTGAGAGTGAGAGGCCTTTTAAAGAGCTTTCTGTTTTCAGGGTTGGGGAGTATTATAAGTAGTGGGTACTAAGTAGAACATATTTAAAATACAAAGTAAGAGTAACTGTGTCATGTTACAGTTTAAAATGCTGGTATTCTGAATACAGAAGTCGATGAAATCCGGCACTTGGGCAGTGACTTGCGGTGTCACACACTAACAAAAAAAGTCGCTCTTTTGCATTGGCATGATATGCAGCTGATCGCCATTATAGATTAATGCCGTTTGGTGGCATCAGGTGCAAATGTTGCAGGACAAGAATGAAGGTCAAAGCGTAGGGTGTGTGGATGGGTCCAACAAACACTGACTTTTACCCGGGAGAGCAGTGTTTGTGTCTCGTAAGATTCTAAAACCAAACCCTGTTCTGTTTTCCTAAACCTAACCACGTGTTTTTGTTGCCTAAACCCAACCACGTGTGTTAGTTGTTGGAGGAAAAAAAAAGTCAATTCATGTTGTAGTACTAACGTAGTGCATTTATTTTAAAAGGGACTGTATGTAAATTTCCTGGAGAATTGGTGTGGTTGAATGGGTGTCCCAGAACAACCAATGCACCCAGGGTACCTTTCACGTTGTATCTAGACGTGGAAGATCCATGACCAATCATCAATATGTGATGAGATTGGAGTGAGAATGTGTTGTAATAGATGAGGAATGGCTGATTTGTGAAGTTGAAATGAGGACTTGTCGACAAAACACCTCCTCATTCCACCGGGAGACCGACATGTGGATGAAAATTTCTGATAAAGACCATCCCTAATAACAACCTACTTGCTATTAGCTATGCTGTACGTCATTTCCAGTGCATATCACAATATAAAACATGTGTTTTCTGTACAAAACACGTACAAATGAAGAAAAATAGCAAGTCCTCGCCCATCTATTCAGTAGTTAAATCTCCAGTTGAGCCAATCGGATTGCCTGGTCCGATTCACTTGTCATGCAGACAAACAAACATATGGTTCACGCACAGCTGGGAGGCAAACAAAAAGAGCCTGACTTCAGCATCCTTATCTTCTCCCAGTGTTTGTTTATTTACCGCTGGGTCGCAGGCTAATGTCTTCCATGTCTCCACATGACAAACGAGGGGTTTTCAGTGAAAAAAAATTATGTTGTTTCTGCTATAAAAAAAGTGAATAGAGAGAAAGAAAGAGCTCTACTGAACCCTTTCCCTGGTGGCATGCCATTTTTCCCTCCATCCAATCCATAATGTATCACATAGCCAACAGGGGGGAAAGCAGAAAGCCTCTGGGATGATTTCCAAAGAATGGAGGGTAATTTGGAGACGGCCCATGTGGTCCATTTGAATTAACTAGAAGGAGATGAGATTCAGGGGCTGCAGTAATTTTAGCCACTTTGGAAATGAGCTGATTTAGCAGATTGGGATTCTGGGATAATCATTCAAACCAAATATGGGATAATAAGGTTGCTAATAAGGAACATTTGAACTTAGCAAATACACCAATAAGCCAGATACAGCTGCTGTAGTCAATATTTTTATGTTAACATTGGATCAAATGATTGTGTTTAATGTGATCTGTAATGGTCCCTAAAGGAAGCATAAACACGTTCGGACAAAGTAACTCCACAGCGTTGTTTAGCATGTTCATTAGTGACAATGAAGAAAACTTAATGCTACGTGCCTCAAAGACTCTCCAAACACTCAACTCAAAACTTTCTAATGTTCCACTTTCTTTCTTTCTAATCCATTTCTCTATTGGGCTCAGTCCAGCAATTATCTTCATCTACCATCTATCTATGGAGGTCGATAGACAGTCTGTGCTTTTTACCGCAACCTCAGCACATCACAGACAATTGGCAAAAGAGGGAGATGAGTCAAACAGGAGGGAGGTGGAGTCTGGAGCTGGAGAAGACATAGTGCCAGCCATGAGATTGTCTCTGGACCAATCAAGTTATCCTGCTCTTCCTGGACCAATGAGACCAATGTACCTAAGGACGCTTTCAGACCGAGAGTTTGTTGCTTTGGTCAGAATCAGGGAGAGTTGGTTCATGTTCTCACAGCAGCATTTACAAGCGGACCAGATCTGCACCGGAGTTCGTTTGTTACTGCACTGAGACCACCTCGTCAAGGTCTTGGTCTGGTTGTTTTGGTGCGTACCTGAGTGCCATTGAGGTGCTGTATGAACTTCCTTAGGGCAAACAGAGAAAAAAATCAATGTGGTTAAAAGCATTGGTAATTGGATGGAAGATGATAAAAATGCAGCCGCTGACATACAAATACAGCCATCTGTCTGAGATCTTTACTGGCAAATCAATTTGCAGCACTCTGAGTCAGAAAGAGAGGGGGAGAAAGAGAATTAGC
The DNA here is from genome assembly GCF_041903045.1 of Epinephelus lanceolatus. Classification (NCBI taxonomy): domain Eukaryota; kingdom Metazoa; phylum Chordata; class Actinopteri; order Perciformes; family Serranidae; genus Epinephelus; species Epinephelus lanceolatus. Next base: position 15,160,228 of record NC_135756.1, read on the forward strand.
CGCTGGTTATCTTTCATTTCAAGTTAATTAGGAACTTTATTGGTTTACTTTCTGATGTTTCCAGCTGATTAAATGAGGAGTCAAAGTTGTGTGCCCCTGCGAAAAACAGTTTCCATCCATGTCTGTGAAAACATGGATGCTTACCACACATCTTCAAAACATCAGCACAGAAGATCTATACAGTCAGCACAGTTCCAAAGTGGAGACCAAAGATTAGTGTCACCAATTCAGTATCCGACCAAATATCTCCCCCTCTGTTCCTGAGATATGACGTTGAATAATGGCCTGAAAAGTGTTTGTTTTTTTCCAGAACATGTCACAGATGATGTCACAGTGTGGCTGACCTTTGACATTTATGACATATAAAATGTCATCACTAATCATATCCTAGTAGACATTTGTGTGAAATTTTGTTATAATTAGCACAAGAATTCTTGACTTAAGGCCAAAAACATGTTTTGAGAGGTCACACTGACTTTTGAGCTTCAACCACCAAATTCTAATCAGTTCATTCCTGAGTCTAAGAGTACGTTTGTGCCAAATTTGAGGAAATTCCTTCAAGGCCTGTAATATTCTCATAAATATGTAAGTAAGATGCGTTCACTGTCATGTTGAGATTATGAGATAGTAACAATTGTGTTCTGAAAGATGCTTGATTGTGATTGGTCCAGAGCATTACCTTTGACACCCTGTCACGAGTCACAGTGTGTAAGTGGTTCGCCTTCCTGCTTAAACGTCAGTCTGTTTGTCACCAGTGTGTTAATAAACGCTTCAAATTACAGCACATCGTCGTCCGAACTACTTACATATTGTGCAAAAGAAGACAAGGAATCCTTGAGATATCACTTTCAGGAAATGAGACAGACAAGGTCCCAGTGACCTTGACCTTTGACCACCAAATTGTAATCAGTTCATCCTTATCTCAAAGTGAACGTTAGTGCCAAAGTCGAAGAAATTCCACCAAGTTGTTGAGATATTGCGATCATAAGAATGAGACAGACAAGGTCACAGTGGCCTTGACCTTTGACCAATGACCACAAAAATCTAATCAGTTCATCATTATGTCCAAGTGGACATTTGTGCCAAATTTCTTCAGAGATCACATTCACAAGAATTTCAATTACCTAAAAACAGGAAATTACACAACACAGAAACAAAACCTAAAAAGGAACCACAACCTTTAAACAAGTTCAACCACGTGGCTGGTCATGACAGATACAAGTAATATTGTTTTATGAAAATAAAGGGTATGCATTACAGAAATTTAAGCATCAGACGGACAGACAACCTGAAAACATAATGAAAACATAATGCCTCCGGCCAAGGTTATTGTTGGTGCAGAGACATAGCAATTTATAATAGGCTCTTAAATATGTATAGAATGGAAACATTCATGATTTAATTGTAGTTGTTCATTGTCCATTGTTTGTGTACTGCATGGTAGAGCTATTAGTGCCCATAGTACAGTATAGCGTGTAATTAAAATGCTCTTTGTTCTAGCGTAGGATGATTTATCTGCAGTGGTGTAGTGATAGTTGATGAGGTGGGTGCACCACTACGCAGACGGGTATTTTACAGAAGAGGAAGTGGGCATAATCTCCTATATTTTCTAATGGCTTTTTGGCTGATAGGTGGGTATACTGTAAATGCATCGAAAAAGAAGTGGGTACACTCCATAGACTCTCCATTACACCACTGTCTGCCTATTATTGAAAAAGATACTTGGACAAGCACGACAGTAATTACTATGTCACTTCCTGCATAAATATGGTGGATTCCCGGTCTATTACGTATTCAGCAAAGCAGACAAGCCACTAATAGTCTGATCCTTGCTCTTCAGTCAGGTTTTTCTTTGATAAATCATTAAACACATATTGTTAAAGATTAAGTCCTTGCTAGTTAAACTAGATCTGCTCTGGGCCAAGTTTATGCAACATACAGTAGGTCCATAAAAGACTCAAAACAAAGCACTTTACTCAAATGGGTCATTTGGTGACATCAGTGTCCAAGAAAAACAACTGGACTAGAAGTTTTTGACGATAACATAAAATTACTTCAAGCTACAGTATATTATTAAATAGAGTAGTTTGTGTCAAGTGGAAGTCTGCCCGGCATACTTGACACATGTTTGTAGCTGAACAGCTGAAACTACATGATTTTCCCTCTGAAATAATTTAGCATGCACAGGAAGTTCTACAACTACAGGTCATAACTGGGCTAAAGGTGCATCTGACGGCTCAGCTGGGGAAAGGCACGCAGCGTGTAACCAGCATGTAACCATATTATGCCTGGTTTAAATCTCGGCTCAAATCAAAGTCACATGTAAACTCTGTTTGTACAATATCATAGGCGTATTCTAAGGTTCTCTTCCAATGTATACAAGTGTGTTGTGAATTCAAATTTTTGCCACCATAGGATTAGCTCTGTCACATGCTATCTTGTGACTTAGAAGCTGAACATGCAGTCATAGTTACGCATATGTCATGAGTTCTCTCTGTCATTCATTATTCTGCCTGTTTTTCCATTTCACGAGGGCAAATTAAATTTGTTTCTCAGATCTGATCTTGAAGACAGACTGTCCACACTCTGATCAGATCTGTGTGTCCAGACATCACCAACTTATCTGCATGAGCTGCTGTGGTACTAATGTAGGCTATGTAGCTAGAACTGATGTACTGGTTGACCCGCAACCTGTAGGACTAGCAGGTTGTGCAAAAAAAGTTGCCAGTAACTTACAGACACATTATGCAATAGTCCACCTTCCACCTTTGTCATAAAGTTCACTGACTCATGCTCTTAAACCATCATTGAACATAAGTACAGTCGAACATAAACAGACCAGCGTACATGTGTATTTCTCAGGTGGTTTACCCACCAGAAACCCTTGGGTGTGAATCTCAGCAACACATACTGCTCGTGGTCACAGCGACCCCTAGTAACCAATGTAAATAATACATCCAAATCGCATCACAACCTTCTCTTCCCTTCCCTCTGTCACTCTCAAACACTCACAGCAAACAGCTCTATCATCATCACTGCTGGGCTCAGGGTTTCCATTAGTTCATCTGTTGAAATATTTAAATCTTTTCAGTCATAATGTCTGATAAAAATGTTTCCCTCAGGAAATAATGAGGCCTAACATCATTTTAACACCAAGCGAGGAAGCATCTCCCTGTCCTCACTGACTTAAATATGCACTTTGGTTATGTCATGTAAATAAATTATATAGGATATCAGCTGAGTGTTTTAGATTGTATTTCAGCCATAACCACTTGCTGTCTTACTATGTTTGTACTTTTAAAGAGAAAACACATTTTATATTGTGATATTTCTGGTAATGACGTACGATATAGTTGACAGCAAGTAGGTTGTTAGTAGCAATGGTCATTTACCAGAAACTTTTAGTTTCAAATTGCGGGTTCATGTGATTTATTAATGTGTATGTTTGCAGGACAGGGGTTGCAGATTGCCTCTCAAAACGGGCTGAGTTGGTGCAGGGTTTAAAACCGTGACCCATCACTATTAGCTGCACTGGTGACATGAGTTTCCATCGTGAAAGCATGAGACATGGCGATCATTTCGGCCTCCAAACAATCGTGCTGTCAAGTCACAGTGCAGATTTGACATCATCATTGTGTGTCGCATTGTGAGTGACACAAAAGAAACTGTGAAATCCATCTGAAGCAGCTATGGCACCCGGACTGAGACACATCTTTCGAAATCTGATTAGAATCACATTTCAATCCACCTCCAAATGTGGTCAGGATACGATTGGCAAAAATTGCATTTCGTGTTCAATCTGGATACAATCTGGACATGTCAAAAAACAGATTTGGGCTGGCACTTTGAATTGTCTTGTGAATTCAGACCCATCCATGCCTACCTGCCCTATGATAACCCCTTTCCCACCAGCCTCACCACCTGACCTGCTCCTCTCCTTAGTTCACTTGTCTCCAGTTTCCCTGATCACCTCAGCGGTATACTGGTTATTCTGGCTCACAGGATATAGACCGTGGATATAAAGCCTACAATTAACCACCTATGTCAGCCAGTAAAACACTTCCTGCTTGTTACTGTCGTCAAAATGCCAGTTGGTATGTGAAACTAGTCTTGTATAACCAGATATCTCTTCTGGGCGTAACACAATGACCTTTGTGCGAGCAACCTACACACTAAAATGTCTTTCAATATTATACGTAGCTGTTTTTGCAAGGATTTAGCCATTTTAACTCTTCACCAAAACAACTCCTGACATCTGGACTTAGCGCCACCCAAGATGGTTGTAATAGGTTTCAAGAACTACAAAATGTTAGGGTTTCAGCTTTGCCTCTTTGTTGTGTTTCCTGTTTCCCCTTCCTAGTGTCTCTGTGTGTTTGCTGGTCGTGGCCTTCTGGTTCCCTCCTCCTGCCATTCCTCCTGAGTACCAGGAGCTGTTGAACCTGCACACCTGAACCACATCTATAATCAGTGCAGTATAAAACCGTGGCTCAGACATCCAGACTCTCCCAGATCGTTCAGTCACCTCTGTAGTACAGACATCAAGGCCAACTTCTAGGTTTTTGTTTTTTTTTTTGACACTTTTGGACATCAATTCACACTATGTCTCGGCTTCACCACGCCAGCCTCAACCATAACCCGCCATGTCCAGTCTTGTTCTCGTCTTCTGCCTCTAGATTTGAACTGCTCTGCCTTCAGCTAATCTGCCTGCTCTACTTCGCCATTCCCTGCCCACTCAGCCATCATTTCATTCAAGCCTTCTGCTCCATTTCTTCAAACTACAATAAACTGCCTTAGACCACTCAGTTTCCTGGTTGTGTTTGCGTTTGGGTCCTAAGTTGAACTGCCACAACAACAACAAAATCATGATCTCTTGGTTTCTCTTGGTCTATTTATCTACTGACTATGTTGTACTATTTATTTATTACCTGTTTTTATGTTGTGTTACCAGCGTGTTTTATGGCTGCAGCAGGGGTGAAAAAGAAAAAGATCTTGATCTTGGCTTCAGTGTCTATTTACTGGAATTAATCTTGCTGGACTTTGAAACCTGACCCTGATTCAACAATCCACAAGCATGACCTCATGAAACAATCAGGCGGATTGTGGTGAGAGTCACACTTGTTCATCATTGGAACACGTGACTTTGCTGAATCATTCTGATATGGGTTTCAGTGCTGTGTCATTTCACCGACCTTTGAACTCATTACCATGACAGAATCATCATTTGCATACTGGATTTTTTTCAGTTAAGTCCTTTTGCGTTAACGTTCCCTTTCATGTCCCCTGTAGCTGCCTTTATAATGCACTAAAGCCAACATTTCTCAAGAGACAGACAGAACGCCCTCTTTGCCTTCTAATAATATTTTCTCAAACCATTAAGGAAGACGTAGTCTTTCAGCTTTCTTTGGAGGGTGACTAAAGTGCATTAGTCTGGTGAGTTTTGGGCTTCTGAGACCTCACAGACGGCTGCTCTGCTGCTTGTTTGTAGCCCCAGAGCTAAACAACAACCTGCAGAGACCAAAGCCCCTTAATCATAATTAGAATGACCCCTTTTGGAAGTTTCTATGCTGGTGTGTTTGGGTGCACACGCTTCATATGAACAGCATTGACTGATTAATCCTTGGGCACACCATCATTTTTTCAAACCTTCTTCCCCCCCTCTTTGATTTATTGCTTTCAACGCTATCCCGGATTTTGACAGGGATGTTTTGACTCCCACACAAGCAGCCGTGACTCATAATGTTGAAGCTGGAAGGCATGCGGTCAGAGTTTGGAGAATAATGGCGTGGGTGGAAAGACGGGTAGGTGGGAGAGCAGGCGGGGTTCTGCGTCTGACTGCGCCGAAGAGCTCTGTTCATAATTTATTTGTTTCGCCCTCTCTCCCCTTCTCCTTCTTGTCATCCTCTGTGGAAGGAGCGATGGGAATAAGTGCATGTGTGTGTGTGTGTGCACAGAGGTTGCTGTCCTGTGAACACCAGCCAGGTCTGTTCCAGGATATTTATAGCTCTCATTAGACACATCCCGCTAGAGCCAGGGTCACAGCAGAGTGAGGTGAACAGTGAAAGAGACCACATTTGTCTCACACCAGCAAAACACACACACACACACACACACACACACACACACTCCGTGAGGCACCTGATTTGAGTCTGTAGGCGGCACAGACACAGGAACAGAATGTACAATACGACACTTTTTCCCAGAATTCCTGTTCGCAGAATTGGAAGCTTCCTCCGCTCCCACATTTTAAGCCCATTTTGGCGTGTTAGCAGATGCACACATAAACGCACCGTCTGAGCCGATCATTTGTTCAATCTGTCCGGCTGAGAGTTCCCAGCATGCATTTGGTGCAGCAGGTGGTCAGTGGGCGTAGGGAGTTGGGGAGTCGGCTACGGCCAAAAAGAGACACGGCGTAGTGAATGAAACACAGCTGCAGTGTGCACACATACACATACACGTACACACACCCACACGTGAGGTGGTGGAGTAAATCACAAACAAAGGGTACTGATGATGTCCCTCTGCTTCCACACTGAAGGATGGAGATATTTTTCTGGGCTGATTATTCTGTTGGCATGGCAACAGGTACCAAACCCCAGAGAACAGGCCTTTCTCATTGGATGGATACATGTTGTTTCTGGCACAGTTAACTGTAAAACAAGCACAAGATCAAGTCTGTTCAGAGAAATCATATCAAGTAGAGAAGATTAGTCTGACAATTATTTTCTCTCTTGAAGGTGTGAAGGATTTAAGAGGACATACTGGGGAATATAATATAATAAGTATGTCTTCTTTTGCATTTAATCACCTAACAAAAGATTCACTGAGTTTCACAATACGTTAAATAAATTTATTAATGAAAAGAAAACAACTTATTATAAGTCTTTTTCACTCACAGTCTTTGAGAGGACAAGCAGAACTGTGTCAAAGTTATTCTCAGTATTGCTGGTATAAAGTGGATAGATGAATGTATCTGTGTTGATATCGTATCATGTTTCCTCTTTAGACTGTGATTTCGCAATCATCTCCCTGCAGTCACTCTCAGTATGATATTGCCTCTCCTGATCTCAGATGAGTTCATGACTTGGTTCTCTTTTCTCGGTATTTCAAAAACATATCAGGGGATCATCTAGCACGGCATGACGCTGTGTCATCTTGGTCAGTAACCTGGCTTGCTTTTCTCTCATGCCTCCAACAGGCAGGTCAGGTGTAGCAGACCTCGCCATGGAAAGAGATTTAACACACTTTAAGGCCACTTTCAACCAAGTCTCACACATTAGCGAGATAATTAATTTGTCTAAGAGCTTAGTCATCTCCTCATGTTGGTACACTCTGCTTGATAAACACAGGGGTTTGCTGATGGGTTTTGTGTGGGTGACATAATACATCCTTAATGAGGAAATAATTACATTCTTTAAAATGTGAACAGAGCAGAGCTGCAGAGCCGCTGCTCCACCGCAGACTCCCCATAAAGAGAGATGCTGTATGCAGTTATGCATGACGAGAAATATAACTTCATTGATTATTTCAGAGGCTAAAAGTTTAGGTAAATGTCCCACAATATTTGCTGCAGTGACATCACTGCTCTTACTGCATAACTCAGCGGAAAACCACTCGCTTCTCCAATTTGCAGAATCTTCCATGTCAATACACCTGGCTTTATAAAGGGAATGTAGAACAGATAAAAATTGGCAGCATGTTTCGGCCTGAGGCGGCCTTCGTCGGGGTAAGTAGGATTAAAAAAAATATCCTATTTGCCCTGACGAAGGCCGCCTCAGGCCGAAACATGTTGCCAGTTTTTATCTGTTCTACATGAACTAGCCTGTTTAATGAAGCTTTTTGATTGCCAGAGTGCCTTGGACTGCCTTTCCTTCTTCAGACCTGGATACAGGGTTAAAGCAGGACGCTGTTCATTCCTGTGAAGGATGTGGTGCATGAAGCCCAGAAAACTCTATTTCCATGGTACGAAATTTCCCAGATGATCGGCACTGCTTCCTCATCATTGGGCCCATAGATTAAGTGCACTGAAGACATCTGCCGGCTGAGCTGACTGCTTTCAGTTAAGTGCTCTGCTACCTTGAATGGGGATAAAATGATTTAATCTTGCGGCTCTGCTGGACCTTCTAAATCAGCGGTTCCCAACTGGTCCAGCCACGGGGTCCTGATTTCTTCTTAGTCGTTAGTTCAAGGTAAGTCTCGCTCACCAGACCTTTCTCAAGAAAAGAAAGGTCTGGCTGGGCCGACTCTCACTTTAAGATTGGAGAAAAAAACGCCCCAGCTTTTTTTATTTCTTTCAACCAATCACAATCGTTCTTGGCGGTGCCATAGCAACAGTGCGCTTGCAAAAATATTGCTGGGGGGAAACAGGTTTTGGTGTAACACGCCCACAAAAATATCGCCTACAGGACGCGAACCATGGCAGAAAAATGGCTACATCCCCGCGAGATCAAACACCGCAAAAGTTAGTAAAGGACGTGTTGAAAACGGTTGAAAACTGCTACACAACCGGAGGTGGTAGGGCGGGACTTCAGCGGGTGGCTCGTTCCGCCCAATGAGAGGCTGATCTCTGCAGCGAACTTCTGCCCACTCAGACTAGTTCAAGGTCCACACAGCTTAATATTTTCAGCATCATACTTGCGTTTGGCCATGTCATCGAGCTAGTTTGCTGTCTCTGTCAAGTAGCTGTCCATTAGTCACTCACTCTACAGCAGGAAATGCACTTCAAAATAAAAGCTCTGTGCTGGAAATTCACTGTTCTGAGAAATAAAAAGTGTATTTCTTACAGACTTGACACATTTGCGAGTCCCTTGCGATCCACTCAGAATTGACCCATGACCCACTTTTGGACCACGACCCACCAACTGGAAACCACTGCTCTGAATGTTATTGGACTGAATTGATTATTTCCTGATGCTAAACGAGTCATTTTGCAGGGTCTGTGACAATTAAAAAATGTATCCTCTGATTTACAGACGTCTCTTCCACAGTGTCAGTATATAGGAAAATGTTTTTTGGGCCCAATCGCATCACGTGATTGGCTCGGAAGTTGTAATTCCACTGTTTGGCCACTATGGAATTGGCTTCAAAGCTCAAAGCACTTCCGGGAGGGCTGGAAACCTCGCCATATGTCAATATAAACAGCTCTTTCGAAGGTAATGAAAACACAGTGAGTCTTAGTTTCAGGTGATTATAAGCAAATGGAAACATAGCTATGAATATTATATACCATTTTTGTCAATAGATGCCCCTAAATCCTACACACTGGACCTTTTAAGGATTCATTTTTCTCTAAATAAACAAGGCAAAACCTGACAAGCTTCTCTATAAGTAACCCTGAATGACCTTATTGCTGCTCGGCTTCAGGTGACCCTGTGTTATGTCACCACTTCCTTTGCCCTCCAAACCTTTTTCCAGTCCTTATTACAAACCGAAATGTGGGGATCGATGCCAATCAGATACTGACTGGGAATTAAACTCTATGTTTGTCCATGTGACCTTTACTATTCCAATCATTGTGATGATTTGTCAGTGCTGTGATGATACAGCTCATTTTGATTTACTTCTGCCGAATCCACAAACATAAAGCCGAGCCAGCTATCGCTCTCCGTCACAGTGTAATTCCATTAGAAGTGCTTATACTGGAATGGAAAACTCACCACACATCATTCAGTCAGTTGCCACAACCACAGAGGAAAAATGCTGGTCCAGACTTCTGGGCTAGCATATCTTATAAATCGTTCATTTCGATATTCAGATGACCTTTCTGTAATCTGTAGATGAACAGGATGGCTGTAGGCTATCTGAGAGGAGCGAGGATAACTGTCCTCTGGAAAAGAAAGTGAGATTTGCGTGATGGAGGCTTACAGACAGACCGGGACAAAATCAACTAAATGAAGCTGCTTATGGATGAGGAACTGGGAGATGAGATTTATTTTGTGGCGTTTTTATTGTGTGGGATTGGGTCACAGAGCATCTACGTCAAGTAAGCTGCAAAATGTCCAGTTTAATTTAGGGTGTCAACGGTCATATCTCACAGCCCCATATCTCCAACACACACATGCAAAGTCACATTAAATGATTCAAATGTGCGCTTGATAACGCTGCTGGTGAGTCGAGTGTGTGCATGTGTGTGTGCAGTGAGTGTGTCCTTCCTTCTCTCTCTCTTCCTCTCTCCACAGAGCCTCTGCACTGCGGTCGAAACTTGAACTGTGCCCAGCTCCTCACTCACACACAGCTCTGTCCCAGCCCTGCACACTAACTGGCCTGTGCAAACACACACACAGGCCTACATGCATCCGACCAACACTGTCCAAAAAAAGCACCCTATCTAATTTCACCCTTGCAACGACGCATACCAAAAAAAATTGAAGATTTGAAATTGCTTCTTTAAAATGAAACCGCGGCATGTTCTTATCAGAAGCATTTTTGCATCAGCCAGCACATCCCCAAGGTCATATTTTGTGTTAGCGTCCTTATCTGCCAATAAATGGATCATGGTTAATGGAAAGGATTAGTTTACTTCTTCTGGTGTCCTTACTTAAGGATGAGTTGCTGTGACGTTTCCTAATCTGCCTGTTTTGGGGCTTTTTGTCTGTAGATTGAAGAAATCATCTGATATGTTACTTTAATTCCAGTCATGAACACAATTAAAAAGTTTTGCCTCGAGTTTTGACCAGTGCTTGAGTACTTCTTCGATTTTAGAGGGTCCATTCAAGGGTAGAGAACAAAGGTGTGGACTCGAGTCACAAATTTGATGACTTTAGACTCAGTTTGACAAAAACAAAAAAGACTCGGAAAATGTAGTGAGCTAGGCTACCAGTTACAGGGAATTTATACTTCTGCGCTGAATCGACGCCATAATGTGGAGCCTATGCCGTTGTCTGAAGTGCATCTCCCCGGTGACGCAGACCTCCTGTCTATTTTTGTAAGCTGAAACCATTTCCCTCAGTGGAAACAAAGCTTTTATTTACTTTAATTTCACAGATAAGAAACAATAAATTGTGAAGACAATAAAGCCTCCACTAAAACAGCATTTTAAGTCTTGTGTGTGATTTATCCTGGCTTCATATGAGCAGAGGAAATCTCCACTTGTTGCTAGGCTAATTTATAAAATGCCATAGGCTTGTGCTAATAACGTTAGCATGTTATATTTGTTTGGAAAACGTGTTTAGTATAAGACAGTTATTTTGTCGGTGAACCTTGTGAGCTGTAATGGAGCCGAATTTTGTAACGTTACCTTGTTTAAATGTTGCTGTTGTCCCTGGCTTCATATGAGTAGAGAAAATGTTCACTAGCCGTTAAGCTAATTTACAAGATGTAAAATACCATAGGCTTGTGCTAAAAACATTAGCATGTTGTATTTGTGGGGAATGAATGCTGCGAGTTATAGTGAAGTAGTGATGTGACGTTCGTCTTTGAACTGGCTCTTTGAAGTGAAAGAGTGAACCGGCTCTTTAGAGTGAACGAGCCAGTTCCTAATTTCTTTGTTTTTTGCTTGAATTTACTCTGTATACATTAATGTCAGATTATTTGATCCAGAACAAGTTGAAAGAGACTAGTTTGTGAGGGAGAAATACTAAGGTGACCAGATTTCTGAGATGAAAATCGGGGACATTTTCAGTGCAGCGGTGAAAAATCATTAAATATTATCATTATGAAATAAAAAACAGGGGCAAGTACTTTTTCATGTATTTTGACCAGCTTTTATTACAAAAAAGGTTGCAATCAAACAAATGAGTGACATCACCAACCATCCATCCACTGAGGAAGACAAAAATATCTTAATCTTATTAGCTTGAGTTAGGATGGATTTTTTGGTCAAAGGTTTCAACTCATAACTGAATACTGAACTGATATTTATGACACAAAAGGTGGCAATCAAACAAAGGGATGACATCACCGTGATCCCCTCATTCATCCACCTCCGTAGCCTCCGCCTCAGGAGCCTGGGTAGAATAAGAGCAGGGGAGAACGTGAGAAAAACTGCAAGAACAGAGCCAATAGTAAGTGAATAGTTTCTTAAAGAAATAACAACAGTTTTGGTAATATACATATATAATTTAGTCATTGTGCTCTTTTTTATCTGCTCTATGTCATTGCCTCTGTTTGAAATGTGCTACATCAGAGGTTCCTAAACCTTTCAGACCATGTATCACTATGTACCAAACCAAATTTCCAAAGTGCAACTTTCTCCTGTGGATATGATTTTTTCACACAGTAAAAATAACTGTATCCCCCATGCAACAGCATCAGCAAGGCTAAACAACATCAACAAAATGCTACTTTATTAAAATCAAAGAATAGCCTACATTTATAAAGTGCACTCACAAAAGACAGAGATAATATTGTCATCTCATGGTAATCTAATATAACAAGTTACACCTTCACTAACAACAGTGACATACAAAACAGTGACACAGGGCATCATCTAATTAGATGGTCTGCATTCATAACTACTAAATTCATTGGTTACCCACACAGCAGTGACTGGTGCCAGCCTAACACAAAATACAGCAGTTAACCCACACAACTATTAACCATTTATTTATTATTTTAACACAGTCTCAGGTCCCTATGCCCCCAGGAAAATCCTATGCTACCAAAGCAGTCTTCCACCTCCTCCTTTTCTAAAACAGAGCCACATACAATGTCATCACCTGGTAATCTCACACTAACGTTACAGCTTCACCAATAACAGATATAAAAACAGTGACATAATGTTAATGTTCACTGACTTTTATAACGTTACGTTAGGTCTTCAGTTCAGACTTCACACACACACACACACACACACACACACACACACACACACACAGTCAAGTCTACTGCCAGCTCACAAAAAATAAATGAGTTCATACACAACATACTATTTAACGCGGCCGCTGGTCTCCTCTCCTTTTTGCCGCCTCTACATTGTTGTTGTTGATGCTGCTGTGTCTGGTCGTGCTTCCTGATAACGTCATACGACGTCTTCTCTGGCGATGCGTTTACTGACTACTGTAATAACAGGGGTTTGAGTCTGCGCGCATTTTCCCCCCATTCAATGTCAAAATCGGGGACTTTTACCAGGGTCACCCAAATCGGGGGCTGTCCCCGGAAATCGGGGACGTCTGGTCACCGTAAGAAAGACAGTGCAGCCACTCACTCATTCACTTCAAAGAGCCGGTTCAAAGACTCGGCTCGTTCGCAAACGTCACATCACTACTTGCTTGTATTGGCAGGCTTGTTGTTTATAAAGGACCTTGCTATGGCTACACCAAACTTTATCCAGATCACGTGATGCAATAAATCAGCAATATGATTCGTCGTTGAACCCACTAACCCCCCCCCCCCCACACACACACACACACACACACACACACAGAAAAAAAAAGAAAAAAAAAAAAGAAAACGAACCAACGAACCGCATCTTTGACCCAGCTCTTCAAAGTGAACGAGAAATCCCATCACAAAAGTGAAGCTGATTTGTGTTCTTGTGTTTGAAATTGCCTCTATTAATCCATGTTTAATGTGTGTTTTGAATCTACTAAACTTTACAGCACCGCGCCGCTGACTAGTGTTTTGGAGGTGTAACTGCAGTGACACAGACACACCACCGCACAAGCATAAATGCTCACAACAGCGTAGGCCATATGCGTAGGTGACAGCTTAGACTCTGCATAGAGCTGACACACAAGTATACATTCGCTTTACACTCAAAAAAAACGCACAAAAGGAGCATGACTTCATACTCTGCTCAGAACGCTGTTACTCCACTATCATGATACATACACACTGCACAGAGGACAGTAGGTGATTAATCCCACCATAGTAGTCAGCTTGTTGTTACATACAGGAGATAGACAGAGCAACCTTTGACACCTCCTGAAATAGAAGTATACTCTCAAACTGGCATCCTGTGATATTTATATAAGCAATGAACCAAATTACTGTATGTAATGTGAGAGGGACACTTTCACTAATAACCCCACAGGCAAATAACACCCAAAACTGCAGCTGTACGGTTGACTCCCTACAAAACCACCTCATGTAAACAAGCTCGGAGAAACCAAGTGTATGCTGCCCCCAATGAAACAGCAATGAGGCAAAGTAAATACGATAAGGGTATGTTAGGGATATATTTTGTGAGAATATTGTTGCATTTTCATTCCCCTGTGGTCTAAAATCACTTTATGCAAGCCCACAAATTTCCTTATTCTGTTTGAAATACTTTGAAATATGGTTATTATTTAAGGCATGTTTACTGCTTACAGCTCAAGCAACGCAACTTATTTCACGAAAGTTCAGCTACTGGTTTTACATTCATCTACTTGATGGCTAAACCACATTAGAGAGGGCACATTAAAATAACATCACATCTCAGCCTTTCAACACCACAGACCCGAAGTCAAAATCAACTTCCTGCCAAAAACATCGGCGCTAATTCCTTGTACGAATGGTTCACACAAAGTCCAGAGAAACTGGAGCTGTCATGATATCGCTATGAAACTGAAGCTGTTTATGAGGGCAAGCTTCCCTGGATGTATTATTCAGCATGTTTCCAGATTCTTACGCAACACTGTTTGTATTACGGTGAAATCTGCAGTTGGGGAGCTTCAAAGATGAGACGAGGAGCAGAGATGAAAGCAAAAGCAGGTGAGGTGAAAGTGGGGCAAAAAGTGGAACAGATTTGGTTGAGGGTTGAGGACAGGAGATGTATGAGACAGAGGGCTGTCGAGGCTGAGAGATGAAGTGTAGCGTACTGAGAAAATCACCAACAAGCCACTGTCAAGCAAAGAGACGGGATCGAGCGTGTAGCACGCAGTGTGCGTTGTGTTGGGGCTGCTCAGAGAAATAGTATCCTCTGATCCTCTGTAAATCCCCACGGGAGATATTCTTCTTCTGGCTGTGCCTCCGCTGAGCGCAGGGTCGGCTTCAGAACAACAGTGATAAGTATTCAGCATCTTTCTCAAGATATCATCAGCAGTTGGCCGTTCGTTATACCCCTTCCCTGAACAAAGATGGTGAAATTATAGCCTTGGAGACCTCTTAAACTCTCTCCAAATGCTGAAGCGGTGTGCATGGGTCAGGAATTAATCCTGAAACCCATAATTGAGTCAGAATTTTAGCACTTCTGTTCCCTCGTTTTGAAGTCGATGAGTTTTTGGTTTGATGCCTGAAATAAGGTATGTAGTTAACACAAGTTCAAGACACTTTCACAATTGACCCTTCGCTAAGTCCCACCCCCAGACGCAGACTGGCCAATCATAACGTAGCATCGGGCCGGCTCAGACCAGGGTCCAAAAACAACACAGCTGTGCTCCATTGACTCTAATGCAGTAATTTCAGATTTCCTTCATTTTCAGGCTGGTTGTGTGGATTCAGAGCTAAATGCTGTGCCTACACGTCGTGTATTAATGATACTTGTTACCTGGAGAGGTTGGAAAAAGATATACGTTTCTTCCCTGTTCCAAAACCAAAATCAAACCCTGAAAAGTGTAGGGTTAGCTAACTAGCTACTGAAGATATAGCCTACTGAATGTATACACATGCTGATTTTGCTTTGTAATGATTATAACAGTGAAACAAAGACCGACCCTGCTGTACAGGAACCAGTGAAGGGAGGCAGGGAAACTTTGCTGATATTCAACCAGCTCTGTGTCATTACATTGTATGCAGATGAATGTTGTTTGACTCTCTCTGGAGATCCCTGCCCTTCCAGCGGTGGAGGACCGTTCATCTGCACACACTGTGATGCCACACAGCTGGTTCAATATCAGCAAAGTTTCCCTTTATATTCATTGTGTTCTGTGGCGATCAGCAGTGATGTGGTGGTTCACTTTTACACTGTGATCTGTAGCCTATAGTTCGGCTTTAGCTTCTAACTATCTTTGTCTTTTTAACCTGTTGTTGCTGCTGAGTCAGTTTGACATCCTGGATATATCCTTCAGACACAGACTGTAGACCCCTCTGTCTGCTTCTCTCTGGAATCATTCTTTCATTTTTCCAAAAATATGGTAATATTTCTTCAGGGAGTGCAGTTAGTTACAGTGCGGGCTGGAAACTTTGTGCCCTCCTTTCGGTCTTCCCCAAGGTCGCCCCGGGGAGTTACCAGCTCAGTTTAACATGTTGGCACAGTTACATTTGTTAGCACCGTTAGCAATGTCAGAACAGGTAGTGGAGCTAACATAGCTAACAATGCTAAAAGAGGTTTGCAGCTCACAATGAAGCTGCTTAGTCACTGTGGGTAGCTTACTCCAGTTTGACAGTGGTGATATTGTTGCAAAGACTCACGACACAGCAACTGAAAGACTTAAAATATGTTCACCATTGTGAATTTAAATGAAAACAATCCATCTGCTTTCTACCTCCAGACTGCCTGCATCATTGTCAGACTGTAAGCACATTACAGGAGCTGATGTGATTGACCATGATCGCAACCAGCCCTCAGCAAACCCACTGATAATGTAATAACAGATACTTCATAACTCGACCCAGTTTCCAAGCATCAGGGCACAGTTGTTCAGAGGTAATCTGATCAGACTGGATGAAATCTTAAAAAATGGCGTCCTTAAAAGCATAAAATGATTCTGAAATCATATTAGATTGAAGAAGTTTCTGATTCTTCTTCTGTGGTTTCACTTTTACCAGAACATTTTATCTGAGAGGCCGTTTACATGTACACAGTGATTTTGATAAATGGAGACATCTTCCTTCGTTTGTGCCCTTCGTTTACACGCAAACGGAGATTTCTCCTCTGAAAACGAGTCTTCCTAAAAACTCCGGCCAGAGGGGAGATTTTGGAAAACTCCGGTTGCGCGTTTGCATGTAAACTGAGATAAACGGAGATAAACGGAGTTATAGGCAGTCAACATCACAGTATGCGCCGGAACTTGCGCCTGTGTCAAAAGTGCGACCTATGTTGCTATGGTGACAATGGATACATGGAAGGCTTGAGCTTCTCGTTACACTGCCACCTACAGGTTTGGCATGCTCTTGTGTATATATACATGTGTAAGTGTAAACGAAGATCTTTTTGAAAACGGAGACGGTGAAATGTCCGTTTATGAAAATAGTCGGCAACGTGTAAACGGCCTCTGAATGTCACAGTTTCTCCCTGAGTTGATTGGAGGGTTATTCAGATCACCTGTTGCGCAGGGTGTGAGGACTGACTCCTGAATAGGAATTTAGAGCAGCTTGGTGCGTTTCTCCTCTGGGCCAATCAGGGTGTGACGACACCCTTTCTGAGGTCTTAAGAGAGCTGAGGAAATGCACAACCAGTCTCAGGAGGATGTGCGTGTAGCAGTGGTGCTGCTTTATAAAAATCTCAAAACTTGATTTCTCTACTTAACCACCAAAGATGAGCCCTCCTCGGCCACGTATGTCAACCATAGCGCTACACTGGCTAAACAACCTTAACTGGAATTTAATCGTGGGCAGGTGCAGGCCACAAAGAAGTAATGAGGGTTGTGGTTGGATATGTGGTGGATGAAATGTTGCTCCAACAGTGACTCTACTTCTTTTAGGCAGATCTTTGGGAAAATACCAGTCACACGCAACACAAAGGTAAAAAAATAAAATAATAATTTGCAAGTCATGTAGCCTTAGCTACAGTTATCAGCAAATACCCTGACATTCACATAGAGGCACACATCTGAACTTTGGGAAGATACCCAATTACCAGATTTATGGAATGTAACGGAAAAGTAATCTAACAAGCAATGTAACAAATTACTGTTGGCAGGGAGTAATGGGTGAAGAAATGTTATATATTAAAGAGGGTTCCTGGTTCGAACCCCAGTGTGGAGGAGCCCCTCTGTATTTGCATGTCCTCCCCTGTGTTAGCATGGGTTTTCAATGGGTACTCCAGCTTCCTCCCAAAATCCAAAGACATGCAAGTTAACTGGTGACTCTAAATTGCCCGTAGGTGTGAATGTGAGTGTGAATGGTTGTCTGTCTCTATAGCCCCTTTTACACTGCCAGATTTTCCGTGAATGTTGAATGCAAGCTGCGAGTGTAGAGACTCACAGAGTCAGACTGGCGAGTTGATCCAAGGTGCCCAATTTTCCGCCTTGTAGGGTAGACATATTGGCGGAACCCTTTTAGTTTAAAAAGACAGAGGTAACTTTCCACAACGGGAGGAGCTGTTGATGACGCCGCACGTGCGAGCCACTGGCGGTGGATAAACAGGAAACAGCTGATAGCAGGAATCAGCGAGCAGCTAGTAGCAAGAGGGAAACGCAAACCTGACAGACACTGTAAAGATGAGCAACTGGGGAGACAAGGAATTGCGCGCCCTCCTTGCCCTTGCAAACGAAGAGGCCATTAACCGTCAGATGACGGGAACGGTGAAGAACGAGCCGACTTAGGAGAGAATCGCCGAAGGACTGACCAGCCGCAACTTCCCTCCCACGTCACTGTTTACGTCACACGCTGAGCTACACGTTTTGTTACTTGCTCACGCCCCCCATTGCCCCGAAAAGGCACATTCTGTATACACAAAAGTAGGTAGGCGGCATTTTATCGCACTCCCCGATTTTGTTTTTATACTGCCAATGCTGAAAAAAGACTGATTGGGCTTTCCTGCAAATTTGCACAATTCATGTTTAAAAAGGGCTGTTGTCTTTCTCTATGTGTCAGCCCTGTGATAGTCTGGTGACCTGTCCAGGGTGAACCCCGCCTCTCGCCTAATGTCAGCTGGGGTTGGCAGCAGTCCAGGGTGTAGCTTGCTAGATAAAAAATGAGATGCCACTTCTGTTTACTTCCATATAAAATCAAAGACACATGCTTTTAAAAATTACTGTTAATCTAGGGTGGTAAATCTGTCACTGCTCTCACTGTAAACTGTGATGTGTTGTGTTTGAATGGAAAGCCTCACAGGCAGAGCATCAGGAACTTTTTGGCTTCACTCTGCTGCTCTGAAAAGCAAAGTCATGAAACCAAAACTGTTTGGAGGGTGTAAAATAATATTTAAATCAATGCAAGTATTTCATTACATACACACACACACACACACACACACTGGATGACTGAGGAGATCATTTGTTCAAAGACACTCAGAGCCATGAGGAGTGACCATGAGGGAAACAGATGTACATAAGAAAATAATACTATCTGCACCACACACACACAATGACCTCTCTGTAAACTGCACACTGCCATCTGGTGGTGCATAAACATACCTGCTCACTGTGTACAAGATACATTTCACGTTGGAGTCTGCCCTCCAGTGGAAGCTTTTAATTTCCCCAGAGACTGACTGTGTTTGAAAATTACTTTATCATTCCTGTAATACATAACTACACTTACTGAGATATAATTAGGCTGTATCCTCCGTCATATCGCTGCAATATTCCTGGGACGTTTTCCTGAAGGCATTTTTTATGATGTGATTGCAATATTTTAGTGGTTTATTTTATTTCCCAAAGATGCCTAGTGTGAGGGGTTTGTGGGCCTGGACCTGCCTGAGTAACTCAACATAGTAAAGGACTCACATAAAGGATGCTGCCTTAACATGTCGCTGACAGTTGAAATACAATTAGTTGTGTTCTAGGGATGCACGATAATATTGGTGCATCATCAGTATCAGCCGATATTGGCTTTAAAATGAACTATTGGAATTGGCTAACATGCTTATTTTCATCTGCTGCCCCTACAGCAAAGCACCCCAGACAGCCCTCTCCCAAGCAATGCTTTCCAGCTCCTCCTGGGGGACCCCAAGGTGTTCCAGGCCAGATGAGATATGCAATCCCTTAATCATGTTCTGGGTCTACCCTGGGGCCTCCTACCAGTGGGACATGCCCTGAACACCTCTAACAAGAGGCACCCAGGAGGCATCCTGATCAGATGCCCGAACCACCTCAACTGACCCCTTTCGATGCGAAGGAGCAGCGGCTCTACTCCGAGCTCCCTCCGGATGTCCAAACTCCTCATCCTATCTCTAAGGCTGAGCCTCCTCTCCTTTACGAACACACATCACTAGACACTACTTCAGGTATATTGCAGACAGACACATACAATACAGTATGTACAGTGAAACCTCTACATATTTACAGAAACATTGTCAGTGCTTCTATTTTCAGCCTAAACATCTTCCCTTATTCACTCCGGTTTGCTCCTCTGCCTCCTCATAAGAGCCACCGTTTAAATTTTATAGCTGCTGTTCCCAATCCTTGTCCTCCTCTCATCTGAATCTGAACTATCAGGTGGTAATACAATAAGAATAAACCTACCTTTAAATTATTGATTATCTGTGGGGAACAGGCCTCAACATACAACTTTATCTGTGAGTGATGACTGCTGTTTCTACGCCCTTATCTGGGCAACGTATCCTCCAGGATACAGACATTCAACGCCTGATTATCAAAGTTGTAAAAATTTAATTCATTATTCTTCAACAAGAACATATACAATTTTCCTTGAAAACTTAAAAAAAAAACAAAAAAAAAAACAGAGTGTAATAAAAATGCAAAAACAACACATACATCATGGCGAGCGTCTTCAACATAGGCTGTCATTTTGGATTTTGGATACAATTTATTAGTATATTTTTGAATGATGGCATGAAGTCACGTGACCTGAGTCGCTGATGCATCCCCACCCTCAGTGTTCTTCATGACCTTGGGACCTTGATTGGTTGCTACCTCAGCCACATCTCTTGTAAAAGAGATTTTCAGTCTCAATGGGACCTCCTGGTTAAATAAAGGTTAAATAACTAAATGGTATAAAGTACAAAAGTTCCTCACCCCCACAGCCTCTCACATGACTGTATCCCCCTGGACACAGATTAATTCCACAACAGAAGAGACTTGATGATTACTAAAATTGGAAAAACTGGATATATCGATATCGGTATCAGTTATCGGCCAAGTAAGTTGTGAAATATCAGCATATCAGATATCAGCAAAAAATCTAATATCGTGCATCCCCATTATATTCCTCTCTGGACTGAATGGTGCATTTTATATTGTAATTTTGTGTGGTTAAATTACCTAACCTATAACACTTTTTTTCAGCATGAATTGTGGATGTCTCTAAAAATTATATAAATATCAGACTGTAGTTTCTTTTTTTCTTCTTTTTTTTTCTTACAGTTTTTGTTCGTTGTTGGTTTTTTTGTGTAATAAAATGGCTGACTTGCTCCACAAACAAATCAAACCTGTTGCCACTGACATACTTTGTCATGTGGTTGCACTTACAGCTCAACTGATTCATCTTTAGTTAGGATAAAAAACAAAGTAAAGCAACCTCCTGTTTGTGATTAAAGACACAACCACAACAGTGTGTCTCCAGGATGAGCGCAAGATAACTGTGCTTATCATCTGAAAAGGCCAGTGTGCTTTCCAAACCACTTATCACTTTATACTGACCATCACTGTATGAAAAGCTTGTCACTGCATTTGAATAGAGGGGGACAAGTGGGCTAAACATCCAGACGTTATCTCTGAGGTACCAGCACGTCCCATGGATGCTCAATCAGATAAGGATCTGGGGAATATGGAACCTGTTTGTCACATTCCTCAGGCCATTCCTGAGCAGTTTTTGTGGTCCCATCCTCCACCCAGCACATTGTTTGAGGGCCCATTCTCTCTACTGGTCCCCCACCTCATGGGCCCCAGTACGACCACACTGCCTGTGCTGTCTATATTTACACCCCTGGTGCAAGGTTAACATAACAAGTAACTGACTTTATTTTTATATCTACAGTACAGCCCAAAAGTTTGGACACACCTTCTCATTCAATGCGTTTTCTTTATTTTCATGACTATTTACATTGTAGATTCTCACTGAAGGCATCAAAACTATGAATGAACACATGTGGAGTTATGTACTTAACAAAAAAAGTGAAATAACTGAAAACATGTTTTATATTCTAGTTTCTTCAAAATAGCCACCCTTTGCTCTGATTACTGTTTTGCACACTCTTGGCATTCTCTCCATGAGCTTCAAGAGGTAGTCACCTGAAATGGTTTCCACTTCACAGGTGTGCCTTATCAGGGTTAATTAGTGGAATTTCTTGCTTTATCAATGGGGTTGGGACCATCAGTTGTGTTGTGCAGAAGTCAGGTTAATACACAGCCGACAGCCCTATTGGACAACTGTTAAAATTCATATTATGGCAAGAACCAATCAGCTAACTAAAGAAAAACGAGTGGCCATCATTACTTTAAGAAATGAAGGTCAGTCAGTCCGGAAAATTGCAAAAACTTTAAATGTGTCCCCAAGTGGAGTCGCAAAAACCATCAAGCGCTACAACGAAACTGGCACACATGAGGACCGACCCAGGAAAGGAAGACCAAGAGTCACCTCTGCTTCTGAGGATAAGTTCATCCGAGTCACCAGCCTCAGAAATTGCAAGTTAACAGCAGCTCAGATCAGAGACCAGATGAATGCCACACAGAGTTCTAGCAGCAGACCCATCTCTAGAACAACTGTTAAGAGGAGACTGCGTGAATCAGGCCTTCATGGTCAAATAGCTGCTAGGAAACCACTGCTAAGGAGAGGCAACAAGCAGAAGAGATTTGTTTGGGCCAAGAAACACAAGGAATGGACATTAGACCAGTGGAAATCTGTGCTTTGGTCTGATGAGTCCAAATTTGAGATCTTTGGTTCCAACCGCCGTGTCTTTGTGAGACGCAGAAAAGGTGAACGGATGGATTCCACATGCCTGGTTCCCACTGTGAAGCATGGAGGAGGAGGTGTGATGGTGTGGGGGTGTTTTGCTGGTGACACTGTTGGGGATTTATTCAAAATTGAAGGCACACTGAACCAGCATGGCTACCACAGCATCCTGCAGCGACATGCCATCCCATCCGGTTTGCGTTTAGTTGGACCATCATTTATTTTTCAACAGGACAATGACCCCAAACACACCTCCAGGCTGTGTAAGCGCTATTTGACCAAGAAGGAGAGTGATGGAGTGCTGCGGCAGATGACCTGGCCTCCACAGTCACCGGACCTGAACCCAATCCAGATGGTTTGAGGTGAGCTGGACCGCAGAGTGAAGGCAAAGGGGCCAACAAGTGCTAAACACCTCTGGGAACTCCTTCAAGACTGTTGGAAAACCATTTCAGGTGACTACCTCTTGAAGCTCATGGAGAGAATGCCAAGAGTGTGCAAAGCAGTAATCAGAGCAAAGGGTGGCTATTTTGAAGAAACTAGAATATAAAACATGTTTTCAGTTATTTCACCTTTTTTTGTTAAGTACATAATTCCACGTGTTCATTCATAGTTTTGATGCCTTCAGTGAGAATCTACAATGTAAATAGTCATGAAAATAAAGAAAACGCATTGAATGAGAAGTTGTGTCCAAACTTTTGGCCTGTACTGTATATATATTTATAGCACCAATTAAAACTTCACAAATTCAAATTTTAGATTTTTAGATGCTTGATAAGATATTTAAAATATTTTAAGAACTTGCACACACCCTGGTTTCATGTTTTTATTCAGTTTTGAGTACTCTTGTAGTATCAATAAGGGTTTCGTATGCTTCCTTCCACACCAGTAGGTGGCAGCACCGCTTTGAAGTCGTGCCGTTACTTCCGGGACGCAAAGGATTGTGGGTGTTTGCGCCAATAAAACGCAACGTTGGCCTAACGTTTTAACGGACATTTGACTCAGAGTATTAGCAGAGTAGACGTGTTGTTAGAGCTCCGTATATTTAGTAAATAATTATTTTAGATAATAGCATTTTAGCTTGAAAGAGGACATTTTGTTTTAAAAGGTCATCCCTGTCAGTTTTTACTACTTTTTAGAGAAGAAGACAGTTTTTACTTTCCAGAGAGAAGAAGCGAAAACCACAAAGTCACCCAGACGACATTTTTTTTCCTCAACGGTTACTTTTTGGTTGGAAATGTGTATTGAAACAATGGCGTCCAAACCGAAGCACAGTAAGACCTACTTTCTACGTAAAACCCTGAAGCCTGGATCGAAGTTGGTGCTGAAACTGCTCCGTGTTTCCCCGGAGGACAACGAGGCCCTCCGGCGCTGTGGAGTCTCCGCGGTGAGTGCGACCATCCGCAGATACCTCCGCCGGGAGCAGAGGCGGGCACGGCTGACTAAACTGGCCGGAGCCCTGGGAGACATCGGGGAGAAAGACCAGAGGGAGACGACGGTGTGTGAGGAAAGTCCCGCTGCGGCCTGTATCAACCGTCAACCATCAGGAGCAATGGCGCCGGAGAACACCACGCAATACCTGATGGGAAATGTGTACGCAGACATGAAGGCAAACATCCACACAGCACCAGCTGCACATGAAACATCTACACATCTGTATAGCGAGTGTCTGTCACCCTGGGGTGTGTACGCTGCGATGGACTCCCATGAGAGCTGTCTCGCCTTCCAGCAGAGGGACTTTGAGGAAGTGTTCAACCAGTGCTGGGAACTGGAATGAACTGGTCTGCGTGGCCTGGTGAAACTGGTTTGGCCACTAATCCAGCAGTGACTTCCCGATAAGGGCAAATGAAAAGGTGTGACATTAACATTGTAAATGCTTGATATGATTTTGTTAATGTGTATTTATAGCCCGTGTTATGTGATTGTTATGTCGCATGATTCATGGTTGGGCTTTATTTGTCTCACAGCGGCGCACTGGACGGTGCCCGCCCAGTAGGGAGCGCTCCTGAACCCCGCATGGCGCCGCCCAGAGGAACGAATCAAACGCACCTCGGCGCTCGGCCCTGGCCACGGATTGTGAAATCCAGGTAAACCCGGGCAGGTATTGTGTTGCACTGCATTGTCACTGATGGCAATAGTGGTACATTGTGATGCGATGTTGGGGCAGAAAGTGCTGTCCACAGTTACTGTTGTCTGAGCGTTTTCCAGGTCACCCTGCCGGGACACACGGCCCTGCTGCTGTGAGAGGAGCAGGACACAAAGGAGGTCGGTCTGCACGTGACTGGCACAAGGTGACCTTTATGAGCACTGGTTATCTTAACTGTTTGTAAGAAGAGTAAACTCCAGATAATGTGTCATAATCCTGGTGACATTTTTAATTCATGTAATGCTAAAATTAGTTTGAAACTGTATTTAAAGTGGTGAAAATGTATGATCCTAAGTGTGGAGTTTAAAGGATGACAGTGTTCAATAAATGTGCTTTAATTGAGAAATTATTGACTGCTTGTTTTTTTTTTTATTATTATTATTATCATTATTATTATTGATCTAAGGTATTAAAAACTAACTTTAATAATTTAATCTCAAACATGATTGTCTTAAGACACTGAGTCAAAGAAGTGGAAACTGTGCCCAAACCTGCATGTATAACATGTCACAATTTAAAATATGAGACTTTCTCTATGAGCCATACAGCAAGTGGTGTGTTTTTGTTTTTTTTTTGTAATGACATTAGGGTGTCCACAGGTCCGGAAAGTATTAAGTTTTAATGTAACGCATTTTAAAATATTAAATTATAAGATTCAGAAATGATTGCGATCACATCACCACAAAAAATCCACAATTGACAAACCCAATGCAACAATAGATGGAATTTTCAGACACCAAAGAGATTATTCCTTACTTTCTTTTTTCATCAAACTTAATCTCACCTGTTTGTAATTTGTCCTTACTGTTATCATTTAATTGCCATCAGTGCGTTTACTCGGAAAGAGTGCTCACACGTGTGACATGCTTATAGATGAATGTTTTTCCGTTGTAGGTTTGGTCTTAAATTTCATATAAGGTAGTATTTTTAAAAGGTTTTGAATAGTCTTAAACTTAATTTGGTTATATCTGCAGACACCCTAAAAGTTAAAAGTTGCTTTGTTTTTCTTTTCATTCTCCCACATCTTAAACAAAATTAAATGCAAATAAACATTTTTAAAACCGCTCACTGTTCCCATAAGTTGCATTCAACAACATTGAATGCATCTATAGAACATAGCCAAATTTCCACCCCTGGTTGGCTACAAATTTATCTGTCACATAGGGACAGATGCAAAATATCAAATGAGAAGTAAAAAAGTAGGAAAGTTAGCACCCCTGTCACTACATTTATGTATAAAGAGAAATTGAAATGTTTTAATAGAATAAATCTACTAAATAAAACACTGTCTGCAGGTCTTTTAAATGACCTAAATTTTCAAGTATTGAGCCATAAAGGTCATTAAATCCTAAATCTGAATTTGTGAAGTCTTATTTGCCACAAACATTTTATCTAATTTAAAGTTCTTTTTGTCCAATTGAGTCATTGACATTTTTAAGATCTGTAATCTTACCACTGAACCTTATATTGTTGGCTACTTTAACATTACAGTTGCACTTGTCTGTGAATGACAAATACAAAGGGTGAGTTGTCAGTAAACCCTCTTGTGAAACTCGATTACATTCAAGAGAAACAATTCTTGAGATGCCAGAACTTAAACACAGATTGTCTTCAGGTCCCATAAAGTCTCACATTTATTTATTAAAGTTTATTAAGTAGTCTTATGTTTGTGAAGTCTCAGTTGCCACAAAAAATTTACCTAATTTAACTGAGTCGTCCTTTTGTTCCTTTTCGTCAAAATGAAGCTCCTCTATCTGAAAGTCCACAAATCTGATGTGAGGAATCTTTAAACCTACCACCGTCTTTTGTTTTACAGTTGATTGATGGTTTGTCCAAAAAAAGTGTCCCAAATTTGGTTTAAAAATGTCTTACAGCACATTAAATCTGAGTGTCTGATACCTGTAGACAACCAAAACAGTTCTATCTTCAATGATATACAGCTATATAAACACAAAAAGTGAGGTAAAGACTTCACATACACATTGTGTTCTTAGTTGTTTTGCCCATATACTGTCAAGCTTTTATTATAAATAGTACATGTCCCGCAATTACCTATCATAGATCCACACAGTATTAACCTTTGCATAAGTATGTCCAACTGGATTATGTGAAGGTATCTTGTGTAGGGCCGTCAAAGGAAACAACAGACTGGATATGATTGGTTGGCGGCCATTTTGTCAGTGTTACAGTTTCATTTCCTCAGTAACTACCAGCTTGACTCGATGAGGACAGTCACATTACATCAGACTGACCGTTAAAAGGAAGTTCAAGTTTATCTGTGAATCCCCCCAGTTTCATGTTGTATGTCAGGGTAATATCTAAAGGTACCACATGGTGGCAGTAGTGTCCAGCAGACGTGGGGAGCTCATGCAGGTCACCCAGAGGGAGAGGTGTTGATTATTGGTGGTCCACTTTTAGATCATGTTGCATGGCATTTGTTTCAGTGAGGGGCACTGCGGCACTTTTTAGATGAAGTCTTGTGGAGGCAGGCTGGCAGGGACAAACGTCTCAGGTTTCCAGTGTGACAACTGAACAGGATTAAAACCCTCCACACTTTACTGTATGTTAATCTGATATGAGGGGCTTTAATGGGGAATAGTGGTGTCTTTGAGGTGCTCTTAAAATAGCTCAGTGAAAGTTCAGTGTGGTGTTTTTTTGAGGGAGAAACTCAGCAGGGAAACGGCTGCAGTGCAGTTATCTTGATTGTCTTTCTCAGCCTGTCTGATTCAGAGGCTGATACCTCTGAGAGATGGCCACAGTTGTTGCTGCCGAGTGACGCATTGGCTTCACCTTCTCGTATTGCTGCCGGGCTCCAGGTCCACTGCTTGCTGCCTGGATTCAGCGCCTGTCAATCTGAAAAGCTCACCCTGTGGTCCAGCTGCCAAGTGTGATGGTCAGCAATTACACCTGGAGGTGTACTGTGTGTGTTTGTGTGTGTGTGTGGGCAGAGGCTTGGACAGGACTGCTGCTGGCTGATTAATGGATACTCCTGTGGCCTGCCACAGCATCGATCCACCTGTAATTGGTGCAGTGCTGTGTGCAGGACAAGGTATCAGCTTGTCTCACTCCTGTGTCAGTCTGGGCTTTGAGACAATAGTTTATTCTCACAGACACGTAATGCGTTCACTCAATAGGGGGGAAAAAAGCCATGTCTCTCTGAATCAAGGAGTTTATTATCTCAGTATTATGGGAAAAGTTTTCATTTAAAAAATCTAATCTTGTTTTTCTCAGTTAAAAAAATTATTGTCTCAGAATAATGAGATAAATTTTTATGGACAAATAACAGCTCTTTTTCCTATTTAACAAGATAATAATCTCTTAAATTCTCATTTTTCTAAATTAGGATAATTATGTTGTTAATTTAAAAAAAGCAGATATTTTTTACATGAAAAAAAAATCTCAATAATTTAGAAAAATAGGGCAAATATATTTTTTTCCTCATAAACATTTCCCAAAAATTCAGAGATAATAATATTGTTAATTCAGAAAAACAAGAGCAGAATTTTTTTCCATGAAAACTTGTATGAATTCTGAGGTAATACAGTGCAGATTATTTTTTTAATTTTATTTTATTTTATTTTATCAGGCCATTGCATTACGTTTCTATATAATCTTGAATTATATTTTATTTAGTTACACTGTATTTTACAAGTTTTGCAGTTTCCTATATTTTTCTTTAAAGGGAATTTAACTGTAAATTCATGTGAAAGTTCCTGGAAAGACATGTTAGTACGGGAAAATATCAGAAAAATTTCAGCTGACACACTTCCAGTTACTGTAGCATAGCCTTGAGAGTATTTTAATTAGTGCAAATCAAATCAAAAATCAGAAAATTGACTGCAGGTGTAGCCGGTCTGACCTGACACTGCGGTCTGCTACAATCTCTGCGTTGTGTTAGGTGTGATGAGGAACAGGGCATGGACAATGGCTGGTCTGCTTGGCTGGGCGGATTTATTCTGTGTAAAACACATTAAATTCAATACAGCACTTTCTCACGACCAGTCTCCACAATGCACACCTCTCATCTCCAGGGCTAGAGCCCAGTGAGGAGAATTACTGCTAAACAACAGGAAGTGACTTCGCCGTAATGTCAAAGGTCACGCAATGAAAAAGTGAAATTAACAAAATAAAAGCTCCCCAAGAGATATACAGAAACAGGAATTTTACATGAAAACTAACCGCAACATGTGAACAGAAATAAAAACGGACTTTTGGTGACATATAAACAATCTTATTTATATATCGGTTACACAGGCAGGCACACAATTTAACATATGTGAAGAAAGAAGTGTCTAATAAATAAAAAAATGAACACGTCATTTGGTTTAAATGCAGTTTCCTTGATGAACTAAGTGTCTGAGATCTATTTTGTCTACAAATTTGTACTGAATTACATCATTCTTTACATGAAACTAACAAGGAAAACATGGGAGCTTGTGGACCTACATGATAAAGCATTAGATTTTACATTGGATTGATTAAAACATTCTTAAATATAGGAATATGTGATATAAAAATATGAGGCAATAAAACATAAACCCAAATGACAGAATGACCTTAAGGCCCAGAAACACCAAAGCGACATCAGAGATCCGTTGGGGACGAAGGCCCAAAGTTGAGTCGCCTCACATGGCTCGTGTCTAGACCAAAAAGTTGCACCTGAACACATTGCAAAGACTACAGCCATCAACCAACTAGCATGTACATTCTGCGCCTGCGTGGGAGGAAATTTTCCGTATTTACCGCGCGTCAGTGAACAATAGCACAAACAGTTACGAACAGTTTCTACTTAAGAGCTCGATGGCTAAAACAGTGGATACATGAGTCTCAAAACCAGCCGCAACTCAGCCCTGAGCAGAGTGACCGTCCTCTATTGACCAGTCAACAGACTGCAGTGTTCACAGCTCCACCTTTTAGTACCAGATCTGTGTGCTAGGTACCCCAACAGAGGGGGGACCAAAAATGGGGACGGTACGGAACGGTTCCATTGGTACCATCCACAACTTTTCACAGTGGAAACATAAAAAAGCGTACCAAACTAAACTGTACTGTATTGCTTGGTGGAAATGAGGCTAAAGAGTGAAAGAATATTCCCCCAAAAATAAATACAGATTTGTCTTCTAGAACTTTTCTTGTTTGGGAATCCCTCCCAGCTTTTGTACACGCTGACCTCTGACCGAGTGTAAAGGAAACTTCTACAGATCATTACATGTCTTATTATTTTCTTTCCAGGGAGAGTCATTTTCAGCGGTTGTCTTTCCCCACCTCAGTAGAGTTACTCACTCATGGGAGGAAGTTTGGGCACTTGGCTCCACATGAAGAGAGAGGGCAACCGGCCAAGAGTTGGGATTTGGCTCTGACGGGACTTTTGGACACAGCCTCCTTTTTAATTGGAGCTGTTAAAAGAATCTGGTGTGCGAGAGAACGTGTTTGTGTTGGTGTTGGTGTGAGTTCGAGCCCTACTTAGAGTGTGAAAACACATCAAGGATAAATGTCAGGCTGCAGTATGTGTGGAGGGAATTAAGGGGTAATCTTCGTCCTCAAGTCCTCCTCTACACCCCACATGAAGGCAAAAATTACCGAGCCAACAACTGCCGATGAGTATCTGTCTGTGCTGACGTGTGTTTCGGTGTGAACTTCAGGACGCACCCGGGAGGAATCAGATTAGAGGAGTTCTTCACATGAATCAAAACAGAGGAAGCAGCGGCAATTTAAGCTCCCACGAGAAGGAGTTCTGGCAGAGATCCTTTGTTGAGAGAAGTGACTAAGTAAAGTGTAAATATTTCAGCATTTTTCCACTCATGGGTGGAACTTCAAAGTGATTTCTAACTGGAAAACAGGGAGTAGTCGGGGGGTGGGATGTAGGTGAGTAATCAGTGTGCTGAACGATTAGCATTAAGAACATATCCTTGTCATGTAAATGTTTGGGTGAAAATGGGCGTCAATAGGCTTAGCACCCTGGTTTAAGCACCCTGATTTAAATATCTTTGGCTCTGGAAAAGATACTTTCCACAGCATGCTGGGACACTGAGACAAACTAGATGACTGTCTAAATACTAGGAGCACTATTTACCATTTAAATCAATGGATTTTTCTGCTGTTGTACCATTTCAATCCCTTAAAAAGATCCTTCAGGTGAAACCAAAACCAAGTGCTTGTACATTGTCCTGTACAGTAGGTGGCAGCAGAAAGATTGTCATAGCAGCCATCTTGTGGTTAACAGGCCGGCAGGATCTGAGTGATGAGTGTCTGAATCTTTCTGGTTGAGTTCTTATCATCTGACACACAGTCCACCCACCATTTCAACACAGTTTAGTCTGATAACTTCAATTTCACTGCACCAAACAAGACAAACACTGTGTCTCTGTGCCAGGAATAATGAAAATGAGTACTCCTGTTATTTTACATGAAGCTGAGACTGTTGTCACAAGTTACAAGGGACAAAGCAAGAACTGCTCGAAACAATTAGAACATTGATATATTTCTCGGTAGCCCTCCTCCTTTCCCCTTTTCTCTGAACATGTAGCACCAAATCCAAAAGTATTTGCAACTTTCTACTGCATGGACAGCCTAGTTTTATGAGAGCACCCTCTATATATCGGTAAAATACTTCTTTAAATTAAGGATTATTGTAGCACGGCTGGACTGATCCAATCACAAGATAGTCCCGAGTTATTTCTACTTTAGGATGGGGCAGTGTAAATGGTGTCTGTGTTGTACTTCTGTTTATCACTTGTTCAATGTGACTGACTTGCACATAATATACGCAGAACACTGGGAATTTCATTGAGAACTGTAAGGACTAGGACTTACCGAAGGCTAGACATGCAGCTTGCAGCTCTTTTTCTCTGCTCCTATGGCAGCTCGACTCCTCCCCTCACTACTGATATATCAGTCCCTCCAGGATCTCGCAGCAAAAACTCTTGAATTTGCGGCCAATTTTGTCAAAAATTACGATAAAAACAAAAAAACAAAAATTGCGGCTAGTAGCAAAAGGAGAAAAAAATGCTGCCTGAAAAATAAAAAATAAAATAAAAAAAAATAAATAAATAAATAAAAAAATAGTGACTATTGTCGTTCTCAAATCATGTGACTGTAAAACATGTACATCTTCTGTAAATATAACATTTTAATAAATTCAACACATATTGTATACATGTAAACAGTCCAAATTGTTATGTCAATACGGAGCGTTTCTCCATACTGCAATGCCATTAGCGCATTTGATGACGCGTCTGATGACGTTTCAAATAATGTTGCACGTGCGACAACTTCCGGTCAACTGGAAAATGCGGAAAAACGCGGAAATATTGCAGGATTTTTGAAAAATTGCAAGCCCCTGCAAATATTGTGGACTTTTCCTTGATTTTGCGTTAATTACTGTGATTTTCTGGAAGGGCTGATATATAAAGAGAACGCAGCTGTTGCTGTGTCTCATGTGTTACGAGCAACGGAGGAGGAGAGACTCCTTGTTGAGGTTGAGAAATATCCTGAGCTACATAACCCATAATTCCGTTATTATACAGACAATGGCCAAAAAGATACTTCCTGGCGAGTCATAGCTCTGATGACTAGCCCTTCAGGTGAGAAATCAAATTTAATTAGGAGCTGTCCACAGGTGATTTTAAGCTAACGCATAGGTGGAGGAAGTACAGATTTTTCAGTAAAAGTAGTAATAACTTTGCATGGTCATTTCTTGACAAGCTGTTGGGCGATGCATCCAGTGCATGCTCGAGACGGCACTTGATGCGTGACACGACATGTTTTCAGCTGAACTCTGCTAATGTGTTCCATTGAGTTGCAAAGGTGCGCTTTTCGTCCATATGTGTGTGAGTGCTTATACAGAAGTGTTGTAAATAGTGACGTTTTAGTTAAAATGCATGTTTGGGAAGCACTGAGCATACGGCTCAATAAATGAGACTTGGATTATACTGCACGATTTTACTGTGCAAGTTTGTAAACACATGTTTTCATGTAGATTTGCTGTTGTTAAACGTGGACCCCAATGACTTCAATTCATCAAGAATTTTCCCAGTTTTTTGAGTCTTTGTTCACTGTAAAGGCATGCAGGATAAACAAAGCTTTCTTCACAAATTCAACATAATATGGGCTGAGTAACTGATATACAAATGGTCACTTGGGGTGTGAAGTATTTCTTTAAGGTACACATACACATAATATATTTGTGCATGTATACCACTTAGTGTTTAGGTTAGGTCTTCTCTAGTCGTCCTCCCTGTTTAAAAGCCTGAGGATGCTGTTGCATCTGCATCATCGTCCTTTATAACAGGATTTATTTTTTCAACTTTTCTTTGACGAGGGTAGGTGTTGGCTTGGCACTGATGCACCCTGGGGCACACTCACAGAGTAACACACATAGCACTTAAGTACATCCACAGTCTGGTCAGTTAACCACTGAGTGGAGCACTTGGGGGTTAAAGGTCATGCTCAGAGGCACTATAGTCTTTTCATTCTCCACCCAGATTCATCCATGTCTCCATCTCCCTTTGATATAGAGGTTATTAATACAAGACAGTGCGCTTGTCCGGGACCCACTTTAGCCCCCGTTAGAGGTTTGTATTGTGACCCAAATAGAAAAAGCCAGCCGTACCCAGCCCAGGGTGAACATTTCCTGTCAACCGCACACATTAAAACACGTTCAGACAAGCACACACTTGCACAAAAAGAAAAAATAGGGCAAGGAGAAGGGGGCATTGACGTTACCCTGTGCCCCCTTTGGGAATTAACCCCTCTGCTATCCTGGCTCATTAGTCAAAACAGTCCGAGGCGAGGAACTGAGGGATGTTTGTGCCACATCTATTTCCGTCCTCATCTCCCCATGTCCCTTTGCTCCTCTGCAGAGACTGAGCAGGGGACGTTAATGGCCGTTGACCCAGCAGTTTCAGGGAAACGGGCAGGTAGAGGAGTGTGTGTGACACTGACACTGTGTCCAGAGGAGGAATGTGCAGCATGCGGTGGCAGTAACTGTGTCAAGGACATGTACAGACAAACCTGATATATCCGGAGAGTGTGAGAGGAGACCTGATTCAGTCACACACACACACCAGAGCGCAAACATTACTCTGAAAAAGTAAATAATCTTTTTGCTGTTCCACTGAGCACAAGCAGACGTCTGGCCTCTTTTAATTTGCCCTCCTTTCAGTGCTTCTTCACGGGCGTTTTTGTAAATATCAAGTAGCTTTGCAGACTGAGAGTTGCAGGGGAATGCAAACAGGATTTACACAATCTCTCTCTGCCCTTACATTACCATTTAAACTGTGTATTTCTGCTACTGCACGGTGGCACGTACAAACACACACAGCAGCTTTCTTCGATTCGATCAGTCCTGTGTTAATTTGTGAGCACAGTACAAATGGCAAGTGTGACTCATCCATTCTCACACCCACACACACTCTCACACACACACGCCGAACCATCAATCTCGCTTGATACTTTTACGACTGCATTGTAGCCCGAGCGCCAGATCCTCGTGTCAGACCTTGTTTCATAACAGTTCGGAGGGGGGTCAGAGGCGCAGACGCTCGGTCACAGCTGCTGATTGGTGGCTGGAGGTGAGGAGGAGCAAAGTTCAGACATGCCGTCGTCCATGCCAGCCTCTGTCATTTTCTGGTAATACGTGTCTGCACCTGACCGGGGAGAAACACATTTAAAAAGTGTGATTTCCTTCTCGGGAAAACAAACATGTTTTCTGAAAACTCATTTCCTGACACAGTGTGTGTCGAATAACTATGGCTTCCCACACAAGGCTGACAGTTTGTACTTTTATGCTTTTAAAGCAATTCTAAGTTTGATTTTCAGCGTGACATGTTGTCAGGACACACAACATTGCGAAACCTCGTCTCACACTGGGAAAATAGTTGCTTGAGCCTGAAACTTTTAGGTTTGTAATGACTTTTCGTTTCCCATCTCTGACACAGAAATGAATGTAGCATAGGTTAACTACAAAGTTCATTAACCTTTGTCTGCACACGATAAAAGGTAACGACGACAACCAATGTCTAGCACAACCTCTGTCAGGGGTGTCCAAACTTTTATGAATAGGGGCCAGATTAGATAGTGTGAAAATACCTGGGGGACATGCCTCACCTATGTACCCTGAACTCCAACTGATGGGTCATGGTCCAAAAATGGGTCTCAGGTCCATTCTGAATGGAGTGCTTCGCAAACATGCCAAGTTTGTAAAGTACACTCTTTATTTTTGAAAGACACTATATTTCTGACACAAGCTTTTATTTTGCCATTTCCCTGCTGTAGATTGAGACAGCTACTTGACAGAGACAGCAAACTAACTCGCCAACATCGCCAAACTTGAATGTATTAAATTTTGTGGACCTTAGACCAGAGTCCTGCACGGGTCCAGTTTTCAAGATCCGCCCCGACCGGACCCGGCAACATACAAACCCGCACCCGAACCGCAAACCCGCGCATCAGGCCAATTAGTACCGCAACCCGGTCCGACCTGTTGAAACTGGACCCGCAGCCCGACCCGTAACCCGGATTTAAAGTAATCATTTTGGGTCATATTGGCTGAATATTGAACAGCATATTGCCACAGTTAAGGTGCCAGTAAGTAAACAACGACCTGAATGAAGCAGCTCTCACAATAAAAACCTGACTTCAGCTCCATCATCAACCCTCTGTGTTCTTCTCCCATACAAGTGTAAAAGCACTTGTTTGTTACGTTTAATGCTTTTAAACTTTTAATCTATGTAAAGGAGCTTTACATGTGTAATAATAGACTTACTTTCTGTCCAGAGTGACGTTCAGCAGTTACGAGCTGTCACGTGTTTTTAGAATCCATCGAGGAGAGAAGTAATCTATCAGGGAAACACTTCAGAAACATTATGAAGTGATAGTTGTACGTTTTATCCACTTATTTCTCAAATACCTAAATAATTTTTTACTGTTTTGGAAGCGGCGCTTGTTAGACGGTGGCAGCCATGTTGATTCTGTCGTCCAATCACAAATTGTGTTATTAGATGGTGAAACGCGTGTAAACAGCTGAACCAATGACCGTTGCGAAATAGCGGAGGCGCTCCTCAGAGAGTAAATAATGACCAAGATAGTTATCTGTAGTTTACCTAACTAATGACTGATGTGTTTATCTAAAACCCGCGATCCGACCCGCATGTTATTTTTTCCACCCAGATCTGAACCCGGGAAAAAATGCTTTTTTAAAAACCACCCGCAAATCAGCTGTTTTTGCGGGTACCCGACCCAATGCAGGACTCTGCCTTGGGCTAATGAGGAAGAAGAAATCTGGACCCTGTGGCTGAACCAGTCGGGAAAAACAAATCAGGTTCCTATTTATTGCCTGTGGAGCAGCTCCAATGACATCACAAATTTGAGACTTACGTTTCTGGTTTCTGGCTTTGAGAGAGAGTAGCTCATGTTCACAAAAAGTCATTGAACTTTTCGAGGCCATAGTTTAACATGCTGGAATTCTTAATTTAGGTGGTGTTCCACTTTAAAATCAAACACTGAAAATATCGCACCTTATACTAAAAACATAAAGGCAGCCACAAAAATTTAAGTTCTACAAATATTCTTTTTTCCTTTTGAACATCTCATAACATTTTCAATGCAAGCAAGAAAAGTGCACCCAGAAGAGTGCTGATCTCTGTCAGGTAGCCATGCTGTACGTGAAATATAGATACAATATAATTATGGGGATAGGTGTATTTTCTAATATGTAAAATACAGCCACAAATCTTTGATCCATGTCATTCATAACTGGACTTTTAACAGTGTTAAAAGTAATAGATTGGGCGGCAGTAGCTCAGTCCATAGGGAATTGGGTTGGGAACTGGAGGGTCACCTGTTAATCTCCTGGGCACTGCCAAGGTGCCCTTAGCAAGGCTCCGAACCCCCCAACCGCTCGGAGCGCCTGTCATGGGCAGCCCACTCTGACATCTCTCCACTTAGTGCATGTATAGGTCCTGTTTGTGCATGTGTGTGTTCGGACCTGTGTGTAATTGACAACAGAGTAAAAAAATTGAATTTCCCCTCGGGGATTAATAAAGTATATAAAATAAAAAAATAAAAAATGCTATGCGTAGGATGGAACTCGTACTGCCCGCAACCAGACGGTGGAGACCTTTGCCCAGTGCAATTCCCCTTCTGGCTCCCTTACAGTCAAGATGGCGGTGAATCATAGCATATAGGGTGTAAAATTAATCTGCAGATGCTCCCGTTCAAAATGAGACCAAACTTTTCTATGGATGTCAGTTCTTAAACCGCAGCAAAGGCCAAAATGTGACCCGAAACAAACGTCAAGGCTTGTTGTTTTTAGCCGAGTCGATTACCAAAGAACTTGCGCCACCTGGTTGGTTAAGAGGAGTTAGGAGTCAGCACTTATGACGCTATAAGAGAGTCAGTACAACAGGTTTTCCAACAATTATGAATCACAGCAACCATGAAAGGTTTTTTAGCATATAGTCATACATGTGCGCACAAATATTAGGCTGATTGGTCCAGTAGTTTGTGAAATTACCTGCAAATAGACAGACACACACACACTGGTACTGGTTTGCCTAGTGTTTTTAAGTTTTTTAAGTTTTTTAAATATTGACATCTTTAATCTGACTCTTTCCCCTGACTGCTGTAACACTCAATTATGGGATCAGTAAAGGTGTATCTTATCTTATCTTATCTTATCTTATCTTATCTTATCATTCTAATGAAACTAGAATTTAATGACACTTTTTTTTAGTGTAATCTGTGCTGATTACAGTTATTTATTTTGAAAATCTATTACATAATCCTAACCCAACCCTGCCATATGGACAAGCAAAGTTGTCAAATACTGTGGAGACAGGAAACATCTAGTTGAGAGGTGATATTGCATGGTAAAATCCTAATTCAAGGATAATAATGAAACACACAGTGTCGTGCAGCTGTGCGTTTTTGTTTGGAACAAGCAGAAATCAGTCTCCGACAGCAGTACCATCATCATTTTGTGCGCTGGGACAGTTTTCAGCATCACCTCTGTTTGACCGGTGCAGCTGAGAAAAAGTGCAGAGGAGATCAGTGACAGCGCTCCGTGAGTCTCAGTGTCCCTGTCACTGCAGAGGCAGGGGCAACTGTGTCATTGTCAGATGTTGTTGAGGGCAGCAGAGTGTAAACAACAGATGGTTGAGTTAGTACCTGAACGGCATGTCGAGTCCACCCATTCAACATTCAGCCTGTAGATACAGTCGTGCCCTGAGAAGCCAGGGATGAAATAACCTCTGCCTCTCAGTGGGCTCATGATTTTATACGTTGGTGTATAGATTATGGTTGGTGTTCGACCTCTGAGCTCCTCCAGCCTTTACTGTGACATCCAATAAGGAAGAAATGTCTTGTAATATCATCTTCAATAAAGAAAAGACAGCCTCTATACCTTTATGGCACTAATATCCTCCTTTACAGAACCACACTGACTTCCCAGTGGGCTTCAAGCTGCACATCTACAGAGCTCAGTAGTTACAGAGTGGGAACAATCCTGCAAAAGCAAGCAGTGTTGTTCCCACTGAAGCCACCTTATTACAGAAAATGACACCCTCATGGTGCCGTAAGGTACGAGAGTCAATATATGACATATGATGACTGTATGTTAACCTGTAATCTCGATGGGAAATTTGAAATAACATTTTTACAAGAGCTTGTGGGAACAAAGCCAAATTTAAATTGATCACAGTTTCTCAGAATGATTTAGGGCCACCCCTTGCTCTCGAAAACAAGTATGGCTGCTCAGAGCAACACATAGAAACACAAATTTGGTTTCAATTCCATAGTTAAAATCCACTTTCCACAAGACACCTTTAGGCAGCCCAGTCGCCAGAGTAAATATTGTCATTGTGCGTTTCTGCAGACCCCAGATATGCTACATTTGTATGTTTAATATCTAGAGGATATGCTTCAGTTTTCATTTTTATGCTGTGACAGTGCTGTGGATAAATGCAGTTAGGTTTAAGCACAAAAACACTTGGTTAGAGTTAGAAAAACATCATGTTTTGGTTTTTAATACTATATAATCATATTATATAATACCAGGTTTGGATGCTGCATATATGGTTGGAAATGTCCCAAAATCGGATTAAAAATTACACACTTTTGTTGCTCCAAACACAGCTGGAAATATCCCAAACTCTTGTTTAAAAATAGCAGCTTTTGTCGCTACAAATACAGTTGGACATGTACCAAACTCTTATTAATTAAAGACTTGTTTTCATCACTACAAATGCAGCTGGAAATGTGTCACACTTTTGTTAAAAAATACCCACGTTTGTTGCTACAAATACAATTCAATTCAATTCAATTCAATTTTATTTATAAAGCCCAATATCACAAATCACAATTTGCCTCACAGGGCTTTACAGCATACGACATCCCTCTGTCCTTAAGACCCTCACAGCGGATAAGGAAAAACTCCCCAAAAAAAAAACCCTTTAACGGGGAAAAAAAACGGTAGAAACCTCAGGAAGAGCAACTGAGGAGGGATCCCTCTTCCAGGACGGACAGACGTGCAATAGATGTCGTACAGAACAGATCAGCATAATAAATTAACAGTAATCCATATGACACAATGAGACAGAGAGAGAGAGAGAGAGAGAGAGAGAGAGAGAGAGAGAGAGAGAGAGATGCAGGTAATGACAGTAGCTTACAACAATATTAATGAAAGTAATAATATTATAGTTATAGTTCTGGCTACTGTGGTACAATATGTTGAAAGTATGTATTAATATCTGACAGTATACTTGTGTGACAATAGTCATATGTGTATAATAACAGTAGAAGTATGACTAATGACTAATGATGGCAGCAGCAGCAGGAGGCATCTGGCAGGACCACGGCAGCAGCACAACCACACACGTCACACTGTCCAGGCACCGCTGCGGTATGAGTTAATCTGAGAGACAGTGGAGCACAAAGGCTCCGGAGAAGAAGCCGAGTTAGTGACATCCAGAATGGCCGAGTTAGCAAGATGCAGTAATAGGATGAGAGAGAGAGAGAGAGAGAGAGAGAGAGAGAGAGAGAGAGAGAGAGAGAGGGAGCCCGGTGTATTATAGGGGGGTCCTCCGGCAGACTAGGCCTAAGTCAGCCTAACTAGGGGCTGGTACAGGGCAAGCCTGAGCCAGCCCTAACTATAAGCTTTATCAAAGAGGAAAGTCTTAAGTCTAGTCTTAAATGTGGAGATGGTGTCTGCCCCCCGGACCGTAACAGGAAGATGATTCCACAGGAGAGGAGCCTGATAGCTGAAGGCTCTGGCTCCTGATCTGCTTTTGGAGACTTTAGGGACCACGAGTAACCCTGCATTCTCAGAGCGCAGTGTTCTGGTGGGATAATATGGCACTATGAGCTCTCTAAGATATGACGGAGCTTGACCATTTAGAGCTTTATAAGTTAACAGTAGGATTTTAAATTCAATTCTGGATTTTACAGGGAGCCAGTGCAGAGAAGCTAAAACAGGAGAAATATGATCTCGTTTCTTAGTTCCTGTTAGTACACGAGCTGCTGCATTCTGAATTAGCTGGAGAGTTTTTAAGGACTTACTAGAGCTACCTGATAATAGAGAGTTACAGTAATCCAGCCTTGAGGTAACAAAAGCGTGGACCAATTTTTCTGCATCTTTTCGGGTCAGGATAGGCCTAATTTTCGCAATATTACGCAGATGAAAAAATGCAGTCCGTGAGGTTTGCTTTAAATGAGAATTAAAAGACAAATCTTGATCAAATATTACTCCGAGGTTTCTTACGGTAGTGCTAGAGGCCAGAGCAATGCCATCTGGAGAAACTATGTCATCAGATAAAGAGTCTCTGAGTTGTTTGGGGCCAAGAACAATAACTTCAGTTTTGTCTGAATTTAACATCAGGAAATTGGTGCTCATCCAATTTTTTATGTCTTTAAGGCAGTTATGGAGTTTAGTTAATTGATTACTTTCTTCTGGCTTCATCGATAAATACAACTGTGTATCATCCGCATAACAATGGAAATTTATAGAGTGATTTCTAATGATGTTACCTAAAGGAAGCATATATAGAGTAAATAGGATTGGTCCGAGCACAGAACCTTGCGGAACTCCAAAACAAACTTTGGTACGTAAGGATGATTCATTACGAACGTCAACAAATTGAAAACGATCAGATAAATAAGATTTAAACCAGCTTAGTGCTGAACTTTTTAGGCCAATTAAGTGATCCAGTCTCTGCAGTAGAATTTGATGGTCAATTGTGTCAAACGCCGCACTAAGATCTAATAAAACAAGAACAGAGACGAGTCCTTTGTCTGAAGCAATCAGAAGGTCATTTGTAATTTTAACTGGTGCTGTCTCAGTGCTATGATGCACTCTAAATCCTGACTGAAATTCCTCAAATAAATTATTATCCTGGAGAAAATCACACAGCTGGTCTGCGACTACTTTCTCAAGGATCTTTGACATAAAGGGAAGATTAGATATTGGTCTATAGTTGGCTAACACCTCTGGATCCAGGGTGGGCTTTTTTAGGAGAGGTTTAATTACAGCTACCTTAAAAGACTGTGGTACATAGCCTGTTAATAGGGATATATTGATCATATCTAATATATGAGTGTTAACTAAAGGAAAGACCTCCTTAAGTAGCCTAGTTGGGATGGGGTCTAAGAGACACGTTGATGATTTAGATGAAGAAATCACTGCGGTCAATTCTTGAAGAGAAATTGGGGAGAAGCAATCTAAATATATATTAGATTCTACAGCTGTGTTTGAGGTTAGATAGGTAGGCCTACCATCTGAGGGCAGGAGGTCATGAATTTTGCCTCTAATAGTTAGAATTTTGTCATTAAAAAAGCTCATAAAATCATTACTGCTAAGGGCTAAAGGAATACAAGGCTCAATAGAGCTTTGACTCTCAGTCAGCCTGGCTACAGTGCTGAAAAGAAACCCGGGGTTGTTCTTGTTTTCTTCTATTAATGCTGAGTAATAGTTTGCTCTGGCATTGCGGAGGCCCCTCTTATAAGTTTTGAGACTGTCTGTCCAGATTAAACGAGATTCTTCCAGTTTGGTTAATCGCCAATTCCTTTCAAATTTTCGCGATATTTGTTTTAACCTACGGGTTTGAGAGTTATACCAAGGAGCAAACTTTCTTTGCTTTGTTAACTTCTTTTTAAGAGGAGCTACAGAGTCGAGCGTTGTTCGCAGCGAGCCTACGGCGCTATCAACAAAATGATCAATTTGGGAGAGGTTAAAGTCGGCACGGGAAACCTCTGTTACTGAAGGTATTGGTATTGAATTTAACGACGAAGTAATCTTTTCCTTAAATTTTGTGACAGCACTATCTGATAAACATCTAGTATAGTAACTGTTGCTGAGTGGCGTGTAATCGAGTAAAAAGAAATCAAAAGTAATCAGATAATGATCTGATAGCAAGGGATTCTGTGGAAAGACTTTTAGGTTATCAATTTCAATTCTATACGTCAGAACTAGATCGAGGGCATGGTTAAAACAGTGAGTGGGTTCATGTACACCCTGACTGAAGCCAATGGAGTCTATTAATGAGATAAACGCGGTAGCCAGGGAGTCATTATCAACGTCGACATGAATGTTAAAATCGCCTACAATAATAACTTTATCTGATTTAAGAACTAAACTGGATAAAAACTCTGAGAATTCAGATACAAATTCAGAATACGGGCCAGGAGCACGGTACACTATAACAAATAAAAGTGGCTGCGAGGTTTTCCAGGTCGGATGTAAAACACTAAGAACGAGGCTTTCAAATGAATTATAATCTAGTTTAGGTTTAGGGCTGATTAACAGACTAGAGTTAAAAATGGCTGCAACTCCCCCTCCTCGGCCGCTGCCTCGAGGAATGTGGGTATTATTATGACTGGGAGGAGTGGACTCATTTAGACTAACATATTCATCTTGACACAGCCAGGTTTCAGTGAGACTGAGTAAATCAATATGATTATCTGATATTAATTCGTTTACTAACACTGCTTTAGACGATAGAGACCTGATATTTAACAGTCCGCATTTAATTCTCCTGTTTTGTCTTTCTGTCACAGAAGAGGTTTTAATTTTTATGAGGTTGTTATGCACAACTCCTCTTTGTTTAATTTTAGATTTAAATAATTTAGGTGGTCGGGGGACAGACACCGTTTGTATAAAACTATGAAAACTATGGCTGGGTAACTGAACAGCTGCCTAAAAAAAAAGGGTCACTTCAAATCAGCTGGAAATGTCCCACACTTTTATTAACAATACTTACTTTTGTCACTACAAACATTGCTGGAAATGTCCCAGTCTCTTGTTAAAAAAACACCTTTTTTAAATACAAATACAGCTGGAAATGTCCTGACCTCTCATCTAAAATATGACTAGAAATGTCCCAAACTCCTTCGGAAAAAACACCGATTTGGTCACTACGAATCAGCTGGAAATGTCCCAAACTCTCATTTAAAAATATCAACTTTTGTCACTACGAATCATTTGGAAATGTCCCAAACTCTCTTTAACAATACTCACTTTTATCTCTACAAACACGGCACTGGTTAAAAATCACCTGCTCTTTTCAATACAAATACTGCTGGAAGTGTCCTGACCTCCTGTTTAAACAAAAGGGTTGGTCACTTCAAATATGACTGGAAATGCCCCAAACGCTCATGAAAACACATCTGGTTTGGTCACTAATAATCAGCTGGAAATGTCCCAAACTCTTGTTAACAATACTCACTTTTGTCGCTACAAACATGGCTGGACATGTTCCAAGCACTCTTTAAAAAACACCTGCTTTTGTCAATACAAATACAGCTGGAAATGTCCTGACCTCTCGTCTAAAAAAAAGGGTTGGTCACGAAAAACAC
Organism: Epinephelus lanceolatus; assembly: GCF_041903045.1. Classification (NCBI taxonomy): domain Eukaryota; kingdom Metazoa; phylum Chordata; class Actinopteri; order Perciformes; family Serranidae; genus Epinephelus; species Epinephelus lanceolatus. The sequence continues at coordinate 15,203,813 of NC_135756.1, forward strand.
AGCTGGAAATGTCCCAAACTCTGGTTAACAATACCCACTTTTGTCGCTATAAAGACAGCTGGAAATGTCCCAAACTCTTGTTATAAAACATCTACTTTTTTCAATATAAATACAGCCCGTAATGTCCTGACCGCTTGTCTAAAAAAAGGGTCGGTCACTTCAAATATGACTGGAAATGTCCTAAAATCTTTTATTGCTACAAATACAGCTGGGAATGTCCTGAACTCTCATGAAGAACACTTGGTTTGGTCACTACAGCTGGAAAGGTCAGAAACTGTTGTTAGAATAATTACTGGTTTGCGGCTGCTTCTGGATAACATTTAAAATATGACCTGGTAATGGGCAATTCCAAATTCTCACATGAGCAAGTAGTTATGCTATTTCTGCCTATACATTCAAAAATAATAAAAGCGTCTTTGTTTTTGACACATGTTGAGGTTTAAGTAATGTTTTATTAAAGCTGAATCCTTTAATTTAACTAAGGCCTGGGTAGTTGTCACTAAAATTAATGTGTTTTTCCCAGTGAGTGAATTATCCTGGGGGTCTGGCCTAAAAGCTCACCACCACCTGAAAGAAAAACAGATCAGTATTCTCCAGAGATAGCTGAGTAACTTCTGATGAAAACACTTGTTTTGGAGGTATTCAGGCAGACTCCACCTGCCAGTGGCCGCGTTTGTTCTGACTCTGTTGTTTGGCTGGGTAAAAATGAGGTGTAATAAGCTTGAGTCAATACAGAGCTGTGAGTTCTGGCAGGAGCTAAATAAGATGGAGGGGGATCGATATGATGAGAGAGGCGAGGGCGATATGAGCCTGCTCCACCCCGCCCCATCGCCTGCTGCTGGACACGCTGCCTGTCAGCTATTTGTCACCCGATGCACACATGCAGAGAGGTGCGATCATGGAGACACAGTGTCACACACACACACACTGAGAGTCTACACGACTTTCGTTTCAAAGCAGTGTAGCAGTGTGCACATGCATACGATACATGGAAATGTCCCTGCATACAATGAATAAATGATGCTCCATGTGGAGGGACAGTAAATGCCACTTATGATGCGTGTAATCATGGTATAACAATAAACTTCCTAATTATCTAAAAACACATTTCGAAGAAGATGAAGACAGAAGCTGTGGAATCGATCACGCGTACTCTGCCTCGCCAGAGCCAGGAATAAAAGAAGAAAATTGATTTTTGCTGAATTCTCTGTGGTGAAGGACGACTCACGCTGTCTCGCCGCCTTAACATGATGTGTAAGAAAAAATGGAAAAGTGACAGAACAGCAGCACAAAAACAATCCTCCTGCACCTCGTGGACGAAGACAGACCATCATCACCTTTTGATTCGAAGCCATTAAACGAGAAAAGGGTTCATTTATTCGTGCTGTGTCGATCAGCGGGCCCGCAGCTGTTTATGAGACAGCACACATCTTAACCCTCAGTGGTACTTTCGCCCCCAGCGCAGCTCTTGTCACAAGCTGTCCACACTCCATCTCGACGACCGGATCTAAATTTGTTCTGTTCTATCCTGAGACTTTTGTGGTTCTGTGTGAGCTCTCCCAGAAGAAATGTGTCAACTTGTCGTTCTGAATCTGCGTCAAAGTCAGTCATAAATGCCTCCGCAGCCCGGGTAATCTGTCACCACAAATGCAATGTTACAGTATGTATCTAACAAATTGTCAGTCCGCTCAGGCAGGGAGGTAATATTGAAGAATTGTCAACAACTATGAGAGAAACAGCTAGTGAACCAGAGAGATGGCTCAGGGACAACAGTAGCTACAAGACATACTTTACAAAACGCAAACCATACTGTATGTGTACGAACTGGGTCCTCAGGCAGCATGGCACTGTCAAACTGAGATATACAAAAAGTCATTTCAACATTAGAGACATGTTTAACCTTTACGTATCCAGCAGTGATTCTCTGACTATGCATGACTCTTTCACATTTATTTAGTAACACACATCTGGACCAACACATTCTCACTCTGACCTTGTCACATACTGACATGCTTGGTCATGGACTTTCCACATCCACATTCGATATGAAAGGTACCCTGGGTGTAAGTTTAACATTTACATACAGTCTCTTTCAAAATAAATGAACTACATTGGTACAACACTGTGAATTGGCGTTTTTTTTTTCCTTCAACAACAAATGCACATGGTTAGGTTTAGGAAAAAAGAACAGGGTTTGGCTTTCTAATCTTCTGGGACACAAACACCACTCTCCCAGGTGAAAGTCCGTGTTTGTTCCGCCTGCCCCACTCAGACTTTCTCCACTTTAACTTGCTGTACCGTTGCATTTCCCTCTGACGTTGCAGGGCAGCGACAGGCTGTTTATAACGCCAACGTTAAAGGGCGGCTTTTATCGTCGGTGTCTGATGCTGCAAGTCACTGCCAAAGCGCCGGATTTCAACGACTTCAGCTTGAGACCAGGTTGTTTGGACAGGTGGTAAAAGTTATTATATTTTTTTTCCCAGAAAGATGGGGCAAAAAAAGCAGCAGAGATGTGGACTCAAGTCACATGATCCAGACTTGAGTCAGACTGAAGTCACAGATTTGATGACTTTAGGCTCGACTTGACAAAATCGAAAGACTTGGATAACTTGACTTGGACTTTTTTGGACATTGACTTGAGCCTTTTGACTTAAATACTTCCCCCGAATGATAAAGAAGTTCCAGTGTGTAAGTTGGCATTTAGTGGCATCTAGTGGTGACGACTGCAGATTGCAACCAGCTGAAACTTCTCCTGGTTAGAATTCCTTCAGTGTTCATTGTTCATGAGGTTTTTACCAGGAGCTGAATTATCCCCAGAGGTCTGTTCCTCTCCAAAACAAATGGACCTGGGCCCTGTTTCAGGAAGCACGCTCAACAAACTCAAACTCGACGCGCAGCGTCTGCTCCATCCAATAAGCCACCAATGCTCCATTGCAAATACTTCGATATTTGATTCTGATTTATGTCCAGGGAAAACCACAAAAAATGGGCAAAAGTCTTTTCAGAGCCAGAGTCACTTTTCTTACGGCCCGACAAACCCCTTTCTCTCTGATGTGTTCAGTGTCTCTGATGTTATAAAGAAAAAACCCACTGCCGAAGAATCAAAGGGCAATGCTTAAAATTTGCTCCTATGATAATGTAAATTCACAATATGTAATATTTGATATATCTGGGTGGAACAGATTGTTAAGATAGGTCTAAATGAAAGACTGTGAGGTCCAACAGTATCTTTCATACAGACACTCCTCCGGGGAGACATCCAAACAGGGTCTAATCACCTTCTCCTTACACAGCAGCCTCTGAATATACTGTGCCCCAATGTCCACAACTTCATTCACTAAAGAACACGCCATGTTTCTCATACCTGCAACACGCTCAGCCTCAGGCTTAGATGAAGCAAACCTGCGAGCCAGCAGGGTGCCATGGCGGCAAAGAGTGATGATAGCAGTAGAATTAAGTGTCTAGATAAGCTCAGGACTACTGTAAACCTCATGAGAAGGCCATGTTTGTTGTTTTGTGGTGAAGACTGCAATAAAGCCCCTGTTGGTGATTGGCACCTGAACACCTCACCATCCTTCCCTCTGCAGAAAGGTCCGGACCACTAGAAGTTAGTTACCAGCTAATAATGAGCCGAGCTAAATTATTCTAAATAAGCCAGCATTTTCCTAACTCAGTTTGGAGCCGGCAAGCTGTCACTGAGAGAGGTAACACAAAGTACGACGCTGATTAATTAATTTCCCTTTACTTCCCGAATCATTCCCAGCAGGGCAACACTTAATTGCCACTTAATTGGGAGTTGTCAGTCTTGACTTGAGAGCAAAGACTTTCTTGTGACTTGCAAAACAACGATTTGGTCCCACCTCTGGAAGGTAGCATAAAAAAACTTTAGACAGCACACAAACAGAGAAAGAAAACTGTGACACAAGCATTAGAGTTTATGTAAGATCATACAGGTGTTTGGAGGAGGACTGGTGGAGGAAGGGCCTTCTGTAGGTAGACCAGGTGCGACTGATTGGATAGGAGGAGTTGGTGGACTGGAAGCTTCCTGAAACAAAGAGGGAAAGGAAGGTACACAGAATACTTCATAGGCTACAACAGAAAAACATTTTAGCTCACTTCAGGTACAAGGGGCTCTACATTTAAATCTTTTTTGAAGCAAAGGAAAGACGAACGTTGGAGGTAGGTGCAGAGGGTTGCTTAAAGGGAAGTATGAGCTGTAGTTGCTGGAGAGGGAGGAAATAGTGGGTCAAGGAAGCTGAGGAGAGGATGGTTTAACCAGCTTATTTTTATCCTTAGTTGTTCATTATTTAATACACCAAGTGTTGCTGGACCTTTAACATGTACAGCAAACACGTTTAGCTGATCTTGTGTAAGGAGACCCACGAGCCACATTATCTGCTCAGGCTGTCAGACCAAACTTGCCCCCAATTAATGACACAACAACTGGGTTTTAAAACACTGGGAAGTGTTTCATGTGTCATTGGCTGCGCTGCCTTCTTGTTCACATGTGTGATTGCTTTGATTTGGCCAGTAATTAATTTTCTTACAGTCAGTTGTTGAAGAAGAGTCGCAGGAGGATACCCTGGAAACATTTTAATTGGTTTCAAATCATGATGTTACGGAAGCCCTGAGAGGCAAAGGAGGAAGACAGTTTTGGTGATCCATTTTTTACGTCTGATCTAAGTTGTTTTCTGTCCTCTGTTCATGACTTAAAAACAGGTGAAAAGAAGGTTTTCATCAGGATAATCTTACAAAGTTCCTTCATCTGTGAAACAGGTCAAACAATGTCTTGCCAGGTGGTTTCGTTTTGTTTTATTTTTCTCTTTTTTGCAAGGGTCATTTCTCTATGTTGCTGTTTTTCATCTGTGAAAACAAGTGAAACATGTGGTGTACCTTGTGTTTAGAGTGCGTGGAGAAATTAAGACTTACCCAGAGAAAGTATGAATGCTTTTAGTCCTATTAAGAACATAAAGGAAGAGGCCTGGACTGTATAAAAATAATATATAATATATATATAATGGCTGTAGCCACTGTGAGGTCACTTAAAACCTCTGTTTTGAAGCAAACTTGGCATCTTTGCCATCTTCATATTGATTTTTGTGACCAAATTTGGATTAGACAGTGGAGCTGATTCATAGAGTGTTGTGACACCTTGTAGACAGCCTGTTAAACCTGATTTAATGTTGAAGTTATTGAATACCAGCACTTGGGCAACTACATCCACGTCAGATACCAGTGAAAAAGCCATCCTTTCATGTCGGTATGATATGCAGCCAGCATCAGGGTGAAACATGACCGGACAGCAAAGTTAAGGGGATGAAAAGTCAAAGTAGGGTGGATGGGTCCAACAATCACAGACTTTCAACGGGGAGGCTGGAGTTTGCTTCCCGTATGAATGCGAAACCAAACACTGTTATTTTTTCTAAACATAGCCACGTGTGTGTGTGTGTGTGTGTGTGTGTGTGTGTTGTTGAAGAAAAAAAACACCAATTTGCAGTGTTGTACCAATGAAGTAGGTTTATTGTGAAAGAGACAGTATGCAAACTGCACACTTCCTGCACATTTCCCTGCACGTAACAGGCTAAAGTTGAGTCGGAGTCAGAGAGGGAATGTGTTGGCCTGTTGCTTAAAACGGCCTTGCCCTTAATTACTTGTGGCCTTATAGGAGATCTTCACGCCCACAAATTTACCTTAAAAAAAACAACTTTGGTATTGAGTCTGGCTTTGAAGAGAGCGTAGAAAGGTTTCACTCCCACTTCAGTTTTAAATACTGAAGGTTTTTTTTAGCGAACATGCATGTGTTTGGGAAGTACTGAGCATATGATTGGGTAAACAAGACTTGGATTACACTTCATGCGTTGTGTGAGAGTTTTTCAGCTGATATTTTCATATAATGTTGTTTTTGTTAAATGTGGTCCTCAATCAATTAATAAATCAATAGATTTGCCATTTTTGGTAGGGGCAATTCAAGGCACCTTGGCATGATTAACAGAGTGCTCAAGGAATGAGTCCTAAAACCGGAAAATGAATTAGCAGCTTACCACTCCTAGTTCCCCCGTCTCAAAGTCAATGGGTTTTTGGTTAGATGTCTGAAATAAGACATGTGGTTAACACAAGCTTAAGAGATCTTCACCATTTGTTCAATACTACAAAATACAGTAAATACGCCACTTGTGAACTTTAAAGCTTAAAAAAAAAGGCGGTTGCTAACAAGAGGCTAAATGAGACTACAGAAAGTTCATCACGCCAAACACGGCCTTATAGCCTCAATGTGTAGCCATAGTGTAGTTTGTTTAGCCAGACATTAGCTTTTGACAAGTGGTGCATTTAGGCTTCAAAAATTATAAAAGTGGTGTTCATTTTTGAAGATTATCTTGCTGAACAAACTGTGTAAATGTCATGAGCGTTTGTTTGCCACAGAGCTTCTACAGTGATCCAAATCCAGTGGAAAAATCCCTCTAGCTTTTCAATGAGGGAACCAGGCTAATGCTAACTTCCGCACCGGCCTACAGAAAAATGTCCCTTGAGCACTCTATTGATTCACAAATGGTAGTTTTGTGGGTAAACTATTCCTTTAAGAAAATTTAAACAGGTAAGTTATATAAAAATTCAGCCCCCCACACAGTTGTCTCAAAGGGGTAAATTAGCTATAGAGACCAAAACCATCTTTGTACCAGGCTGTAAACATGTTTATTTCTGCTGTAAAGTAGTTTAATTTTAACATGCAGGTCTATGGGGATTAATCTCGCTCACCAGACCTTTCTCAAGAAAAGAAAGGTCTGGCTGGGCCAACTCTCACTTTAAGATTGGAGAAAAAAACGCCCCGGCTGCTTGTATTTCTTTTAACCAATCACAATCGTTCTGGGCGGTGCCACAGCAACGGTGCGCATGCAGAAATATTGCCGGGGGGGAAACAGGTTTTGGTGTAACACGCCCACAAAAATATCGCCTACAGAACGCGAACCATGGCAGAAAAATGGCTACATCCCCGCAAGATCAAACACCGCAAAAGTTAGTAAAGAACGTGTTGAAAACGGTTCAAAACCTCTACGCAATCAGAGGCGGCAGGGCGGGACTTCAGCGGGTGGCTTGTTCTGCCCAATGAGAGGCTGATGTATGCAGCGAACTTCCGCCCACTCAGACTAATGGGGATTGACTCACTTTTGGAGCCAGCCTCAAGTGGCCATTTTAAGAACTGCGGTTCTTGGAACTTCAGCCTCGGAGGTTGCCAGTCAGATAGTGATGCACTTCAGCCTCTTGTGGGAGAAATGAGTCAGAGCAACAAATACACACAAAAAAATTCACCTGCCAAAACTTATTTTTCCACTTGTTTCATAGATGGAAAAAAGTGAACTTAGAAACTTTTTCTTCACCTGAGAAAACAAATTAGATCCAATTTCGAAGATGGATCACCAGATCTTCTTTCCCGCTTGTCTCTCAGGGCTTCCGTATAATTCACTCTATCCATTAGATGGACGTATAAGAGCAGGTAATGATTGTTCTGCTTTAAGGTTTTCAGCTTGTCCTGTAATTTGCGGTGCTCTAACACATTAAATGATGAAAATTCACAGCTTGTGCAATAAAGTCAGGATGTTTTGTGGCAGGCTTCAGTACTTACTTTAGTACTTTATGACTTGGCGTGCTGCCCGCTGTAATCAGGAGCAGGTTGTCTGGCTCAAGGGCGGGTTGAGTTATGTTGAGTGGATTTCGGCTGTTTACATTTTGTGTTTCCTTTGCCATTTGGTCCGATTAGGTTCAGACACTTTATATTGCTCATTGTTTAGTCCATGCAGTGAGTGCTGGAATGTTACACCAGTGACAGATTGCTAATTCATTTACCCGACTTATAAACTGCCTCACGTTCAACGCCGAGCAGCTTTAATCAGCTACACGACTGACGTCTAAACACATTAAGAAATGTGATGATAGTTAACAGATTCACGACTCCATGTTTGGGTTTGATTTACAATTTATTTGGATCATTTAGACAAGATTAGACAAGAGGGCTTTCCCGCCTCTGCTAGAATACATTGTTCTCTCTTGATATTGCTCAGCATTGCAGCACTCTCTCTTCCCTCTCACATCCCACCAGTCTGTTTCCCTTGACAACCATATCTACTGTTTATAATTATGCAAATGATATGGATCTCTGAGCCAAATAGACGCTCATAAACAACCAACCCCTTCAACCATCCTTGTGTTTGTCTATCTAAAGTGGCTATGATTACCGTTGGAGGTGGAGGCGTGAGTTTAATTGAATGTCACAACTCATTTCTTTTTCCATATTTGCAAAAGGTCAGTTTTTTAAATGAACACAAGTGTACACAAGGACACGTGGGTGCATAATTCCTTTTCAAATTCAAGCCTCCTACTTGTTAAGGAACGGACAGAGTTGCAAAAAGATTGACATTTTGGTACTTTTCCTTCCCACACTTTAGACTCCCGTAGGGTCTATTTCTGTCGCGTCTATGGTCAGTGAAGTCATTTCTGCTCCGTCAGTGCTAATACTTTATATCAACCAACCACCCAAACTGGCTCTTTTTCCACTCCCGCTTCCATTTCCAGGCAGAACAAACAGTCCTTTCTTTCCTTCCATTTTTTCCCTCATTCGTCCATCAGTGTAATTGCACTCTTTCCAGGAATAGAAAGGAGCTGCCACAGTCCTGTCAAGGAGCCGGTGGTTAAAGCGTCCTCCAGGAGACCATTCAAGCGCTCCGGAGTTTCAGGTTGTTTCAGAACAGTTTGTGAAGTTGCTCGCACCTCGGTTGAGTCACCTCAGTTACTTTTCCCAGACTTGAACTCACCACGAGTAGCTAGTTTTTATGAATCAGCAGCTGAGTCATTCATTTAAAATTACACAACATATTTTCCTGCATAAATAAGAGATGACTTGTTTTTTATTTTAGTTTGGTTAACAGGGACCTGAATAGAGTGATTTTCTTTTAACCAAATCTCATGCAATATAATGACATGTATTCATTAATTGTATTGAATATGCCTTCAGGGTCCAATGTGTAGGATTTAGGGGGATATATTGGCAGGAATGGAATATAATATAAGTATGTTTTCATTAGTGTATAATCACCTGAAAATAAGAAATATTGAGTTTCGTTATTTCAAATGAGCTGTTAATAGGCCCGTTTCCACTGAAGAAGTTCCTGGTACTATTTGGGGGGCAGGAACTACTCGGCCCTCTCAACCGCCGTGTCTCCACTGAGAGCGGAGTCGGAGGAAGGTTCCTGTAAAGTTACGGGCTCTGGATGTGACGTAATCGTTGTGCAACCATTTTGACCGGGGTGACGCAGGGACGCCGTTAGCCGATAGCGGTGTCTGTAATAACTCACTAAATGGCCCGTGAAAAAAATATTTTTTTCAGCGGATGTCTTAGTTACAACATGATTGAGCTAACTGGAGTAGTTTAATGTCGTATCCGACAACAGGAGGCTTTTAACAGATCACGTCCTGATGTTAGCTTTGATGCTGCTGTTAGCTGTCCCTGTCAGCTGATGCTTTCTAGACATCATGATTTCCCAAAACTGAATGAATACCACACATATCAACACAAAACTGCTTTGCTAGCTCAATCATGTTGTAACTAAGATATCCGCTGGAAAAAATACTTTTTTCACGGGCCTTTTAGTGAGTTTTTTTTACATGGCGGCAGAAGCTATATGACTGAGCTAACCCTCGTCTGCTGAGTTTTAAAAATACCGGCTATTTTGTTGCTTTCTGTTGTCGTCACATCCCTCCTTGAGTATATCCAATCAGCACCAAGTAATCCCCAAGCCCCAGCCAGGAGTCTTTCGGGGCCGGTCTGAGTACCTACTCCGAGGCAGGGGCTTGTTTAGCCCCTGTAAAAGTTCCGGAACTCTGTCCTTCGGGGGTGGTTCCTGCGGTGGAGACACGCACCAACGGCCCCGGCCCCGTAAAATTCCCCCGAAGTTCCTGCGGTAGAAACGGACCTAATATCAGCACATTCTCACTCCGACCTTGTCACATATCGTTGACATGACATGCAAAGTAGCCTTGATGCACTGGTCGTTGACGATTTGGGACGTCATGTCAACTTCAGCCTGCTACATCCATTATTTGTTTTCAAAATACATTTCCATTTTCACAGTTTTCCAGTTTCTTTCAAAATAAATGAATTACATTGATACAACACCACGAATTGTCATTTTTTTCCCTTCAACGGCTAATGCACGTGGTTATGTTTGGCCAACACATGCACGTAGTTGGGTTTAGGCAACAAAAGCACGTAATTGGGTTTGGAAAAAAGAACAGGGTTTGCCTTTTCAATCTTATGGGAAGCGAACACCAGGTTTCCAAGTGAAAGTCGGTGGTTGTTGGACCCATCCACAACCCCTCCCACCAACCCCAGTCAACGCTCCTGTCCCCTTAACTTATGTTGTTGTCCCCACTGCATTTGACGCCGACGGGCACCATTAAACAGTAACGGTAACCGGCAAAGGACGGCTTTTTTCCGTTGGTGTCTGATACCAGAAGTCACTGACAGCAACTTCAAAGTAAGTGTTTACATCTACATAGGAGGCTGTGGCTCAGAGGTCTGTCTGCTTGTTGAAGTATCCTTGATCCTTGGGTTTATCCTTGAGCAAGATACTGAACCCCAAACTGCTCCTGATGACTGTTCCATCGGTGGGCGGATGATGGCTATACAAGTGCAGGTCCATTTACCATTACCATTTATCATAGATCTTTGTCCACAGAGTCCACCATGTTGTACTGCCATGTTTCTACAGTAGCCCAAAACAGACAAACCAAATACTCGTTTGAATCACTGGGTCCGTTTGTTTTGAAGAGAAAGACACCTCTGCAGATAGTTCAGCTTGTGGTAAAAACCTCCTGAATGTCTGGATTATTAGTTATCAAAGATAAAGTTAAGCACACATTAGCAGGTGCTGGGCTCATGGCCCATCTCCAACATGCCAGACAGTGTTGGACAAACACTGATTTGTAAATTGAAACTGATTTATTCACTGTTTTTGCAGGTTTAAATCACCTGGTGTGTTTGTTTTGGAGAGGAGGAGACCTCTGTGGATAATGTGGCTCTTGGTAAAATCCTCCTGAACGTCTGGATCAGAAAAAAGGTGAGCACACATTAGCAGGTGCTGGGCTAGCAGCACATCTGTGACAGCACCAAAAAAACACTGATTTGTAGCATGAAACTGCTTTATTCAGTTTTTTTAGTGGTTTAAATCGCCAGGTCCATTTGTTTTGGAGATGAAACGACCTCCGTGGATAATTCAGCTCCTGGTAAAAACCTCTTGAGCAATGAAAAACAAATATTCAAACCAGGAGTTGCAGCTGGTTGCAATCTGCGATCCTCTCCACTAGATGCCACTGTGTCCTCTTAAATCTTACACATTGTTCCTTTAAATACAATACACAGTTCAAAATCACCCCGTGGAAGAATCCACAAGAAAAGCACTGGAGCACTCAGATCACTTGTGATGAATTTATTTGTGACTAACGTTTCGACGCCAGCTGCGTCTTCATCAGAGTCAAACAGTACAGGTACCAGGTAAGAAGGTTTAAATATCTTCCAAGTCACATAGAGACTCATCTCATTGGTTTTCAGGGAGTGGGAGGTAACCAAACACTTAGCCAATAGTACTGTGACAGCAGTCACACAGCTCGTCAGTACCAGAATACACCACCAGTGCAGTAAAAACAATCACATCCAAATATATACAATATATACAATCTTAACATTGCATTACAGGAAGCAAGAGAGGTTAAGTTCCTCATTCAGTCCATGTGGTTCAACTGTTTTGAGGGTGAATATCCACCAAGCCTCTCTTTTAAGCAGTTTTTTTTTACCATGTATCCCCCTCTCTGGGATGGGGAGATTTTCTCAATGCCCCAAAATCGCAGTGTTGCCGAAGAACCATGGTTTGCCTTTACATAGTGTCTTGCAATGGCATAGTCCATATTTTGATTTCGGATGGTAGCCTTATGTTCAGCAATACGAGCTTTGAGGGGGCGTTTTGTCTGACCCACATAAACAATAATAATACACAGTTATTCAACAGAGTTATTTTGCTGTTAATGGTTAACATCAGTGATTTAGAAGTGGTTGCTTTCTACTTCAAAATGATAGTGTCTAATTTGAATATTATCAGTCTGATGTACCTGTTATGGAATATATTTTGAGCCAGTATCAGATGAGAGGGATAATAAGATAATATAATAACATAAATATGTTGCATACTGACTTCTGAGTTCACATACTTGCAGAGCAAACAATCAAGTACCTTACAAAAACTTCAAATTCATTATAATGATAAAACTCAATACTGTGAGTTGATAAAGTTTGTCCTTGAATCACCCTGTAGCGTGGGTGATTCAAGATATATACAACAGTAGCCTGCATGTATAATACCTACAAACATCTTAGCTTCACTATGTTTTGCTACCTCACCTACTTGGCAGTGCAATTTACAGGGGCGGTTCACCCCAAAATCAAAAATACATACTCTTACCTGTAGTGCTGTTTATCAGTCTAGATTGTTGTGAGCAGTTTCATGTCGGAACTATTTTCTTTCTACTAAACTACAGAAGGAAGCATGAGGCACAAGAGACGCATGCTCTTGACAGCACAAGATGTAAACATTAATGTCCTCCTTGGCAGAGCTGTAATGTTAGCAAGCCCAGTGGTGCTAGGTGAGCTAGCAGTAGATGCACTCTTCCTTCTGTGCAGTTATCGGTCGGTGCAGTTTGGTAGAAAGAAAATAGTTCCTACACAAACTGCTCACAACAAGGTTTGTGGATTAGTATTCTGGAACTGATTTCTGGCAGCATTGCTGTTGGGTTTTTCCAAGTATTTTTTGGTGCTTTGAGCACCACAAGCCGAGTGCCATCTAGTTCCATTATATTAGGGAGGAGGCAGATGTCTCTGCAGCCGATATGTACACCACTCTGCAACTCACACCAAAACTATCTAGATTGATAAATAGCACCACAGGTAAGAGGGAAAATATGAAATGTCCCTTTATAACCACCACCAGCACCTGTGCAAACTCAAGCTCACTCCCTGTTTGGTATATAATACTGTAAATTTAACAGCTCGGTCAGGTGGGAGAATAAGTGGTTGTTTTGTCCTCTCTGACGTGCAGACAGCGATGATTCACTCTAATTACGTCCAGGCAGTTGCTTCTTTCATCTCTCCCAGCTTTGGTTCTGAAATTCAGTTGCTTTAATTTAAAGGCATTTTTAAGCTCCGGCAAGGACAGTAGAATCAGCCTTGAGAGTGTTTTCAGTCCACTGCTTCTCTCTGCTCGCTTTGTCCTCGCTCAATGCCTGTACCCTCTCCTTCACTTTTTTTTTCTTCATTTTCCTTTGCTGCTGTCGGTCATGTCAGTCATCCATCCCATGTTTTTCAAAAGAAGGAGAGAAAGAAGAGAAGATATGTGTGTCTTGATGAAGAGTCTTTCCTGCTCATTTAACATCTGGACAAATTAAAGGGTTTTGGACTATAGGCTTATTCTCTTTTTGCTTAGAGTTTCTAAATGATACCACTCTCACATTTTTGTCAAAGGTTCTGTATGAAACATTCAGAGCATTAATACAGCAGCAAACAGTTATATACTATGTAAAGATATAATGGAGCAATGGCGTCCTGAACAGAGAATAAGGTGACACTGCCTCTGTGTGTGTTGTAATCTGAGCTTCTCTGTGGTTTGTTGTGGTAAACTGTGTATGCATGTTAGTGCACTGGTTAGCTCATTACTGCTGCTATGAACTGTGCTCTTACGGCAGTTACCGCTGATATCAGGACGCTGTCATGAAAGTGCAACGTTACAAGGTTACAGGTTTTACATACTTAACGTAAAGTTACCTATGCAATGTAAAGTTACAGTTAGGTTAGGTTTAGGGAAACAAACACGGTAGAGAAATTCCCTAAAATGACTTAAAGTTTACTCAAAGTTCACAAAGTTCCGAACACTGGTCTCCCGGGGAAAGACCTGACTCCTCAAGTGACTGCTTCCATCTTTACTCCCATCAGTGACTTTGCATTTCCTTTGCTATCCTAGGAAACACAAACTCACCTCCCATCAGTGAATTGGTAACACGATCGTGGCCTTCCCAAATACAAGGGTTATGCATGAATCACTGTCAAATGATTACGTTTGATAAGTACACATTTTGGTGCATTGCTTTTTGTAGGAAAACGTACAAACAGTGCAGGAGAACAGCTGAGGAAGCATAGCAGCCTCCAGTTCGCCCCAGTTAACACTATTAGCTCTGTCAGCACTGTTGCCATATTTTAGTGTTATTTACTAAGCTAGCACTGCTCAGCGAACTCCAAAATTAGAGCCATGTCTAGACAACTTATACACTGAATTTCACATAGAGCCCCTTTTAAATAAGAAGCTACAGCCAGAGTACAATTAGTGTAGCTTAGCTTAGCATCACAGCATAAAGACTGGAAAAAGTAGAAAACAGTTAGCCTGGCTCCGTCCAAAGGTTTACATCTGCCTACCATGTTTGTACCATCAGTACAAATATATATATATATATATATATATATATATATGTGTGTATATATAAAAATATAACAGGCTACACTGAGAAATGTCAGTCAATTTTGGAAAACAAAGAAACTCTGACATTTTTATATGATTGTAACAAAGTTTTTAACTTTTTACTACTTCCTAAACATCATCATGTTAGGTCCTATGTTCCCAGAGTTCTATGTTACCAAGGTCCTATGTTCCCAGGGTTCAATGTATAGGTCCTATGTTCCCAAAGTCCCATGTTCCCAGGGTTATACAGTAAATACCCAAGGGTCTATGTTACCAGGGCCCTATACTCCTTCTGCGTTCCCAAGGTCCTATGTTCCCAAGGTCCTATGTTGCTGGGGTCCTATGTTCCCAAGGTCCTATGTTGCTGGGGTTCCATGTTCCCAAGGTCCTATGTTCTTAGGGTCTTATGTTCCCAAGGCCCTATGTTGCTGGGGTTCCATGTTCCCAAGGTCCTATGTTCCTAGGGTCCTATGTTCCCAAGGTCCTATGTTGCTGGGGTTCCATGTTCCCAAGGTTTTATGTTTCCAGGCTTCTATGTTCCCAGGGCCCCATGTTCCTGGGGTTCCATATTCCCAAGGTCCTATGTTCTCAGAAACATATGTCCCCAATGTCCTATGTCCCCAAGGTATATTATCTATTATCTATCTGTTACCAGGGTCTCTAGTTCCCATGGCCCTACGTTTCCAGGGTCCTGTGTTCCCAGGGCTCTATGTTCCCAAGGTCCTGTGTTCTCAAGGTCCTATGATGCCAGGGCTCTATGTTCCCAAGAACCTATGTTCCAAACGTCCTATGTTACCAGGGTCCTAAATTCCCAGGGTTCTATGTTCCCAAAGATGGTAAACACTATACCTACTTACTAAACATCAGCATGTTAGCATTGCCACTGTAAGCATGTTTTAGCATTAGCATTAAGCTCAAAGCCTGAGAAAACAACTAGTCTGGCTGTGAACCCACAAAAATAAACAGTGTCTTCTTTATGTCAAATTAAATAACTCTGATGGATAACGTTAGCATAAAGACTGGAAACAGTAGGAAAGTAAACAGAGCCTGGCTCCGTTCAAAGGTTTAGAAATCCACTATGTTTATACCATCAATATAGCATGAAATATACAGTAACTAAGCTGAGAGATATCACTCAATTTTGGAAAACAGAAGACATCTGTGGGCTAAATCATTGTAAAAACATGTTTCATGTGATTTTTCCCATCAGCCTCAGCTGTATTTTGTGTTCATTAACTAAAACAAAATAAACTACGATGGTAAACATTTCTAAACACCAGTATTGCCACTGTAAGCATGTTGGCACTAATAATTTGTTAGAAGAATTTTTCCAGGGCTTAATCTGCATTGTATAAGTGCCAGGTTGCTAAAGACCTGTGGTATGTGAATGTCTGAAAAAACGCCCATGCATTTAAGTGTTAAATATACCACAAAATGCTCAAACGGTAACAATTCCTGGCTAATTAATGGGGAAGTCACACATTTCCACCCAAACTGTATCCTGCTGACAACATTTTCACTGGCCTTTTCTGTTTATTCTGTTGTTTTTTAATTTATTCAGTCTGTCACCAAGCTTTAATGCCAAGCCACTGCGCTGGAAGCGATGCAGCATTTCTCACAGTGCGAACCCTTTTTAATACTAAGTGAGGTAAAAAATATTGGATGGATAATATGGTCCGATTTGGCTCCAGTCAGAGTCAATCTGCACTATTTGTACTAATTGCCTTGGGTTGGCATTTACCTGCAATGTCCCTATTAAATTTCAGTGTTCAGTATGTGTGTCTGGAGGGTAGCGGGTAGTAACATGGAGATCACACACATTGCGTAAGCCTGTGTCTGTGAAGGAAAGAAGCCTTCACCCTCACCCTCTCTGTAAATTATCTCATCTCTGTCATTAGCCAATCTTGTGAGTCTGCCTCCCTGCCAGGCTTGCTGCTAAAATGCTAATGAGGCCCGTGGACTGTAATTACAAAACACACACGGACACAAAAACACACACCTCGTTCTCTGCCACCCGATAGGAGGGCCATAACAACCCCCACGCTGCGCCTGACTTAAATCGATGAACAGACTTCACTTTTGGGCTATATTAATCTGAGATATTATATGAGTCCAATTAAAATGTAATTAAGAGCATTTGGTGGGTTGTTGAAGAGGGTTGAGGAAACCAGATGGAGGAGGAGAGGACTGAGAGACAAAGTAATATCTGGGTTTTAGGTGTGGATATCGGTCTGTCCACTACTTTGCTCCAGACTCTGATATCACAACATCTACCACAAGGATTGGCACAAAAAAATCTTACACACATTTATGTGTATGAGGATGACTTGTAATAACTTTAAGTAACTCCCTTAACTAACTTTGCATTGAGTACAATCATCACACCAAACTTTCAAGTCAAATATTTTGTTTTACAATAAAATGCCTGTAAAACTAGTAACATTCCCGTCAGCATCAGCTGTACTTTGTGTTATTTAGCAAATGTTAGCATGCTATTATACCTGTTAAACATCAGCATATTAGCATTGCCACTGTGAGCGTGATAGCAGACTGTTGTTAGTATTTCGCTCAAAGTTTCAGAGACAGTGGGAGCATCTCTGTGTTTCAAAGGTCCTATGTTCCCAGGGTTCCATGTTTTCAAGGTTTTATGTTCCCAGTGTCTTATGTTACCAGGGTACTAGGGTCTCAAGTTCCCAAGGTCCTATGCTCCCAGGGTCCTATGTTACTAGGGTCCTGCATTACCAGGGTCTTAAGTTCCCAAGGTCCCACGTTTCCAGGCTCCTATGCTCCCAAGGTCCTATGTTCCCAGGGTCCTATGTTACTAGGGTCCTGCATTACCAGGGTCTTAAGTTCCCAAGGTCCCATGTTCCCAGGGTCCTATGCTCCCAAGGTCCTATGTTCCCAGGATTCTATGTTACCAAGGTCTTATGTTCCCAAGGTCATATGTTGCCATGGTTCAGTGTTGCCAGGGCTCTATGTCCACAAGGTTCTACGTTCCCAGGGCCCTATGTTCTCAGGGTCCTATGTTCCCAAAGTCCTATGTTCCCAAGAACCTATGTTTCCAAGAACCTATGTTCCCAAGGTCCTATGTTCCCAAGAACCTATGTTTCCAAGAACCTATGTTCCCAAGGTCCTATGTTCCCAAGAACCTATGTTCCCAAGAACCTATGTTCCCAAGGCCCTATGTTTCTAGAGCTCTATGTTGCTGAGGTTCTATGTTACCAGTCCTGTGGTCCTGGGGTCCTATCTTCCAAGGACTCTATGTTAACAGGGTCCTATGTTACCACGGTTTCTAGCTCCTAAGGTCCTATGTTTCCAAGGTCCTGTGTTCCCAGGGTTCCATGTTTCCAGGATCCTATGTTCCGAGGGTTTTATGTTCCAGGGGGTGTTGGGTTCCTAGGTTCCTATGTTACCAGAGTTTCTAGTTTCCAAGGTCATATATTTTCAGGGTCCTATGTTCCCAAGGCCATATGTTGCCATGGTCCCATGTTTCCAGGGACCTATGCTCCCAAGGTTCTATTTTCCCAGGATTCTATGTTACCAAGGTTTTATGTTCCCAAGGTCATATGTTGCCAGGGTCTTATGTCCCCAAGGTTCTACGTTCCCAGGGCCCTATGTTCTCAGGGTCCTATGTTCCCAAGAACCTACGTTCCCAAGAACCTATGTTCCCAAGGTCCTATGTTCCCAAGTTCCTATGTTTCCAGAGCTCTATGTCCGCAAGGTTCTATGTTACCAGGGCTCTATGTTCCCAGGGTCCTGTGTTCCCAGGGTCCTGTATTCCCAAGGTCCTATGCTCCCAAGAACCTACATTCCCAAGAACCTATGTTTCCAAGGTCCTGTGTTCCTCCATGAGTTTAGTCTCCTAATCTAACCCATGTCACATGAAATCAATAAAGAGCTGGAGTACATCTTTCTCAGGTTCCCATATGTGCTATTTAGAGCTGGAGAACATAGAATTGACCCCAGAGAGGCTGGCAGGGCTGTCGACTCTTTGGTGTTGGGGGGAGAAAAGCAGCCAAAATATATTGTCTCCTTTGAGTCCAATTAAATAACTCCAGTGAAATATGGTGGCATTTCATATCTATAGTGTATTATGGGATGAAGTGAGGCAGCTGGCTCGTACCTTGTATTGTTGAGAAGAAAGACTTGAACATGATCCAACTCTCTATGTGCAAATTTAATGCTCTGTTTCTCTGTCTGGTCTTTTCTCTTTCTTCCTCTTTATTTTAAACAAACACAGATGAATTGATTTAGGATTTCAAAGCACCTGCACCCAGTGGAGAACGCTGCTTGTACCTACAGCTCTGATTCCTCCTAGAGTCTATCATAGGTGAGCTATAAAATTTAAGACTGGATTTTTGAAAGTCTTGCATTCTCCCTTGCATTTTGGGTGGCTCAGACACACACAGAGAAAGGCAAATTACATGTGACAAAGGTCCTCGTCTGGAACCAAAGCGAGGACGTCACAGCCACATGATAGACGCCTTTAGCCAGCCCAGCCACCCACACAGGGATTATTGTTGGAAAAAAAAATGTTTCAGATGTGGAGACACCAAAAAATGTAGCTCAACATGGCTGGGGTTGTGCGGCTGACTTAATTTATGCTGATTAATCTGTGTGGCTCATAAACACATTCCTCCCAGTGCTCACTGCTTTGCTAAACAGCAGGATCCTTAACCGCACATATCATGTTCCATTTTCAGGCATTTGTTTTTTAATTTTTCATACAAATACACACACAGTACCTCAGAGTCAGGCATGCATGTTGTTTTGTGTGAGACAGAGAGGGGAAAAAAATCCTGTTTGTATGCCGTTGCCAGGTAGAGCTCTGTAGGGATTTGGTTATGAGTGTGTGAGCGTGCATGTATGTGTGTATTTTGGAGAAATTACTATGGGAGGCTGTGTATTTACCCTGCATGGCAAAAAATCATTTTGTTGACTGTGTGGAAAATCAGTGACATGTCTCTTTCTCTCTGCCCGGCTCTGCGAAGGAAGCCCACAGGCGGCCCACGTGCTCCACATGGTGGCGCTCTGAGTCAACACCAAATCTCCCTTTAATGTCCCTGACACTTGCTCCTGTTCTCACCTGATTCTCTTCTACTTCTCTTTCCATCGCCACCTCTTATGTCCTCTTGTGCTTCTCTGTGTTTTCTGTTGACAGAGGCTGAATGTCACACCATCTGCCATGCCGTGTTGCTGTGTCGGAGTCTACGAGGAGGGTGTAATGTTTTTTATCAGCGCTGCTCCTGGCATGGATTGTGGCCTGGCTTGGCTTGGCTGCACTTGCACTCAGCAGGCACACACACGCACACACACCACACACACACACACACACACACACAAACACACACACACACACACACTCAGTGTACATGAGCATATGAGTTGGGTGATTTTTTTAATTTAACTCCGAGCAGGATGATTTGCATTCAGCCAAACTGATGGAGGGAAGTGGACGGGGGTGGATGGAGAGAGAGAAAAAGAAAACCAGAGTGAGAGTCGGTTAATTCTGTCTGAGCTGGAAGCCTCGGCCCCCAGTCAGAACATGGGGGCTTGTCTCTTCTGGTTCCAGAGAGCGCAGTGAAATGCCCTGTGGAGGAGACGCATGGGCAGCAACCAAAGGAAAGTCGGTGTGATCAGCACTCACATGCCTGTGTCAGGGGGCGGGGGGGATTTTTAATAAGGGTATTCAAATGTGTTTGTGTATGTGATTTGGATGGTGTCTGTCTGTGTGTGTGTGTGTGTGTGCAGTTAGAAAAGAAGGAGTGTAGATTGGCTCTGATTAGACTCTGCATTGCAAACACACACACATAGCCTACACACAGGGTTATTTTTAGCCACTGTTGCACTCTTCACCCACCCCTGTGCTCTGTTTCTCTCAGCACAGACCCCCCCCCCCCCCTTTCCCTTCCCGCCACAGTGAGGAGAAGGACAGCGATTCATCAGGATTTTTTGGGGACAAATGTCTTCTTTCCACTGCCTTTTTTTGCTGTCAAATCGCCGCAGGAGCGAGGTGTTGGAGAAGGAGACAACAGGGGACAGAGATGCAGGTTCATAAAGATCAGGAAACAGGAAAATCAATCCTGTCTTTCTGACATCTACCCTCCTCTTAGTCCCATTTTCTCCCTTCTAAACTGCCTACTACACACACTAAGATATTGATATGTGTGTGTGTGTCTTCCAAAGCGCCTCTCATTGTAGGCTATTGAACAGTGACCATAAATGTCCCAGTATAATCAATCACAAACCTGTTCTCGCACTGCACATCCACTAGATATATATAGCATCCATCACTCTCTTGGAGATTCTTAAAAGACATTGGAGCGACGTTATTATTCTGCTAATTCACACCTAATATCTGCATATTTTCACCTTGCACCGTATTGATCGACCATAGTGAGAACCCCCCCGAGGGTGATCCTGTTTGTGCAGTAAATGAGGCAATTTCTATTTCAGCCATACCCTCACCTTCCTCATGTAACATGATGTACACTGTCGATATCATCTCGACATGTCGCTGTTGATCGATATGTTTTTGTGCCCCCATTGATCCATGCCTCAGTATTGCTAAAATTAACCGGTACGGCGGCTTTATCGATGACTTCATTTTACATCTCGCTCGTCACGTGGTCAGGGCACATGCAAGTATACATGTAGGGTAAGCATATGTGGTGCCAGTGACAGCTTCCCCAGGGGCACAGAGGAACTGTCGTCCCTTCTGTTTGACTTGTAGGAACTGTTTGCCACAGTTGCACTGCAGGGCTGATATATATACGACTGCATCCCTGCTTTAAAACACACGCTGACCTTCTCTGTGTGACGGAAAATATGTATACAGAGCAAGAATGATGAAATACAAAATGCAAATAATATCATGAGAAGAAATACAAGTGTGAGATAATATGGCTGGAGGACATGAGAATTATACTCAAGGCACAGAACATGCAGTTACTAACAACGTGAGAGCAATTAAATCGTCATTAAAATTATGTAACATTAATTAGAAATTACTGTGAGCAGCCACTCTGAAGCAAATTAGTACTTATACAACAGGTTGTTATGTATTCAGTAGTAGTATTACGTTGTATGAGAAATGTGTAAGAAAGGGCGGTGCAATTATTTATTGACTGATTTTAAAGACTTTTATTTATTTATTTATTTATTTGATCAAGGTCTTTTTTCTTTTCAAATATAAAAAAGCAGACAACCTGAACACAGAACAATTAAATCCAATCTCTGTATATCTTCCAAATGCTGGACCATCAGTAAGTTTACATACAGCTTGCAATCATACAAATAAAAAGATAAATAAAAAATTTAGGTAAACATATATATTCACAATTTCACACCTACATAAATAAATGCCAGACAGAGAAAAGTGAAATGCAGATAGCATAAATTAAGAGGAAAAAAGATAAATAAATAAATAAAATAAAATAAAAATAAAATTGAATAAAATAAAATAAAATAAAATTAAATTAAATTAATAACTTAGGATAATATGACAAGTACACAAACACTAGAGTTACATAGATATGTTGGTAGCCCTCATACCAGGTGATATAAAATTTTCGCTCACAAAAAAGTACATCCCTTATGTCTTCGTATGCAGGACAGTAAAACAAAAAATTACCTTTGCATGAGGAACACTGTTGCTATAATATGTGGTGATGTTGTGATGGGTTGCAGGGGTGCTGCAGCCTATCCCAGCTGACATTGGGTGAGAGGCAGGGTTCACCCTGGACAGGTCACCAGACTATCACAGGGCTGACACATAGAGACAGACAACCATTCACACTCACATTCACACCTACGGACAATTTAGAGTCACCAGTTAACCTGCATGTCTTTGGACTGTGGGAGGAAGCTGGAGTACCTGGAGAAAACCCACGCTGACACGGGGAGAACACGCAAACTCACCTTTACACCCTGATGAAGACTCTCTAGTCAAAACGTGTTGGTTATCCATGTATTAATAAAGGATTTTTAACTACAGTCGGAGTGTCTCATATGCATTTTTGGACTGCCTGCTTTGTTTAAAGTCACATAAGGTTCCACACTATTGCTGTTCTTTATGAGACAGTAAGTTTGTTGTTTTTTGACCATGTTTCTCTAAACATGAGAAACATTTTAATCTCCTGAATATCAAAGTATCCAGTTCTAGAAAATAAATGACAAGTTGGTCAAATGAAATAAGGATTTCAACTCGCTAGCCCAGGGGTGACCATGGGTGATGTCCTAATTAAAATATTTTTCACAAGTCTCTGATCAGACGTCTTCACAAGTCAACCCCAAAGCAGAAACATTTGACATTTATGTTTGATGTCTGGAGGTTTCCATCCTGTATCTCCACTAACGACCAAAACAGAAGTAAATTTATGGACTCCCAAAAAGGATCAAATTGCCCTTTGATGCACAGTGTTACAGCTTTTATGTTCTCAGAAACCCCAAACACCAGACACAGGACACACACATGAATTATAGAGTTGTGTATGAGTGTAAAAGTCCCAATGTTCCAGCCGCTGACTGAGCTAGAACACTGACAGCTTCTTTAAATGTCATGTGCTCATCCAGCATCAAGCCAAGATATATGTACAGGTCAGTAAACCAAGCTTAAATGTAACTTTTAACTATAGCATTTATAAATAGTGGAGTAAAAAGTACAATATTTCCCTTTTAGAAGTTAAGCAAAGTGGCCTAACCCACAATTGTACTTAAGTGCAGTAGGCCTCCCTGAGTAAATACATCCAGGTGTCTGCATGTATCAGACACTTAAATTTAATGCATTTTAAGATCTTTTCAAGATAATTTTCAACCAAATTTATGATAGATTTTTGGACAAATCATTGTTTTCTTATTCAAGGATTGCCAGTAAGCAGTGATGTAGTAGTAGTTGATGAGGTGGGTGTAGCCTACTACTAGGTCAGGGGTCAGCGACCTTTACTATCAAAAAAAGAGAATTTTCTGCTGCGAAAACGTTTTATTAAAATAGTAACTTGCTCCAAGACGTGCTGCAACCTCTCCTCTTTTCTTGAAATGTAGTGTACAGACAATGTTACAGTAAGTCAGATATGGAAATATTGGGCTGTGATATAATGTTAAAACAAGACGAATGAAGCAAAGGATGAATTTTTCTAATAATTCCCAGAGGTGTTGTGACCTTGTTGCAAGAAAACTGATGTGATGTTTCCAAGTGAGTTTCTCATCGATCAAAATTCCAAGTAATCTTGAAGTAACTTCAGAAATTTCATCACCATCAATATATAAGTTTGCTAATTCATCCAGCAGTAGAAATTATAAATCTTCCCCGCAAATATCATTAAATTCAATTTTTCTTATCTTTCAGGTCTAAAATTTATTTAAGAAAAAATAAATTTATGACATTTTAAGTGCAGACACCCTGTTTATATGTTTCGTCATTTAAAAAATAGTTTATCTTAAATATAATTTTATAAGCTTCACAAGGGGTTAGCTGTCAACTCTTCCTCCGCCTCCTAATCAATTTATTGGTCAATAATTGATTGCATCTCCTCTGTCACCTGTGTGTTAGTGTGAATACTATTTTGACTTTGGTAACATTAGCCCGCAGGTGAGCTAGCATGACTTTAACTTAAGCTAACGTTGCCTTGGTAACTACAATTGAGCTAACGATTAATTAGCTTAACTTACAGCTAGCGAGTTAGCATGTGCGCATTAAGTTAGCTGTTCATGTTTTGACATTTTAGAAGCTAACAGTTCGGCCTTTAACGTTATGGCCCCAACAAAAACATTTAAACTGATATAGCGAAACTCGTTTGTCCACGGAAAAGACGTGTAAGTTGTAAATGTAACGGATAACGGCTCAACAGTGGTAACATTAGCAAGCTAACGTTAGCTTGTTAGCAGGCTAGCTAAACGTTAGCAGATTCCGGGAGCCGGAAGCTGAGGAGACAGGTGGAGCTGCGGACTATCAGGTGAGACTCAATTATTTAGAAAATGTGTTTTATTAGAAGCATAATCCAGTATAATTATTGTCCCAAGCTGTTTCCTCATAATAATGTTAATTTCCCAATAAACCAATTTCATCATAAAATACATTATGTAAAGAAAAATGAATTGGGTGCAGCTCTCTTAACTGGTTTTGGGTTATAAATATATATGTTACTCTGTAAATCTGTTAGATGCAGAAGGCCAGGTACCAGTAGCAGGGCAGAGACAAGAGCACAGAGGCAACAGGGTTTTCAGGTGAGTGCCACTGGGTTTCAACTTTAGTGATTACAAGTGTGCTATATTTAAGCTGATATGTTTTTAACATCTCCTTATGGAATACCACATCACTTTGGAAAGTAGCTTTTATCACATGAGTGCCACTTTACCTGCAGGGCTGCATTAGGTTGTAAAATGTGTGTTGCAGGCTGTAATGTTTCTGAAATGATGGGTTTTTTTTTTTAGCTCACCAGCTTAAAGAGGAAAAAGCATTAAACGCATGTTATTTTTTAAGAATTCTGCTCTATGTATTTCACCTCAGGGAACATTTTGATGCAATTTATTTTCTTGACAAGCTCTCAACATTGGCAAAACTGACTTTGGCATTAGTTTGAGCAGAGCTGCTGCAATTCTTTGTGCGTTGAGTTGCTTAAAGAAGTGCGTCACTGCTTGTAAGATGGTCTTTTCATGAAATTTGGCTGTCAATAGAAAGACACAAATACTTTTGAAATTGGTGCTGTATCATCAGAGAAAACAGACGAAAAAGGCTGTGGCATTAGCTTTTGCTGAAGAGGAAAAACATCTACAATTACCAGAATGCACTGTGCCGTTCTTGAGTAATGCTGTGTTCAAATGGGGTCACGTTTACTGTGTTCAGAGTCCATAAAGATGCCCCCCTGTTGTGGTATTGAGAACCTCATAAAAGGAAAAATTCTGAGAGCTCAGAGTTCACGACTTCCAATGACATTGACCGGACTCACTTGTTCCATTTCAGTGCAGCAAAATATAGCTCCCGTTGGTGGCTGACGTAATGTGAGCTAGGCTGTTTTGACACAGGAAACAATATGGTGGCCAGCAAGTAAAAGGGGCTGTGTAGGCCTATTGTCCATGGGACAGGTTTAAATCTCTGGTGGCCTTTACAGATGAAGGGTAAGATGTACTGTATGTTGGCTCCGATTAATTGGCCCTCATCACTTGACATGCAGTGTGTGCTGCTACGTTTCAGAAGTTAAACTCACTTTATCTCATGGTGCAGGTGCAGCTGTCGTGCCCTGAAAAATAGGCACTCAGGAATGCGTGCGGAACGCTCTAGCGTTGCTCAACAATGGATTTTAGGGTGCAAAAAACACAGCATGTGCACAGCCCTATAAATTATCTTTAATCTCAGTTAATCAGTAGGTGAAAATATCATATCAAAACATTTAACATTGTGTATAAACATGCATGTATAATTCATGTTGCATAAAGCATCCTCTTTAGCTTACATTATGCCCTTCAGCCATTCTTGTGGTACTACTCTGCTTTACGCATCATCACACAAGGAGAACTGCAAAACACTCCACAGCATGCAGTCATTATTAGTAGTGCATTTTGGTCATTTTCCATGAGAACATAATCATATACAAGAAAATGCCATCTCTGACTCAGGGCGTACTATTGCGTCTATAAAAATATATTTATTTCTAAGTGCTGAGGTCAAAATTATTCATTTATCCATCTTCAGGAACAAAATACTTTCTATTGCACTCTGGCATTTTAGATTTTGACTCTGAATAGAGCGTGACTATGAATAGGAAGTGCTTGTTTTGATGCATCAGAGTCAGAGTGGTGGACACAAAGAATGTAAATATCTCGTCAAATTAAGGTTAAATGTATATTACGCAGGATTTTTGTTCACTGTTTGCACATGCTTGCTAGTAAGAGTAAAAGCCAATTCCAGATTCACTCTCATTTGATGCTTTACCTTACGGGATTTATGTTTTCTCTGCAACGTGTTTCTTGGATGCGTGCTGCTTATGGTCTGGCAACTGGTTGCTGCCTTTTTAGAAATCCCAAGCCTCACCTGAGTGCTGCGAGGGGTACACGCCCATAAACTTCCTGTGAGCTTGTGAGCTCTTAGTGATGCCAAAAAACATAAATATACACATAAAAGGCAGAATGACCTGCTTCCCGTCACTATAATTCCCCACACAGAGTCATGTCACACAGATGATACAGGAAGAAAGTTGCCAAAATTGTGCTTGGTACATTTGCAAAAAGCCAGTGTAAACATGATCCGAACCAGAGCTAAAACAAGTCATGATATTTTTTTTGCCACCTGCTGAATGATCCATTGTTTTTCCCACTCTGACATTTTCCACACCCTCCTCCATTGTACAACAGCCAAGATATTCTGCAGCAAAGGTTGATGTGATTGATGGCACTGCGTTAAGATGAGTGGAACTTGTCATTCACCTCCATAGGTCATTATTGCCACAGTAGACAGCAGGGACTTCAGTGAGACGAGATAGCATCACCTCAGTCGTTTTGTTACCATTAACACTTAAATCGAAGCCCTTTAGAGTTTGTGTTTTTTACAGGGTCCAAGTAGTAGTAAGCTCTTGGTGTCATAGTGCTTAACCAGCGTGGGAGTGGCACTGATTGATCTCTGTGATTTAAAGATTAAGTAAATGAGTGTATTTAGGCGGAAGAAGGTGGACTGCAAAGACTCAGTGATCCGTTATTGGCCAGAAAACCCGGGCTGTCATGAAGTAGATAGATGAGTTTACTGCTTAAAGCTCATGCCACACACCGCCATAAGTCCCCCCAAAGACCATTATTATCACCACATGAATCAGTGTTTTGGTCGCAAATAATCTTAGGTTTGAAGTGTTGATCTGTGGTGAGAACAAACACCCTTTGGGAAGCCAGTCGTTTATGTCTGTTTACTTTTGTGCTATACCTGCTTACATTAGATGGCTAGATTAGATTGGTTACATTAGATGGTGTTTTTTTATGTTAACATATTTAAAATATTCCTCAAATTTGATTAATGTGCCTGGCTGGTCTCCAAATAAAGGATAGGTTTGGATATTTAAGGATTTTAATCTTAATCTTAATACAAATGATATTCACTCATCATATGTTCTTTAAGACAGAGTTATCAGTGGCTGTAATCCTTCCGTTGTTCTATACTTGGTGTGAATTGAAGCTGCAATGATTATTGAATCCGTTGATAATCTATCAATCGGTTTGAATAAAAAAAAAAAAAGGGTCAAAATTCTCTGATATCAGCTTCCTACAATTTTTTGACAGTAATCAGTGAATATCTTTAAATGGTGGACAAAACAAGACGTTTGGGACGTCATCTTGGGCTGTGAAACCCTGATTGACATTTTTCACCGTTTCCTGACATTTTATAGACCAAAGAACAACTGATTGATTTGTCAAGAAAATCATCAACAGATTAATCAATGAAAACAATCATTAATCGCAGCCTTACTGTGAAGTGACCTCCGTCTAACGTGACCACTGTAAGAAAAA
Source organism: Epinephelus lanceolatus (assembly GCF_041903045.1). Classification (NCBI taxonomy): domain Eukaryota; kingdom Metazoa; phylum Chordata; class Actinopteri; order Perciformes; family Serranidae; genus Epinephelus; species Epinephelus lanceolatus. Next base: position 15,231,847 of record NC_135756.1, read on the forward strand.
AGGGGCTAAAATCCACCCTAAGATATATAGTTGACTGTTGTAGACGACTAAGAAAACCAGGCAATATTCACATTTTGGTAGCTTTTTAATCATGTTTGCTCAAAGTATTACTTGAACAATTAATCAATTATTAGAATAAGGTTAATTAATCTTATGGCAATTGACTATTTTAATAAGTAATTGCTCTAAAGGAGCAAGCAGCTTTGACCGGACTTCAAAAAATGAATTTTTGTCCCCCATCTTTTACAGCAGTTGCACTAATATGAGATCACTTTGAGGCCAGAATGAAGAGAAGGAATAATGAGGTCAACTCTCAGTACAAACTCTAGTGTTTGGAGTTAAAGTCCGGATAAAGGAAAAATATATATGTGTCCTGAGTTGGTCACACTAGAGAAAAATGCATCACTAACCACCCAGCCAAGTTTGAATGATTAAAAAATTACAAATTATATCAAAGTAGGTTTCAACATTGTCAAAAGAATGAGCGAAGAATGAATGAATGAACGAAGAATGAGCTGGACACACATTAGCAGCTAACTGAGTAGCACAAAGCACACACACCCCAACTAGGGGTGAGTCCATGTACACATGAGTGTTTGAGATCATAAACAGTTAGGAAAAATTAGTATACGAAAAAAATTTTTTTTTTTTTTTTTAGGGGGGAGGGGGTGATACTAATTGTTGACTAACTGTGATAGACTGTGTTACCTTCTCCAGTCTGGCGCTCCGAACCGTAGTTGGGAGACACTGGTTTTCTGTAGATTATCTTTACAACTTGGCTCGTTGCTGGTAACTAGCTCTAGGAGTCCGGACCAACTCTGCTTGAAGAATGAGGATGCAGAACTGACGTCCGTGCAGAAGCATATTTATTTCTCCTCTACAGCAGGAAAACATAACATAACATAACGCATGGCCTTCTCACGGGGACTATGCTGTAACTGGAGCCTATCTAAACACTGTAAATAGACTGTAAACAGACTGCAACCACCCGTAGCATGAACAGTACTATTTTCATGGTGCATTCCTGTCCATACACTCTATACGCTGCTTTACTTCCCACAACATCTACTACATCAACCCCACATGGCCACCGTCTTAAAGCAAAGGGCTGGCCAGTAACAACTGTGACTATGACAAGAAATGGTGTGACCGAGTTTTGCAACAGGTCAGTAGCCTACGTGCTCCGTTTTATTAAAACAGCGCGTTGGTTAAATGGCCCGTTTGGTTGGTATTTGGATAACTGGGGCTTTACTGGTATAATGCAATAGCGTCACCCAGCGATGAAACCCGTGTACATGTTTACACGAAAAAAATTACCCACTCTGAACATTTAGAGATTTTTTTGTACACAAACTCACCCCTAACCTCAATGGTGAAGAACGAGTCACTGCGCAGGGACAGACCCTCGTTAGCAGCTAACAGCAGCTATGCACATGCCCACAGCACTGAGCAGTAACTGCCGACGGGCTGGGTAGGTGATTCAGGCTAATATCTGTGTTAATGGCGGCTGTTTTGTGTGTGCTTATATGATTTTGGAATTTAACAGAGTTGTTAATTCTTGTAATTATCAGACTGAAAGAGTGAAGAGCTTGTTGAACTTAGCAAACTTAGCGCTCATACACGGGGAAGACTGAGCTATGTGCTCTGACGCTAGTCTGGTCTAACTCAACAGTGCAGTACTGTATAGTTCAGTCTTTTCATATTTTTTGACATGTATCATGTGTTTTGAAAGAAATCTCTTCTTTTTACCTCTCTAATTTACCTGGACTTAAAAATGGAATTTGCTAACAGCTGAACTAAAAATATCCTCATTCACCCATTGCACAAATATGTCGCTCAACAACATACTGTACGCAATAACAGCAGAAGTAGTATCTGTGGGTGTAGTGGCCTGGTATTCTAACCTCCACAACACATGAAGGATGTAACTGGAACATACTGTCAAAGGCTGTTGGCAAGAAGCTAATTTTACTGTTCTGTGTATATCTCCCACCTATCAACACACACACACACACGCGCACACACACATACACACAAACACATACCAACATCCTTATGGAGTCAATTCTAAGTTTGGGTGCTGCTAAGTCTTGCCAGGAAACCCTATACCCCTCATTGTCCCCAGGACGCAAGCACTTCACATATGACATTTGAAGAAAGACGGTGCTGCATGAGGGCGGGTTATGTCGTTGTAGATATCAGTTTTGTGTCTGTACGTGTGTGTGTCAATGCTCCGGTGTTGTTTGTAGAGGGATGTGTGGATTAAAGGGTTCAGTGCATGTGGGTTAATTACTGTATTTACTGAGTGTGAAGCTAAACATGCAGCAAGGTGTGAGTTGTTTGATGCTGCAGGGTTCAGGAAGCGAATCAGAGGGATACGAGTGCCTCACGGTGAACTCGCGTTTGCTGACTGTCTGGGGGAAGGTTGACACGGTTGGCTGCAGGGAGGGTGACATTTTGTCCAAAATAACCAATGGCTATTGTGCGCCGTCTGTGCCGTGGGGGGTGTAGCCAGGTGAAGCCGCTTCAGATCTGCCCTTGTCAACTAAAAGCTCAAAGGTCACATCAGCAGTTGTTAGAGGCTAAATGTTTGAGGTCAGCCAAAGGTCCTGCGAGTGTTTAAACAATGCATTTAAGCAAAGCATTTCAGCTATGCACACACAGTGTTTCAAAGGCTCTGCAGATGATATGATTTTATGCTAATTCTGGCAAATTAGCCATTAGATTAGGAGACCTCAAAGGCCTTGAACTTGGCTGTCTCCTTGTGTTATGATAGTGTCTTTTGCCCGCATAGCATTATGGGAATTGGGGAATTTCTGTAAACACACCTCTGTTGACCTCTTGGCCATGATGCCAAAATGAATAAACATGAGAGCTCTGTTACAACAGAGGGGTGATGTTGCACACAGGATCAGCTCTCTGTGTGCAGCCAGCACAGCCAGCTAAACTTTTCCCACTGGTGTTATTCCAGCCGTGGCTCTTTCCCATCACTGTTTCGTTTTTGACTTGTCACATTTTCCACAGAAATGCCTCTCCCTTATCTCAGTCGTGAGATAAACACCACGCTCTGTTGGCTCCACATAATTTTACCTCATAGTGTTTGATTATCGCTAATTGACAAAAATAGATGCATAATAAATAGCAGGCATTATGCATCTGTGATTAAGCCTGGAGAGTGAAGAATACTATTAGAAGGAATTCACCTTACAGGCTTAAGCACATGATGTAGGCTTAGTTGTAATCAGTGTGTTATTTATGTGGTATGCTCACAGAATGATTCATGACTCTACTAAAAACCTGCATACCCAGAGGATTTCTTGGCATGTTTGCAATGATAGATGTGTAAAACACCATATAAGTACATAAGGTCAGTCTTAGGGAAGTCAGCTTCAACTTAAATGGTAACACTTTACAATAAGGCTGCAAAATCCTGTGTACTTAAGGAATAAGTAAGGAACAAATCAGCAAATATCGATACTGTATTCCCTGCGTCAGGAACCAAACAGTAGATAAAAAGCTCCTTTATAACAGACTGCTTGATGCATTAAAACAGCTGAACGGCTACGAATCATTACTGGCCCACTCAACTGGATTTCTCAAGCCCAGTTCAAACCAAAGATGTGCGATTAAATGAACTGAAGCTTGCAAGTACTTGCAAAGCGTCAGTCTGCAACATTATGAAAACCTGCCAGTTTAGGGGCTGTACACATGCCACGTCTTTAACCACCTGGAAAACGCGGGTTCATGCACTGGGCGCTACTTTCGTGCCTTTTTTTTTTTAGCCAGATTGCGGCAGCAGGTTGCGTCTGAGCACTGAATCATAGCCTATTTACTTGAAATCCTGAGTGCAGAGCTGATCTTCTTCCAGATGCTGTTTATAAGTGTGTAGGCCTATCGTCTATGGGACAGATGTGAAACACTAACATGATCAACTTTTCTGTAGTTATCAGACTGATATTTACGGATGAAGGGAAAGATATCTGTCGGCTGTGATTGGTTTGTAACGTGACTCCTGTTTGACTGCTGAGCGTGACCTCTTCCTGTGTCTGTCCTTTCAAATTAAATTCCCACATGGTCCAGTCATATGGTTTTTGATTTATTTTGACAAGGCGCTCTGGAGTTTGAGCGCACCTGCCGCGTGTATGCACTGAAAACAATGATTTTTGAGGGCGCAATAAACACGACGTGTACAGCCCCTTACACGAGCAAGACAGTGTAACGTCGCCATAGCAACATCGCTGTACTTCCATTCTAATTTTCAGCTTTTTAGACTTATTTTGCAGCTGAATATAAATTGTAACTTATTAAAATAATAATGATAATAGTGATAATGAGATACTTGTGACATTTAAGTGATGAAATGGCGAAAACATAAACAGAACGATCTGGACCGTTTTCATGATTAGTACGCCAGAATGATAAAACAAACCTGCAGATTGGCTGTTGAAACAGGTGACGTGCCTTACATTCTAAAACCAGCCGCTGGCGACTTGACAAGCGGAGGCCCAGGTGACACCATGAGCTGGTTTGAGTTGAGGTGAGATGGGCCAGTTCTCACTGCTGCAGCCTTCCACTGCAACATCCTAAAATGGTCTAGTCTCATTGCGAATCTGCGCTTTAGAAATTATTCTTAAAACCTACTGATTTGCAGCAGGAAATACTTTTTGAGGGAAATGTAATGCTTCTTGAAGTGTGTTTTTTTTAAATCAACATAAAGAGGAAAGGTTTATAATGACCTACAACACGTGCAAAATGTTGAGTTGAACTACAGCGATTAGTTGAGTACTAGCCAATTGACAAAAATAAATCCACAATTATTTCAATAATCAATTAATGGCCATTTTTCCAAACAAAAATGACCAAAAATCACTGACCACAGCCCCTCAAATTTGATGATTTGCAGCTTTTCTATGTCAGACTTGACAGTAAACTCAGCACCTCAACATAAACACTTGAGGCCCCCTCACAGCTGACCCAGAGGGGCCCTTTCTGTATCACAGAGCAGGCATATTTTAACATACCTATTTCAAACGCACAGTGAAATTTAACAAACCACTTTAGAACAGTAGACACAGATTATTATATTAAGTAACTGTTGGAGCCTTTTAAAATTAGAAACTATTAAGTGTCACAACGGCTGTCAAGCTGTCGGAGGCACACTGGCTCTCACATAATGCTGAAGCTGCAGGGCACAGTGTGTTTCTCTTTTACCTAACGCTGAAGCTGTCAGGGGTCGGGTCCAGGGTTCTTCCTCACCTGATGATGAAACTGTGGGGTGCACGGTGTCCTCTCTTTCATCTGATGCTGAATCTGTTGGGGGTCGGGGTCCTTGGGTCTTCCTCACCTGATGATGAAACTGTGGGGTGCACGGTATCCTCTCTCTCATCTGATGCTGAAGCTGTTGGGGGTCGGGGTCCTTGGGTCTTCCTCACCTGATGATGAAACTGTAGGGTGCATGGTGGTCTCTCTTACATCTGACTCTGAAGCTGTCGGGAGTCTGGGTCCTGGGCTCTTCCCCACCTGACGATGAAACTGTAGGGTGCACGGTGGTCTTATCTAATGCTAACACTACTGTGGTGTCTGCCTCATCTGTAGCCTATTATTGCTATTGATTGCTGTCTTGTGCCTGTGTCATCCTCGCTGTTGCCTAAATCTTCCTGACTGGCTCTGATGTATAAGAAAACTTTGTTAGATTTTTGTTTTATTTTACGCCAAAGTCAGTTAATCATTCAACTGAAGCTACAGTCTAACCCTAACCATACTACTATTGTTGAGTCCCTTCAGGTAGTGCACTGTACAGAATATGTCAACATCACAAATACTTTTGCACCATTGCTTACCATTTTTGTGTCCCCTCAAGTAAAGGAGAACATAATCTGAACATACTGACAAGTAGCTGCTTAGTGTTAATTGGAAATGTACCATTAGTTAATTAATCCCACAAGCCTGAGCCAGCAGAATCCTCACAAAGCAATTTTAATCATTACGTTTAGATCACATTTATATTAATACGCATATCCACGTGACATCGTTAACCAACACAGCAGAACTAGATGCTCGCCAGCAAACACCTACATGTTAATTTACAGTACTGTGGTGCATTGTGGGTCACAAATGTTCATGCTGGCTTCCTCCATGCATTCATTATCTTCATTCCTAGCAGCTGCAAAATAGTTTTTACCTTCTCAGTAATGAGCCAGTGGCTGCTGCTCGCAATTTGAAATTCATTAGAAATTAACTCAGTTTATCTGGCTTCAACAGACGCACATTACTGGAATGGTAAAGTAACACCTTTAAAAACTTGTTACAATTAATTTACTCAATAAACAAGCTTGTTTTGCTGAGATCGTAGAATAATTTGACACATTTCTGAGTAACCACAATATTAGGGAAAACGGACAGTAGTTTGCATGGGTGAGCGTAGACTGTATAACTGGCATATGCTTATTTATGAGATGCTTCTTTCTTATCTCTGTATCTTTACCATATATGCTCTAGACTGTGACATATTCACAGGACCTACTCTTGCTCTCTGTTCCCAAAATTTGTCTTAAAATGAGGAAAGGACTTTTAGGTGCAGCTTGAAAATGGCTGAAGACTGATTTGGGTCTGAGGAAGCTGGTCTCTTTAAGTGTTTTTAAAAGTAGATTGAAGGAGTTTGAGTAAGGCGCATCAGGTTGTAGATGCTTTGACTGAATACCTGATATTTTGACATGCTGTAATATCAGATTTGTGTGTGTGTGTGTGTGTGTGTGTGTGTGTGTTTGTGTGTTTGCTTGCTGTTTGTCTGCATGCGCTGCTGCCTGTCTACACCATGGCAATCTTGTAAAGGAGGCTTTTCCTGGTGAATTAATTTCAAATTAAAAATTAAATTAAGTTGCCCATGTGCGCTGGGTACTGGATACTCAACCATGCATGAGACTGTTTATGTGAAAATGTTTTAAAAAGACAGGTTGTAGCAAAAATGCCCAGTTCTGAAATTAACACCCACCAAGTGCCAAATGCGGGTAGATTTTTCATTGGGAGAGTGAATTGTGGAAGGCTTTACACTGGGGGGTAAATGTTTGTGTCATCATAATCATGTAGACCATATTATAAAACTATGTTGAGTCTCTCAGCTGCTCCTCTGTGTTTGAATTTTTACAGACACACATTACAGATTCTTTTATGTGCATCTGACCGATGCCGCTGATCGTCTCAAGCGCTCCTAGATTTGCAGCACCGAAGGGGACATCACCTGATCTGCTAAACTATCACTCGCTGTCAGCTATTATGCTAGCTAGCTGTTATGCTAATGTGTGGCCAATGGTCATGAGTTGCGCCCATACTTATAAGGGTAATAAAATAATAACAGGAAGGCTCCATATTTTAAACCAAGACTCTGGGGTTTTTTCGGGCCTAATTGTATTGCGGAGTTTTGCACAGTGGCGACTGGAACTTTGCTCTCAAACCACAAAAAAATGTGATGGCACAACAGTCTCCTTCAGTACATTCTGTGCTTTCTTTTGATTTTCACATTGGCTAGTCATCCTGTTTAATTTGTCTTCTGATTAAATCGGAACCGTTGAAACAAGTTGTAGGAAGCCTCTGCAAGTAATTGCTGGCAGACACTCTATGCTGCAATAAAATGGCTAATCAGCAGTGCCGTGCACTGTAGAGCCGATGTGCTGCTAGTTCTGCCGGCCTGAATAGACTATAATGTCTATAGCCTTACTGTTGTGTACAGCCTTATAGACTGAGCTGAGTAGTGATGCGCGGGTTGACCCGTAACCCGCAGGACCCGCAAATGGACCTGCGGGTCGGGCAGCAGTGATCGTCTGTTAAATCGGTCTATAAATGATATTTTGTCATTATTATTAAAATCTATGAATCTATAATCTATTAGTGTCATGGCATCCGAAGGTACTGATGCGTTGAGCAGGTGACAGTCCGCGGTTGTTTTCAAAACACACTTGTGTCACACACTCCAAAAGAAACTGGTTGAAACTTTAAACAGTAATTTATTGTACAAAACGGGGGAAACAAACATCGACAAAAACGGTTCCATAATTCATATTAAATTCAAAAGATAACGAAAAAACGGATGTACTCGAGCATGCCGTGTGCACAAGCTCAGTTGGTAGGCTATACTATATTTTCACATTTTTAACAATGCAGTTTAAAAGTTTTGATTTTTATTGATAACCTACATTTACCAACAACAAAAAGACTACATTTAGTAACATTTAAGTACTGTAACATTTAGCACCAAAAAAATGTGTTTAAAAAACAAAAAAGTTAATAAAAAATGATTATCGAATACCAAATTTTCATAACGAATACCTACCCATAGAAACGAATATTCCAATATCCGAATATTTGGGTACAGCCCTAGTGATTTGGCAGATCGGATAACAATCTGTCCTCAATGCATGACACAAAAAGGCAATTTATTAATTTGGCCATCAAAAAATGAGCTTGGTCTGGGGATTTTTTTTCATCTCTCAGTCCCTTTGCCCCGTGAGTCAAAAAGTCCATTCTGGACACAGGCCCCATCCCTTTATGATGGTCCGTCAAGCTGTCGGAGCTCATATGGAGCCCACACTGTAACTAACTGCACTCCCTGAAGAAATATTATCACATTTTCTGGAAAGAGAAGCAGACAAAAAGGTCTAGCAGCATGCTTTCCAGGATGTCAAACCCAAAACGACAAAGATAGAAGCTACTGCTAAAGCCACCACATCACCTAGCAATGGAGACAGACGTCAATGAAATTAAATAGAAACTTTGCCGATATTCAACCAGCTGTGTAATCGCAGTGTGTGCAGATGAACAGTGTTTAGTTTCCCACTGCGACGCCAGCACCCAGACCTCTGCCAGCAGATGGGCGTGGAGCTCCCAGGGAAGCCAAACACTATTTTTGTGGGTGCTGCTTTAAAGTATTCCTTCAAGGCTGCACTTGAAGTTAGTATTTATTGGTACAACAGAGAGGCTGATGTTTTGGATGTGAGCCTTCCTCAGAGTCTGAAGTCACCATGTGGCCATCAGTGGGGGGCTGATGGTCCATCTGAGTGCTCTGTGTGAGGCAGAGTCTCCTGACTGAGAGTCTAAATGAGTGTTTAGAGGTGGAAGCATGGCACACTCTGCTATCAATAAAACCACCAATACTTCTAAATGCACACGGAGAACAACAAACTATGGTACAAGGCTCTTGTGTGGATGCTTGTCTGATTCATTGTTTGCATGTTGAGAGACAATAATGGCAGCATATAATCGCAGATCAATTTGTGTTTACTAGAAAGTAGGAGGAAGGCAGAAAATACAGCTCCTTAAATGACACTTTGTCACGTACAGGGCGTGTGAAGCTGTCATTCAATGCCACGCAGCAGAGAGCGCTGCTTTCACCATGGTAACCGTACACGTATTTGAATGGCCCACTCAAGCAATTTCTTGTAATGCAATATTTCTATTTTTATTTTGTTGCTTGGTATCGGTGAGTTTCAGTGGCGTCAGAGTTCTGATGTCACCAAATTGACTCCCAGTCGTTTTCCATTATAATCACAGACAATCCAACAAATAGAGATTAACCTGACGTGACTTTGAACTACACGAGAAAGAAATGCTTTGAAAAGATGGCAGTCCTTGCGAGTGACCTTCCTCTCCTCTGCCAACAAAATGTATTTGATTAGATTTATTATTACAAATCATGTGGAAAAACAGGGTGTCAGCAGTGGTTAAATCAAACATTACATGACTATACATATTAACCAATGACAATCCTGTTTGTCAGGAAGGACAGTTTGCCTTGTCTTCATCTGCAAGTAAACACACAAGCGTATCAATATAAAGCATCAATAAAAATGGATCACGCAACACAACAGCTGACTCTTTCAATAAATGTTGACTCAAAGTGGAGGGCTTTTTTTTCCTAAACTGTCATGTTTGTATAACATGTCACGTCCTTCAGCATATCCACTTATGAATTTCCTATGTTGAGGACAGCCACTTTGAAAAATACTTCCCAGGGGAGACGTGCTCGCCGAGACTCACCAATGATCGCAGACTAAACGCCCTTGTAAGAGACAGAAGTCAACACTGCTTTGTCTCCACGTAAGAGATAGTCACCTGGATTCACTGTGACGGATTATTTAAAAAAAAAACAAAAAAACAACGAGCACACAGAAATTACTGCATTCCCTTCAAAGCAGAGGGGGATGAATGTGTCGCATTAGGGCTGGAGCTTCACAAAGACCTCTATTGAAAAGGGAGTGCATAATTGAGTGACGGCAGCAGAGTCTAAAAAAGAAGCTCACTTCGTTATTTGCCAAGGTAGCATCTTTTCATCAAGGCAGAGAAGCAGCATGCCCTCCAGAGAGTCAGGAACAATGCACCGCTCTGTCTTTATTAGGAAGATGGCTTTCATTCACTCTCTGAATGCCAGGGTCACGATAAAGCACCGTTTGAATGAGTGCAACAAGCTTGATTTACTGTCCCATATTCAGGCATATGGTACTTTTGAAAAAGCACAAAACGCCTTCTGCTCATCAGACCATTTTGGCCTTATTTTCCCTGCAGGAAGTTTTTGGCCTCTTTTAGGGAGGTAGTGTTAAACTCACATAACCCCGCTGAAGGCCACTCACACACAGAAAAAGCATCATTTTTGTGCCTTCCTTCTTCATGCTGATGTGGCGTAACTGTGACATGGTAGGGTAAAATCAATGGACATTGTGCTTGATGGCATAAAACCCAATGCGGCTAAAACAAAAACAGCATTCTGTTCATCAGCCAGCTCCCAAATCAATTTAATGCTGTCTACCATGTGATTCAATGTTGGCTCCATTGAATATTCCATGTTATCTGTGGGAAACAAAGTGCCTCTCTGAGGAAGCATCCTGCTTGGTCTCTCAAGGCATTATATTGTGTGCAGATACAACTACAGTACATACACTAGAAAAACACACACAGTGGCATTAATCTTTTGAGATTGCATGTGTAGTCAGGAGGCTGCGTCCTGAGGGAGATCCACACTTATTACAGAACACAAAGGAGAATAGTTTCAGCTCTGAGGGAGATGACCAAATGTGACTACTGACATGAATATTCAGTCAGCAACAAGCACTTAGCCCTTATTTCACTTTTGAATAATCTTGCTCATTTTCATATGCAAATGAGCAGCATGTATTAACATCTGGGGTGGCTAATGACTGGGCTGTTTGGGATGATTGGTTTGGATTGAGTTCACTGTGTTTCATTTGCTCGTGGTTCTCTGGGACACAGTCGGTGGAGTGCAGGAGGAGCATTGTCGGAAAAGATGGATTATAGTTCTGGATGAGGATGATAAAATTCTTGTACTGCTTTTCGAGAGATCCGACAGAGAAATGGGGTGCAGTGAATGACTTTATCATATTGCACTCATCCACAATGAAAGCCAGTCAGGATTGGATCAGCTTAAACAGATTTGGGTATCAGAATCAGTCCTCGGTGTTAAGCAGTATGTCTCTCTTTTATAGAGGCCTTATTGTTAAATGTGATTGAGGATTCAGACAAATAGAAGAATACCGTCTGCACTCAGAATGACTTCTTTTTGTCCTAATAGTGAACATTTCTTAAAGGTATATTATGCAGGATTGTCGGTTACTGTTAGTAAACATGCTTGCCAGCAAAAGTGAAAGTAAAAGCCAACTCTAGATTCACTCTCGTTTGCCAGTTTGCCTCGCTGTATTAGCATTTTTTTGCCGCTGTGTCTTTTGGATGCCTGCTGCTTGTAGTCTGGCTCCTTGTCGCTACCTTTTTATAAGGCCCCAACCTCACCTGAGCATCCTGAGCACAGAAAATAAGAAAGTCTCTGCAGAAAAATACACCAACACACACTTCTAGTTGGTCATAACCGGTGACTGAGAGGGATTGCTTCTGTATGAGTCTGTACATTGTCCTTTAGGAAACACATGCATATTATATCTTTTAAGTAAAGCAGGGGTATCTAATTAATTCAAAGAGGTCCAGCTACTAAAATTTCCTCCCAGCAAAGGTCCAAATCTCTTAATGACTAAATTCCATTCTATAGCCGACCCCAACGTCAATCAAATGAAATCAACAACGTACATTTCAATATCATTGCAACAATATTTATTGTCAATTTTTAAAGTAGTATACTTTCCACATATACACATTTAACTTGTGTGGAGGAAAAAAAAAAGAAATAGCTAACTTTAGTCCTCGCACAATGAACTTAAGGCCGGCATTTTAAGTAAAAGAAAACAAGATAGAATATTTTGAATAAAATTAATAAAAAGTTCCTCCTTTAGAAAAAGTGCCAATGTAGTTTTTAGCAGGCCCTCCTTTTTTCTACAATACGTTTACATGCCCTTTCTTCTAAAAACATAATATTCCAATTAAGGTTTTTACATGGCTAATGAAAACATAAATTACACATATATTCCCGATTACATGGAACTGTGCATACCCAGATTAATGTACCTTAAAGCCGCTACAAGGAACTTTTAACTGGATATGCAAAAGTCTCTTGTTTCTGCTGATGTCTGTGCTTGACCTACAACAGCAAATGAGACCATCGGTGTGAAGATAAGCTATTTCTATCTAGTGTATATCCATACCTTTAGGAAACTGTCTCCGGGTCCGCCCCAGGTCGCTTCCAGGACGAAACGATTTACGGCACTCAGACGGCACACGTCATCTTACCTAGCTGCTTACATTTATAGTGACTCTTATAAATAGTCACTATTCCTCCTCCTCGACCTGACGTCCGCGGGGAGTTAAAATAGCAGCAATCATCGGGTAAAAGTTCTGTGAAAGCACTGGACTCACCAACAGTCAGCCACGTCACACAGAGAAAATCCAATCCTCCAAGTCAGGAAATCCTTCAGGATAAACGTTTTGTTCGCTAGCGATCTAGCAGGCAGGTCCATGGCGTTAGCTGTCCGGGGAGCCACACACAGAGTCCACAGGTTGCGCAGATTCACCCCGCGCCAGCGGGGACAAAGAGAGCAGGGGCCGCGGGGCTGGAACACCTCATCCGGGCCGACGACAGGTACCAGCCAGGCGTCGACAGGGTCCAGCGAGTGCCTAGAAATAAAGAGGCGAGGCACTGCTCCATACTCAGTCCAAGAAGCCGTGGAAGTGCCCGCCAAACAGGCCTTCAGCCTTACCAGCAGACTGCTGCGTTTACCCCGGCGGCGGTAGCGCTTATGCTGGAGAGGTGGAGCTGGGGTGTGGCAGAGGTGAGCTGGGATCCCCGATAGGAGCGGGGGCAAAGTTTTCCCGTCTTGTTGTTTCATTCATCCCCAAAACAAGTGTTTACACATGCGCGAGCCAGGTAAGCGTCTTTACGACAATACGCGCTAGAGCTCATGGGCAATGTAGGCTTCATTCCGGCAAAACACTACTGCTTTTGTCCACAGGGTCGCCAAAATCAACTCAAAATGAATGTTCCTAGAGGCTTCAACATGTCCATTATAACGTCAAAATATGGAAAAGTGGAATGGCTGCCGCTTGTGCCAGGATTTTTTCAAACTTTTCCACCGGTGGAAGATTTGTTCGCTCGTGTGTACACAGCCTGCCTCTTGTATTTCTTTCACCAACTTCATGAAAAGGTTGGCATCATGATTTTTGCGTAATCCAAAAACCTTGATATCCAAGACTTTTGTAATGTTTAAAAGTAGGTGCGCTTCTTCTTTCGACCAGAAATGCGGGCTTTTCTTTAGGGCATGCATCTCTACCCCAGCCTTGCAAACTGTTGGTGGGTTGATTCGTGTACATTGTAACCATGACAACGTACAGAGCTGACCATAAACAGACAAGAGGCCATGTGTCATATACTGTGGTAAAAAACCTAATTGAGACACATAATCCGAATGCGCTGTATACATGTCTAAAGACTGTTCCTAAAACCTGAATAATACCAGCTTATCCCATGTCTTAATTGACATGTGTCATTTGGAATAACCACATGGAACATGGTGTTAACATGACCCATATCAAATTCTGAGTATTGTCGTTTTTGGAATGATAGTGGAATATTAGTTTGCATCTAATCATACACCTAGGTAGAGAAATGGGCCTGTGACTGCCCTGTTAGTAGTTAGAATCTTGGCTTGAATGAAGTTAGTGTTATTCTCATGTGTAGGTGCTCACTGGTGAGCCTGGACTGGTTCTCGGTTTTAATAATGTTCATAGCAGAGAAAGCTGTCTCACAGCTGTAAGTCGATCCGAACATGGTCAAGGTGTGAAGTGTTACCTTGGTAAGAACAGAGAAAACAGTCTCAGAAACCGTCTGTAGCCAGAAAGTAGCAGGTCAGGTGCTTCGTGTTGCATACTGTCATCTCTCTCATATTCCTCTTACACTGTTGCTCTCTATGGGGAACTGTCTATGCACGGTAAACAATCGATTTGATTGGCTCAGTTGAGGGATGCTATTGCCATATTAACTGGATTAGATGCGGCTGCAGTCTATAGCCGTGACTGTCGCAAAAAAAACAACATTCCATAAAGAGTATTATTTTTTTCTCTTTAATTTATCAGAAATTGGTCACAGGTCCAGATAGAACTGTTTCTTGGTTTATACCATTGCCCTGGGCTGTGCCTTGTCACAATTTGGAGGTCTACAAAGAGGTCCTTTGACTTCATGGCTTTGTTTTTGTCCTGACATGCAGTGTGGATTGTAGGGCTTTATATACACGTGTGTGCCTCTCTAAACTATGTTCAATCAATTCAATTTGCCACAGGTGGAGTCAAGTTGTAGACACATCTCAAGGATAATTATAGCCAGCAGGATGCACCTGACCACAATTTGGAGTGCCACTTATAAAAAAGGGTCTGAATACTTGTGTGAATTAGAGATTTCAGTTTTTGATTATTAATAAATTAGCAGAACTTGTGCTGTTTTTTACCGAATAATTCAAGTTTAAGCTGATGCAAATCCAAGATTTCTGTAATGGATATTTTTTGTACATTCTTGACAATAATACAGTTGTTGTCGTTGGATACCAGTTTGATTGTATGAATGACTAAATGCATTTTAATCATTTCAAAATATGGCAAAGACAGTGCACTCTAAGAAATGAAACATGGATGTCTGCACATGCGCATTACACATGAGGACAAACCATGTTCTCCAACCATATGAGTGCTCAGCAACCACCTATTATTTAACACAATGCATTTAACAGACAGTGGCAGACAATTAAAAAAAATGACTTTAATATAAATGTTACTTTATTTCAGTGTTAGATTTGACAGGCTGTTTAGTGCTAGCTCAATTAACAGACTATTTTATAATAGTCCTCCTCTCCAACAGGAAACTGAACTAAAATTGAAGCTTAACTATGATCTTTAAAGCCAGATCCTATTGATAAAAACAATAATTGTACCTCGCCGAACATGGGAGCTGCTAGTCTACCACTGCCTGGATCAGTTAGTTTGTGTTATTGTGTGACTCCAAATGTTGGTAAAACATGCAAGTAGCTTCTAAATGTGCATTACTCACAAGCTCAAAAAACAGTGGGAATATATTGAGTGGCTAGTAGATTTTGGAATCCACCAATGTCAGGTGGACATAAATGTTTATATCCAACCCTGGTTTCACTGCACATAAAGGCAGCGAAATATGAAGCATCATGCTTGGGATAAAAGCTGCTGTTTACCATCAGCTCTACTTTGTGTTCAGCTTATTAGCTGCTTCTCAAAGTCAAGGAAGGATCCTTAAACAGCTGAATTTCAAGAGGCTACATCATCTTGCTGAAGGACTGTTCCAATGTCAAGGATCCATCAAGTTCTACCAATGACCGAGCCCTTCCTTTAGAGAATTCTCAAGGATGCATGTGGGCAAGAAGTACCCACAATTCTTTTCACACAGTTTGCGGGATTTGAAGGCGGGGGCTCTTCAACACCTGGGCGCTCGTTAGCCTGTTTCAATGTTCGTTCACCGAATGCCAGAAAGGAGTCTTGCCTTGCTCCTTTAGGACCTTTTAGGACCCAACTTGAAAGGACCCGTCCTACCAGGAACCATTCTTGACTTTGAGAAGCACTAATTGTCTTGTCTCCTTTAGTGACTCATCTCTTTATCAAATTCTTTTTGTTTTCTTTTGTTTAGGCTGTAACATTTCAGAAATGAGTAAAAATTGCCCATCACAACAGAGCCTGTGATCTCATCTTCAGTTTGTCTGATGTACAGTTCAAAACCCAAATGTCGGACATTAACATTAACAACAATAAAACAGAAAGAAGGAACAAATCCTCACATTTGAGAAGTTGGAACCAGCAAATGTTTCATATTTTTGCTTGATTAATGACATAAACGATTAATTGTTAAATTGCCCAGGTATTTTACAATGATTGATGTATGAAATAATGTATGAATAGGCTAATAATTTTAGCATTGCTATATTCATTGTTCATTTCACCATGGAAAGTATCTTGAAAAAGAATGAGCTATACTTTGGCTTAAACTTCTCCTGAATGAGGAATTGATTCCTTCCATTCAGGGCAGGAAGGTCAGGCAGGACAATCGAGTCTGATGTGGCATTACAGTCCTTAAACAAAGATTCAGTACTTTAACACCATTCAGAAACATCTATTGTTAATGTACCTTGCATTTCTGGCAGATATTTGAAAGCAGCTTAAGGGCTCTGTAGGCATAGACATTTATTTTTGTGAATCCAAGCACAGAAATTTGCATGTCTGAGCTCAGCCAATATGGATGAGTCTACTCAGCTCAATGGAGCCTGCACTCTGTAAAGACTCTCCCCAATGCTGCTTCTCAGCCACGAAATCATCACTGACTAAGCTACTGTCTCTTATGAATGAAGAGAGGTTGACCTGTAACATTTGTTTTCTGCCCTTTTTTCCAGTTACTTTGCAAAACCTTGAACAGTTTTCCTTCCTGCTCATAGCAATGACGTAAGGAGAATACTTCATCCCCTAAATGACCATTTGTATATCAGTTATTCTCCTTGTGTTATGTTGACTACGTTAAGAAAAGTTTGTTTTTCTCTCATGCTTCTGGCACCCAAAGAATCTAAAAACTGAGACAGTTAGGATGAATTGAAGTCATAAGCGACAACAACAGCAAACTAGATCAAACCTTTTACTAACTCTCACACTCAGTACGTTTACATGCAGCTTGAGGAAATAGAATTATTGGCTTTGTTCGACTGTAACTGGACTTTTAAAAGCATGTAAACAGCTTAGTCCAACTGAAGTTGGACTATCCATAGCTCGACTCACACACATCTAGATAAATCAATTGAAAATCGAACTATTGCTGCATATATCCACACAGTCCGACTGGAGTCAGACTCTGCATTCTGTGCATACACCACTTTTTCTTTGCGGGCTTTCACCCGGAAGAAGAAGGAGATGACGTAACAGCAGTGCAGTTACTCCCGGTAAAACAAACAAACAAACACCACGGCGACCAGGAGGCAGAAGACACACTTCTGGACGGATGAGGAAACTACATCCATGCTCTGACAGCTAAAGGGGCTAAACATTTTCAAGTTTATGGATGGTAGGAAAATGCGAAACGCGGATTTATGTAAAAAAGTTTCTGAACAAGAACTGGAACTAGTTCAATACGCACTATATTAAAAAGGACACAGCGCTGCCTATCAAGGCGTAGTCAGACGTACTTGGTCAGAAATTCTCTTCTCTTCTGCATGTATACTCAAGACAAGAGGAGACGTCCAACTTGACTGATTAGCCGAGCTATGAGCTTAGCTCGACTACTGCATGCATGTAAACGTACTGACTTACAATCCAGTACTTCCCAAACAGACAGTCCTTTCTGACGGGAAACTGAAGTAAAAGTTAAACCTATCGATGCTGTCTTTAAAGCCAGACTACATTGACAAAAACAGTAATTTTACCTTGCTGAACACAGGAGCTGTTGGTCTACCTCTGCCTCGATCAGTTAGTTAGTTTGTGTTATTGTGTGACTTGACATGTTAAAGGGTTAGTTTAGAGTCACCAAGGTCCACCATACAAACTATTGATCAAGGGAGTGGTAGACCAGCAGCTCAGGTGTACAGTTTTAGAGATAAAATTAAAGTTTCTATGAATGGAGTCTGGCTTTGAAGAGAGACTAGGTAAGTTTCACTTCTAGCTCTGCTCCCGATCAGAAAGGGTTGCCTGTCTGGGAAGTATAGAGCATACAACTAGATAAATGAGACTTGATTATACTGAATGAGTTGTGTGTTAGTTTCAATATAACATGGGTTGAGCAATACAAATGTTCATTTGGTGGATGAAATAGCCCTCAGTACAAATTCATTAGTTTAATCCAGAGTAAATACCAGTGAGAGAAGAGCGGCTGAGTTCTGGCGATCATCAAAGTCACACTCAGTTGAATGTCACTGTCTGTGTTCATTTGCTCTATTTTCTACACAGACCATCCACCAGAGGAGTTGCTCCACATTTTATTCTTAGCATTTATTCTCTCCAGGCCTCACCAATGATGTTCTTGATGTGAGAATACCAAAGGTTCACGGTTCATCTGTCACATGCATCGACCTCTAACCACCCACCGTGTATCCCCTACCTCTCCTTGAATGTCATTGGACTCCAAATTCCCCAATGTACAAAAATGCATGTTAGTGGTACGTGTTGCACAGGTGCAGCATCACCACGCATGGACAGAAACGGGGCGAATGGCACTTACATCATCAGTCCCTGCTCTGCCTTTCTCATACAAATAACAGACACACACAAACACACTTGAGGCCTCCCCATGATATGTGCTGCAGGTCTGTGAAGTGAGTCCATGCTAAGAAAAGCTCCTACATCCATTGATTGCTCCG
The DNA here is from genome assembly GCF_041903045.1 of Epinephelus lanceolatus. Classification (NCBI taxonomy): domain Eukaryota; kingdom Metazoa; phylum Chordata; class Actinopteri; order Perciformes; family Serranidae; genus Epinephelus; species Epinephelus lanceolatus. The sequence continues at coordinate 15,250,638 of NC_135756.1, forward strand.
ATCTATTTTCCTTTCTAGCTAATCCCCACCACTGTGTGCACCGCTATTTCCTTCACAGTGTCATGGTGACATGTAAAGACACATGCGGCGTCGCTGACATTGTGTGTTCTAGACAGATTACCAGTCCTGAAATAGATCAACCTTTTTGTATTTCTCTCCCCCATCACCCCTTCATCATTCCCATGTATCTGCTGTATCTGTCTCACTGTCTTACTGTCTCCCACTCAGTGTTTTTGCTATCAAATAAGATGGATTACACCAATCCTGGGTGAGATTGTGTGGAATTATGGATTTGTATCAAAGGTCACAACTGTCTTATGTCTTCTAAGGATTAAATATTGCAAGTCTGTAGGGACAAGACTGAGAGGGATAAAAGGAACAGCAGTGTAAATTTGACCCCGATTGCCCGTTCTATCTGATCCACAGATACTCCACACTTGGTATGCCTCTCATAGTGCATACACACAGTATGTTAAATAAACTGTTACTAGAGATATGTTTGAACTTTTAACCTATATTGTATGTTTACAATAAAAAAGAAACTCAGAGCGCTTAAGAGATGAATTACAAACCAAACCTTTTTGGTAATTTCAAACCAGGCAACCCCAAAGTTTTTTTTTATGAATGGCTTATCACTCATCTATAAAGTATCAGTAAATTATTTTCCATTATTAAAACCATTTGTGACAAATTTTAAACCCTTTACACCTGCTGCCTTATTAGAAAGCTGTACTTACTTAAACTGTAGATATTCTAAAAGATGTATAACTTCTACCATTGGCTGTCAACTAGGTGTCTATGTCCTAAACCCCATTGCCATGACAACAAATGTTAAGAACTTGCCATAGTGACCTTTAAATGCAGCTAGACAATATTCAACACAGCATACAAACAGGGCCAGCCCAGACTTTTGGAGGCCCCAAGCAAGATTTGGTTTGCCCCAACCCCCCAGTTGTAACGTGTTCCCATTTCACATGTCCAAATAAGTAATAATAACATACAAATAAGTAGAGCTGGAGAACATGACCTCAAATCAACATCACAATTAATTGAACATTTTACCTCAATGCCGATTACTGAACGATTATTTTGTTTTTGGTTTTTGCCCTCACAGTTTACAGACAAGGTTTGTACCATAAATACGATCAACTATTGAGGCTGGGTTATTTTTTAATGAAAGAGTGCATATCTTATCTTTTTATCCTGTCACACAGATTAACTGTTAATGGTTATTTATTGGATATTTCGATATTTTGAAAATTGCGCAGCCTTTGTAAGTGCTTGTGTTATCCAGAGCTGCTTTGTGTGGGAACTTGTTGTCAGTCACTTCCTTTTTTAAGCTGTGCACTGTTCATATTCAGTAATGTGATTGTGCTCCTAGTACTGAAACAGATTGGTGGTATTACCTTTGGTCGCTGAAACGTTTTGTCCGCAGTGTTAACGACGGACACGGCATTTCTCTTTGGTACAAGCTGCTCAAGTTGCTCAGTTGGCTCAGTGTTTGAGTTCTCCATGTTGTTTCCAGTTTGCGGAGTGGATGGGGCGGAGTCACGTGACTACACACGCAGTAGTACATTTTTAAGGAGACACATGCACACACTAAGGGGGAAGGTATTAAGAGAATGTAAGAAAAACCCGAAATTTCCAACATGGCCATGATAACATCTTTTAAAAGTTCTGAATGTCAATTTCAGTTAATTTTCGATTAATGGCCAGCCCTACAAAAAAGCGTAAAGTCTAAAGTGGGACGCATTATCAGCAATACTATCTTGAAAAAGACTAAATGAAATACAGTATGTTTCTATTACCACCCAAACCCTATCAGCCGATCTCCACGTGTAATTTATTTAACTTAAAACATGGGCTGCATATCAGTACAGCTTTCCTTAACCAAAGAATCCTGGGAGTGCCTGTTTTGTAGAGGACAGCAAATTATATAAAAAGCCCAACAAAACCATTTCACTCATCTGTGAGCTTATTGTTTTGTCACTATTGGTTGGTGTAATGGAAAATGACTGGAAACTGTGTAACCCATCACTTGTACAAACTTTGCTCCAATGCCTTTTCAAATACCATGTAGAAGTGCTTACACAATCAAATACCAAACAGGATTTGCTATATTTGTTTCATTCTGTTCTGACATTTTGTTTTTACATTTTAAGTCGATTTGTTGACCACAGAACCGGTCCGAGCTGGTTGATGTCCTTGCAGCCTCATATACCTTCTTATCAGTTTCCTCCCTAACTTGTCTATAAAGGAGTCCCAGCAAGGATACCTTTTTGTCTACACTCTGCAGACTGCCTGCCACTCTGTATGATTGTCTGACCCTTTGCGCAAGGCCTTAGAAGATTGAAAGACATCTCTGGTGTTTCAGAAATCTTTATTTCAGACTCTCACACGCTCATAAAGTGCATATATTTTTGGCAACAACATTGGCAAAAATGGCACGAAATATTGTCAGTTTTTGTTCAGGAAGTTTAATTTTTATTTTGCTGTGGTCTTGTGTTGATTAAAAAAATCTTTTTAAGGGTTCCCAGAGACCAGGGGGGGCCCAAAGCAACTGTTTTTCTCGCTTACTGGCTCAGGCTGGCTCTGCATATAAATTAAGCCTTATTTAGTTGAATAAGACAAGTGGTCCCAGCCAAAGTCATCCAGGAGACATCACAGTTACATGGCATACATCTTAGACCACTGGCCCAACAGGATGCCTCAATATTTAACCCATCTGACGTTGAGAAATGTGTTTCTCATCTGTATCAAGGAGAAGTAGAGAGACAAGAGAATAAAAGAGGAAAATGTCTCAATGTAGAGGCATAAAAAGCGAGAGGATAGGGACAGAGTTGAAGCTGAAGTGCTTGGCACTCTGACAGCTGGTATTGTCAACTCGAAGACATCCTTCGCCACCTGCCTCCACTATGCCAAGGAAAACTAATTACCAGCACGTCATATCCCCAGCCTAGAAACAGCTACGGCCTTGGCTAATGCAGCACGCTGCCTTCGCTGCGCAACAATGCAGGAGACATGTCATATCCTGGCAGAGCACATGTGTGAAAGGAAAGCATTCCTATCACGCTCATTCAGACACAGCTTGGAGGGGAATTTCAGTTTAATGGCGTGACATTTTATTCAGTCAAACTTGTGCTTTCAGCCCTTTTGTTCGCCACTATTCCTGACTGACATCCCGAAAGTAGAGTGTGAAGAGATTGTCTTATTATGTAATACTGAAATGGATGTGTGTGAGGCAAGTAACAGTCTCTCCCTCTGTCTCTCTGTCTCTCTCTCTCTGTCTCTCTGTCTCTCTCTCTGAGAGATGAAATGCCAAGGTAAAAGGGGTGGCTGACTCACGTTGCTGCTTTGAGGTTAAATTTACTATCTCACCACCTGTGATTACGAAATGCAATTTCATCAAATGAAACAGGGGACACTCATAATGCTGCTTTGATTCACTAAATTATTTAATCCACTGCAAAGGCCATTGCGTACACACACACAGAAACACACACACACACACACACACACTCACACTGCAAAGGCCATTGTGTACTCACACGCAGATACAATATATTTAGGAACCTTAATAATATCAAGCCACAAACCTAGAGATGGAAATGCCCCTGTTTGGCTTCACTTAAGTTGTTCTTTCATGCAGCAATCTGCCTTTTATTAATGTTGTTGGCTTGACAGACATTTTAAAATGTGTGAGGGTGTATATTCGTCTGTCCGCAACCTATCTCAAATACTACTGGACCAATCAGCCTAATATTTTGTGTAGGGATGCACCGAAGTGAAAATTTGTGGCCGAAGCCGAATTTTATTAAACGCTTGGCCGAATACCGAGTACCGAATACCGAATATCATTGTTTAGTTTTTCATTAGTTTTTGCAGATGAACCCCCTCCAGATTAGTGTTGTCACGGTACCAAAATTGGGACCCACTGTGCGATACCAATGAAAATATCATGGTTCTGAGTAGTATCACGATACCACAGCAAAAATGAGGCAGATGTGCCTTTTGTCATTTATGAAAAGATAAATCACTTTTCTATAATACATCAATGATATTTCAATGGAATAAATTACTTATTGACTTATTCATACTTCAAAAACAGCATCAATAAGTGATTAACATAGGGGGGATCAAAATAAAATAAAAAAATAAAATAAGAATCAACCAGCCACCCTCCTCCCCTGACAGTCCCTTCATAAGTAATGAACAGTCCCTAAAGTGCGGTGAGGTTTGTGGGCCGTTACTGTCAGAAAGAGAGAAATGTGAAAGGCTCGTTTCTCCTCTGACACATCACGTACCTGTGTTCGGCTGGCTCGGCTGTTCAGGTACTTCTGGGCAGTCATGACGCCAAGAAGAGGATATTATGGGAGCCGACTTCTCCGTCGCCGGGTAAGCCGATGGCTGCCGTATTTGACAGGAATACATTAACGTTACTGTCTGTGTCTGTGACCCCCGTTCAACCCACAACCGATGGGATTCGCCTTTTGTTTCTGCTGCTGGTTGAAATCTGTAGGCTGCTCGCACAGCGTGCTGAATGATTTAAGCCTATTTTGCTCGCTCAAAACTATTTTTAGTCGCAAATGCGAGTGCCGTGACGGACGGATCGCCACACTGCCAACATTTTATCCCGCCCGTCACGGCACGCTGTTTGATTGCGTTATCAAAACACGCCGCTATTATTCGGCCTTGCTTTTAACTTATTCCACCGAATACCGAATGTGTGGTTTTTTGCAATATTCGGCCGAATATATTCGGTTACCGAATATTCGGTGCATCCCTAAATTTGTGTGCAGATTTTTGACTGTATGCTCAAGGATCTGTCATGGTTGTGGTATTTACAATTGTTGAAAAACATTAACACCAACTTTTATTGGTCGTTTTATATCGTCATTGACTGCTGACTCCTCACTCCTCTTAACTTGCCGCTGGGGGACGAAAGTTTTCCGAAACTTTATTATGAAGGGGATTGTGCATTTGGCTGTGTGTTTGTCTAAGTGTGTTAGGGTGTATATTTGTCTGTCCGCAGCCTGTCTTGAATACTACTGGACCAATCAGCCTAATATTTTGGGTGCAGATTTATGACTGTATGCTCAAGGATCTGTCATGGTTGCGGTATTTACAATTGTTGAAAAACATCTATTATTGATTGTTTTATATCGTCATTGACTGCTGAGTCCTCACTCCTCTTAACTGGCTGCTAGAGGCTGAAAGCTGTCTGGAAAACAGGATTGGCTACAAACAGCAAGCCTTACCATCTGTTATCTCAAGGCAACTGAATTGAATGCAACTGGACTTAGTTTTAGAAGACGTTTCACCTCTAATCCAAGAGGCTTCATCAGTTCATGCTTGTCAGACTAGGCTGGAACTAGTCTGACAAACTGGTGTGGCACCAACCCTCTGGGGAGGTCTTCACAAGGCCAATGATGTCACTGGTTCGTTAGTGTTCCAATGGTGTGTCAATGACAGTCGTTGAAACTCCTGCTGCAGCGGTGGTCGTTGGAGTCACATGAGGCCATTTGTGAACGACCATTGTTTTTAGAGGTTAAGCTGTTAAATCTCCTGGGCAAGGATGAAAGGACAGCATTATAGGTGTGGGATAGGTGGTGTCGCAGACCTCCTCCTCTACTGAGAGATGGTTTTCCCACTTTCACATACATGGCTTCTTTTACACCTCTTTCGAACCATCTGTCTTCCCTGTCCAAAATGTGCACATTGCTGTCTTCAAAGGAGTGTACTTTCTCCTTGAGGTGTAAATAGACAGCTGAGTCTTGCCCTGACGAGTTAGCCCTTCTGTGTTGAGCCATGCGTTTGTTTAGTGGTTGTTTTGTTTCACCAATGTACAAGTCTGGGCATTCCTCACTGTATTTGACAGCGTACACCAGGTTGCTCTTCTGAGTGTGTGGTGTACGGTCTTTTGGATGTACCAGTCTTTGTCTGAGTGTGTTACTGGGTTTGAAATACAAAGGGATGCGGTGTTTGTTGAAGATCCTCCTGAGTTTTTCAGATAACCCAGACGGCATTGCTCTTTTCTTCAAAACCCACCTTGTTCTTTCTGGAACGGGCTGCTGTTTTCACAAAGGTCCAACTGGGATAACCACAAGTTTTTAGAGCCTCCCTCAGATGTTCATGCTCTTTCCCTTGGGCCTGAGTGCTGGGAGGTACGTTATCAGCTCTGTGTTGTAGGGTCCTGATAACACCTAGTTTGTGTTCCAGTGGGTGGTGAAAATCGAACAGTAAGTATTGGTCTGTGTGAGTGGGTTTCCTGTATACCCCAATGTGGAGGCCTCTGTAATATGCACGTCACAATCCAAGAAGGGCAAACTGTTATCCTTAACATCCTCTCTTGTGAACTTGATGTTTCTGTCCACTGAATTGATGTGTTCAGTGAAAGCTTGCACCTCTTGAGTTTGAGTTGAACCAGTGGCTCGGTGCTGTTCTGTCAAAGGAGTTCAAGGTTCTGTATTCTACATCCTCCATCTACAGGTTGGCCTCATGTGACTCCAATGACTCAAACGACCACCGTTGCAGCAGGAGTTTCAATGACTGTCGTTGACACACCATTGGAGCACTAATGAACCAGTGACATCATTGGCCTTGTGAAGACCTCCCCAGAGGTTAAATACCTGGGTTGGTTCCACACCAGTTTATCAGACTAGTTTCAGCCTAGTCTGACAAGCATGAACTGATGAAGCCTCTTGGATAAGAGGTGAAACGTCTTCTAAGACAAAACTAAGTCCAGTTGCGTTCAATTCAATTGCCTTGAGATAACTATGATCTGGATAAATGAGAATATCCACAGGCATGTTACGTCTGTTGCTGGCACAATTTGGAGTTCGTCACAGCTCAAAAACTGATGTCCATTTCCATTTTGAACTGGACCAGCAGATTAATTCTACACCCAATATGTTATGATCCACTAAAGTTAGGCACAATGTGAGATAAAGTAGTGTTTACCACAGAATTAGGATCTATGTGTGGTGGTAGCTAATGACTGGGGTGTCTTGCCTTCGTGATCTTGTGTATCAGTCTGTGCCCACTCTTTAAATTCTGAGGTATGAGCGGGTCTGTGAACGCAGCACAGTTTTTCATTTGCAGCGGTTTATGGAGTTTGAGCCGCTGAATGCATAATTTATCAGTCGAACCAATCATAGATGATATGATCAGATCAGATTGATGAATGAGAGGAGCAGCTGCTGCAGAGAAACCTCAGACCCAGGATAATAAGCTTCACCTTCACTGCTCCGGGTGTTCTGCTGCTCCGTCTGCACCCAGACTCGGCTCTGCATTTCGAGAATGTGGAGCTCTGAATATCTGGACAGTATATATGCTCCATCAGCGTTCCTAATGAACATTCCAGCAAAAAATTAATGTGTGGGGAAAAACTGTTTTTTGATCTGCGTAAGGGAGCTGAGAGAGACAATTTCACTGGGTGCTGCCCCCCGCGAAGCAACTGTGACCCGATTTTGTTCTTTGTTTTGGTCTTTTTTATTTGTATGTATTTTTGTTATTTCCTACCTTGTTGTGCCGTAGCATACAGAGAAAGGTAATACTGTTGGAACTCTAGTTATTCCACAGCTCCATCAAAAATAGACAAGGCGTGTGTTTTTATTAGCTTCTGGGATACTTGTGAAACATGTTGAGGCTCGGGGGATTAAATGACAAGAATTTTCATTGAGTGATTGCGATTAGAGATCTCTACTGAGTGCACTTACTAAATTAACATCGAAAGATAGGGTGTTGAACAATTTGTTTTTATCAATTATTTTGTTAACCAGGTCTTTGTCGCTTCTGATGGTTTTATTTCTGTTTTTTCTTCATGTACTTGATCATCTATATCAGGCAAACAAAGTGAACACACACACAGAAACTTCCCAGCAGTGAGTTTATCTCTTGTTTCTGTTGTAATCAAGAATTCTTACTGTTTTTTTACACAAACAAGGAGGATTTACTAATTTATTCACTGACAGAGACACATCACATCCCGCCTGTTTATAGTCGTACAGTTGATGAATTATTTACGACATGGAAAAAATAATTTTCCATTACAGATGCTGTTCTACAGCTTTATGTGTGAAAAGGTGACCATGACAAATTGTTTTGTTCCCAATCTACTGTGTACCATCCAAGTTCACAAAGGTCTGGGCCTTGTGATGAAACCTGCTGTCAGTGGGAGAGTGTGGGTGGTGTCAGTTTTAAGCATATCATCTGTCAACGCACATGCTGTAGATGCACACGCACACACACGCACATACACATACTGCTTCGCTGTATTCATTTTGGCATCCAAGGCCAGGGGATAATAGTGTCACTGTGTGTAAGGTTTGCATGCGTGCGTATGGGTTTGTGTGCGCTCTAAAGCTGCCTCCAGGCTGCATGAGTGTGTGCGCTTGTGTGTGTGTTGTGTGCTGTTGGCAGGGGAGACAGCCAGACACATGGCACGTGGCAAGTGTGTAAGCAAGTCCCACAAACACCTGAGCCCCAGTGTTTGCGTGTGTGCGTATGAGTGCGTGTGTAGGTGGGTTCCCTTGTTGAAGGATGAGCTCCTCACCGCAGCACCTGTCACTGGGTGTTGATGGTCGATCCTGCTATTCTTACCAGCCTCACTCTAATTGGTCATTAGTATCCTGTCAGTTCACTCTGTAGGAAATCCGCCATAGAAATCTGTTTGTTTGCTGGTTTTGCTGGTCGTCACTCTACTTTTGTACATCTGTTTCTATCTGCTCCGGTTCTGTGGGTTGTCATAATTTGGCGCAGCATCCATTAAGGTTGATCTTCTTATGTAATTACCTTGTTTCCTACAGCTGTAAAAACACAGGGGCTTCATCCCCGCTGAATGGTAATCCATTCATGACAAGGAAGTTAATGGCTATTGAGCGCAGGCAATGTGAATAAAATCATCAGTATGTTTTTAGAGCTGCAACTAACAGCTATTTTCATTATTGATTCATCTACCAATAATTTGGTCCAAAAGTTAATTAATTGTTTGGTCTATACGGTAGGGCTGCACAATTAATGGAATTTAAGATTGTGTTTGCGCCACAAAGTAACACAACTAACTTGTTAAACCACCTGAAAAAATGCCACAAACTGAAGGACAAGCAGAAAAGCATTCTTAAGGTTACCGCGTTACATCCCTGAATCCTCCTCCTTGTCTTGTGTCGACTCAGACATCCAGCACTATATAATATACAACTATATTCCGAATATTTTCACTGCTTTACCTCGCGGTCAGACAGTCTTTTCCAACAGTTAACTGAAGCTGTTATATCAAAGACACCAGACTCCACTGACAAAAACGGTCATTTTACGTAGCAGAACACTTTCCCCTTTTACACCTTGCATTAACATGCGTTTTTTTTTTTGTGATCGTATTGCTCTTGACCACATGAAAATACAGTCGAAATACATTGAGGACAGATTGTTATCTGATCTGCCAAACCACTTCTGAAGGTGGTCACGGACGCATTGTGACCATATCGAACACAAGTGTAAATGCAAATGCGTCTCCAGTCCACATGCAACTCCATGGGCGAAAATACGCAAGCACGATGCGCCAGCTGGACGCAGGAAGAAGGAAGAAGACAGCAAAAGTGTCCATACAATAACGCGACTTCACGGGCAGCTAACATCTTGTTGTTGTTGTTATTGCGGCGCACATGATATGATGTTGTTGTCGGCTGCTGGAAATGTTTGCAGAGGAAGAAGAGGATGATGTGATGTCAGCGGAACAGAGTGTGATTGGATAGCAAACAGATCTGGATGTGGACACCAGAGACGCATATTATTACCGGGTTTAACTGTACATGGTCAAGTGCTATCCGATTGCAATCTGATCGCAAAAAACGCATGTTGATGCCAGGTGTAAAGGGGGCCACAGAGTTGCTGGTCTATTGCTGCTTTGATTAAGTGTGTAAGGTAAAGTTGTGAAAATATTTAAATAAAGCACACATTCATTAGGGCTGCAACGATTAGTCGACTAATCGATGATTAATTGACTATTGAAATAAGTGACTATAAGTAGTCAACTAATCGGTTTGAGTCATTTTTCATAGAAAAAGTACTATAAAGTACTATAAAAGTACCCCAAAATACTCTTATTGCAGCTTTTTATGTTCAAATATTGGCAGCTTTACACACTCTCCCATGATGGTGAACTAAAAACCTTTTGGCATGAGTATGAAAAAAGACGACATAATTTTGGGGTTTGGGAGAGACAGACCGACATTTTTCAACATTTTAACACATTTCTCGATAAAATGATTAGTCGACTAATCAAAGAAATAATCGACAGATTAGTTGACAATGAAAATAATCATTAGTTGCAGCCCGAACATTCACATGAATATTCATTTGCTTAGGTGGTCAAAATACATTTTTGCTTCAGCCCTGTTCACAGCAGTACATTGTTTAGCTTCCGTGCTGGTAGATTTGGTTTATCAAACATGATAAAGCAACAAAGTACATTAAATAAACACAGCAGAAAGGTCGGAGTTGTTGCATCGTCACGTTTAACTATATATCTTCAAACGTTACGGTTATGGCTAAACTGATGACCACAGAAATCAACAAGTTTTACATATGTCCACGATTGTAATCAATTGCCAGAAGTGATTGTTGTCGTTAGCGCAGCGTCACGGTAGTTCGGTCTATTGTGATGCAAAGATTTGTTAGTAAGCTGGAATATAGCAAAGTTGAAATAAAACCAGTGCTCCGTTGATGTAATTTTGGTTAAAAAGATTTGGTGTGATTTTATTTATATTTTGCTTCGAGGAGATGCACTGTGACTAAAGACCAGACTTATTTTGATTCAGAGATTAGTACATTTGCAGGAATGTAGCACAACATGGAAGTGAAGTCAGTGCCCTGTTTATTTATATATTTATATATATGATATCCCTAAAATCATGATAAATAATTCTGCTATCAACAATATTGATCAAAACAATTGTGGTTATATTTTTGGCCATAATCGTGCAGCCTTACCATCGAGTGTCAGCAAATGGCAGAAATGCCCCTCACAAGTTCTCAGAGCCCGTCTAATTCCAAAACCATAATGAGGGCTCAAGCCCGTAGTGCTTGTAGTGCTATTTATAGTCTGGATTGTTTTGATGTGAGTTGCTGAGTGTTGGAAATACTGTCTGTAAAGAGGTCTGCCTTCTCTTGAATAAAACTGAATGGAATGAACTGTCCCTTTAACTCCTAATCCCAAATGTAATGTTGTTACTGTCATCCATAACACACTGTAAATGTACAGCCACCATTAGTATACGTCGCTGTCGGTTTGTGATGCTTGTTATATGTATTTATTATATTGTTTTATCCATACAGGTTTCACTGTAGTAGGGTCATTCTGTGTTTATACCACTTGTTTTATTTCTCAGTGCAGTTACAGTATGTGACGCTCTGAGCTTTTTGTTTCATATAATCTCACCAAAATTCTTCCTAATTATCTTTAAATGGCAATTATGTTTTTAAACTTGAAATAGTTATCACATCCAACACAGACTGTGCAGTTAATACAGCTGCTCATAAACCCTTTTCTCAGTTGCAATATTTAAAACAAACCTTCATACAGAGTATTGTTAAATCATATTTGATGGTATGATAGTAACTCTCGCTACTTCTTAAGCATGACTGACGTGCTAATTTCATATATTTATCAATAATTAGAGCGTGGATTCTGAAACTGTCTCTTGAGATTGATGCAGCATGATAGTTTAATTTTCTGTATTTTGCATGTAGACGGCAAAAATATGTATTGTGATTTCCTGAAATGTCATCATCAGCTTTGATACAGAGGGCAGCTTGCATGCTGCTGTGCATAAACCAGCTCTAAAGTCTAAGAATAGACCTTAAAACCCTCCTCTGCTAAACCGGAAGCCTCTATATTTAACTCATCTAAGTCTGGTTACCATGACAAATGAGGGACATGCATCCCATATTGCATTACAAGGGCACTGTTATAGACTCCTATCTGGCCTGAAATTGGTTTGAAGATCAGATCAATAGATTGTAGACCCTGGGAAGGTCATCAATATCATTACAATCAAACAATGATGATGCTATAAAGCTCTGGTGCATTAGTCATTCTTGGATGTTCGCTGTAGCTTTAGTGTCCAATAGGATTTATCCGCCTCATGACTGCTGACGCAATTTCTGCTCTCCTTACAGGCCACTGTAATTCAGTTCATTACATGTGCGAGGCACCGCACTTCAGAAAACCAAAGGGAAAATATAAATTGTTCAAAATATGTTTAAAACATGCTTTGATGTCATATTTAGGTCAGCTTATTCACAGTCACTGCTAAAAGAGCCGCCTTCAGCGACGAGACACACGTTGCAGTCACACAGTGTGTATGTGTGTGTATTTATGTGTGTGTGTGAAATATTATTTCCAGTGTTGGACGGGCTACAAATATTCTGCTAATATTTCCTTTCAACCTCAGGCTGGTGAATGAATCCTGCTCCAAGTGTTTGGTATTCTGACGGTTTTTCAACACAATCCAAAAAATACTTAATCCCCAACAAAAGTCCTGCATTCAAAGGCATGCTTAAGTAAAAGTATAGAAGTATTATCAGCAAAATATACTGGGCAAGTTGCACTTTAATACTGTAGCTTGTCAAGATGGAGCTTATTTTTTAAATACTGTATTTTAGTAAAGTAACTGTAGTTTACAAATAAACTGCAGTAATAGTAAAAAGTACATTATTTCCTCCTTAAGTGTAGTGTAGGTGAGGTATTGATCATTAAGTACCATAAAACTTAAATTAAAAGCCTAGTCCCAATTAAACGCCCAGTCCCTTTCACTAGCCTGGTGTGGCTCCACATTTTGACAAATAAATGCTTGTCTCAATTAGAGGCCTGGTCTGGTTGCCATGCTGTTCAGTTTTTAAAACTAGGTTCTTAGGATGTATAAAACCGGGTTGTTGGCTACCTCAAATTATGCGTCCATTCCAATATGCTTTAGTCTGTGAGGGTCCTCAGATCATAAGAATCAGTGGGTTTTTTCATGAAATGAATCCAAGTTGTGAGTATTGTTTTGACTGGGTAAAGTGGTGTTGTGTCAGTATGCTGGGTGTCGTATTCATACTGGTTTGTTTAAACAATTTGATTATATTTCCTGATCTTTGCTGAGCAACGGTTTTGTGTGAAAGGAATTAAAGGCCTGTCCTGTTGAATTCAGTGATTTAAGCAAATAATAACCTGGGCTGTGAATTTAAGTTTTACGGAGGCATAGAAATACTTAGGTGCAAGTATGTCAAAATAGAAGCACAGTAACTTAGGGAAAAATTCTGATCGATTAATAAATTCATGACAACACCGGTGTTATAGATCACACCGAGCATTTTACAGGAAAAGATATTTGTCGATGATGCTTGATATTTATGGGGCTCTTACTTTGATCTTTAAAGTTAGATCTTTAGACCGTTCCCTGACTTTGAACAGAATGGCTCCTTCCTCCTCTTCATCTTCCTCTTCTCTCATGGTGTCCGCTCTCTGCCCAAGTATGGCTGCTTCTTCCTACATCATCCATTTGGTCTTCTCAACACTCGGGTCTTAGTCGCCCCAATTGTGTGGATCTGTGAATGATGCCTTGCGCATAAGGCCCCGGTCTGCCTCTGGCAGAGCTGTGTGCTGCAACTAATGATTGTTTTTATTACTGTTTAATCTGTTGATTATTTTCTCCATTAAACGATGAGTTGTTTGGTCTATAAAATGTCGTAAAACAGTGTAAAACATTAATCAGTGTGATCCAGAGCCCAAGCTGACGTCCTCAGATGTCTGGTTTGTCCACAACCCAAAGATATTCAGTTTGCTGTTGTACTGTAAAAGTAAAAGAAACAATTTACATTAAGGAGATGGAATCAGAGAATTTTGACTTTTATTCCTTTAAAAAATTAGTTAATAGTTGACACTTCCTGTACAGACACTTTTGGTTTATAGTTGCTGCACCTGTTGTCTGACTAAATACTGTTAACATGCATAATATTTTACAGATTAGAGATGTTTTATTTGATAAATGTGGGTGCTGATACACGAAAACAAACTAAACGGGTTTTATTTCATGATTAAAAAAGAAAATAGCAAAACAATGGTGGGGTTGCTGGCCAAGTAATGAAGTTGATATAGCCTGCTGTTTCACTTGTATAAAAACATCAGTTACTCACAAATCTTAGTGACTGTTAGATTAAAAATTTACAGTGATTTCTCTCCTCTAGTAGCATGACACATAATATTGGTGTGGGGACATAAAATGTGAGTAAAAATCAGTTTAAAGCAATTTACATCTTTGAGAAAAAATCAACAGTGGTGAGCCTTATGCACACAGTAAACCAAACCATCCGAAAATGACCACCATAGCATCCATTTAAGCATCCGTGTTTGAATTTTTTTAATGCAACACATACTGAGTGACAAAAATAGCTCACGTTTGTGAAGGCTTTGAAAATAGAAAACCATCAGGCGTCTCCGTCTGCATCTGTCAATCTGTGTCTGTGTGCTTTGACCCTTATTAGTGTCACCATCAGAGCAGCTCTGCCTCACAGCAGCATCTGCACCACATCTTGAGTTCACAGCTCAAGAATCCACCATGAAATAGCCCTGCTTGCATATCTCAGCCAATATCTAACCGAAAAGGATCACGCTTTGTCAAATAATTCCAGTTTGTAGTCTGGAGTGGTCTCTGTGATGGCTGCACAGCTGTCATAATTAATTTTGCTTTGAGGAAGGTATGGTGACACAATCAGTAAAAACACATGCTGCGCTGCCCTCAGGCTTCATGATAATATAAAACGGACTTGATGTTTTACCACAATAACATCTGCGTGAGTCTGTTGATGTGGAATAACTTGAGATACAAACTTGTTGCAGGGTGGGATGCCAGTATTTGTGTTTTCATAGTCGTTTAACGTCTGGTACACATATGGAGCATAACACCAGCTCTCATTTATATGATGATTGTCTCAGATAACACCGAATGACATTTACTCGCGTGAATCTATCTGGGCAAAAAATCTTAAACGTCCTTCAGTTTTCGTACAGGTCTACAAAGTTATCGCGATAAGATTATGAGTGCTCTGTCTTCCTCTGATTCAGCTCAAACCCAGGGAGATAAAGAGCGGCGATTCAGATCATCAGGCTGTCAGATAGGAGAACGAATTCAAGGCAACTCCTGGTGTGCAGGAGGTTTGATAAATACGTCACTGCAGAGGAGAGACAGTAGGTGGCTGTGGTGTGAGTGTGTGCCTGTGTTAAGATGAATAACACAAAGCATGTACTAGGATTACAGTAATCTGAGTATATTGAATTGGTCACTTTAATATGTCAGTGTTTGTGTAAAGACGTTAAAAATATTGGATCAAAGAGACACATTTGACAGGGACATTATCATCACGTTTTATTTTGTGATAATTTTAGATGATAACTATGCTTTTTAAATGAGTCTATAACCGGAGTATATTGTTCATTTAGCGTCATATTCCATGTATTTTGGAGACAAAGTAATTGAGTGAAATCAGATTATGTTAGATCAACACAAAGGATTATATTGCTGGGTCAAATCTCGAGCGGGTGCTCAGTAATCCGTAACAGATTACATTTTAAAAGGAGCCTGTACCATGCGCGGGTGGATGTGTGGTGGAGATTGGAAAAGGTTTGGATATGAGAGCCATGTCAGTGGGACTGCATGATAAAAATTGGTTCTGACTGTGCTCAGTTCTCCCATCCACCTCCTGCCCGGCGTCTGCGTCTACTCTATCATGATGAGTGTGCAGGTAGGACACAGCAAGAGCAGAGCAGAGTGAGCGATGGAGACAGACTGAGTGTGGGAAAGAGAAAAAGCAGAGTCGGGAGAACAGAGCAAGCCTTTTGTAATATCCATAAATCAGCTGATATTTTATTTTTTAAAAATAGTTAATAAAAAGCACCACAAGCCCAAGGTCTTCAAATAGCTTCTTTTATTTGATCAACAGTCTGAAACCTAAATATGTTTTATCTACAATGATAAAATACAGAGCAGGGCTCAATTCTAACTCTTAAGAGTGGTTGCCAGGCATCAGCTTTTTGTTCTTTGAATCTTTGATTTAATTAGAAAATAGATAACCGGTGTGCTCAACATCTACGTCAAAGTAATAAATACTAATAAATCTGGAACTCTCTTATCGTTCTGTGTCCCTACTTTAAATTCTGAGGGTTTTGCGGGTCCCTGAACGCAGCACAGGCAGAGCTCTGCATGAGTTCTTTTTCCCCTCAGCTCCATTTTGTGGAGTTTGGGTCTTGGTGTGGATACTTGATCACTTGATTGGATCAGAGCTGATCAAAAATGAAACCTCATAAATGAATGTGTGGGAAACCCTTGGACATGTATGGATGCCTCCATGCAAAATGTTGATCAGAGATGGGCAGTATTTATATTACCAGTATTTGAAATATGTACTTCAATTCGTTTTGAGTATCTTAATAATCATTAGTAATCAGTAATTAGTATCTGATACGGCTTAAAAGAAATTTTTTTTTTTTACAATACTTTAGATTGGAGTAATTCTGTGTTCTCAAAATACCTTCTTTTTAATTCGTAAAACATGAATAAATGAAATGAGAGCTTTTAATTTGAAACAGGAAGTCACAGACTCATGCTGTGCGTTTCAGTACCCATACTACCATACTATATAGTATGCCAGAAAAAGATGTAGTATGTCCCAATAAATAGTATGTCAAATGCAGTATGCCAAAAACACCAGGATGTTCTACCACATCCGGTCCGATTTTGCAGTATGCAAGCCAGCATGCTTTCTGGCTGTTCTGACCCACAATCCTCTGCGCAGTGGACGATACGTCACATCGGCTGACCACAAACACATGACAGCTGATTGACAGCTATCAGAAGTCCCAGTGACAGATGACCTCTAACCTCTAACCCATGACAAACAACAGGACATAACTATGAAAATGGCAATGACAGAGAACTACAGATGTAATTTCACCGTCACAAATATATAATATAGAATCTACAGTCTGTGCAGTTATAAGTTAAACTACACACGCTGCAAAGTAACAACAGCAGAGCTTTACGGATTGATCTCCGTCTCTGGCGAATTTGGTAAGTGCCGTTTGTTTATCTCCAAGGTAACGGATATAAAAGGAAGAGGGTCAGAAGTTCAGTTTGTAACAAAGTAGTATGTCCCGATTGTGTGCATACTGCATGCAACAGCACGTACTTTTTAAGGGCAGCTACAGTGCAACAATCTGACAACCACTTTTTTAGCAATTAGCCAGGAGGTCAGAAGAGAGAAAGTAGGCAGGACATACAACTACCTCCGTCTTTTTGGGATGTAGAAATGAGTTCGACAACATGACTGCCTCGGAGGTAAGACTGTCTGACAGTGTGCGCCATCATCCCTATACAAACGATTTTAGCATCTCACCCCTCTCTGCAGCAGTGTCACCGAAAAGCTGAGCAGAAATCATCATTTCCTTTATGACAAATGAGAAAATGAGGCCCCACTGCCTCCCAGTCCGAGTTTAACTGTGACTGCACATTGATGGACGCAAATTAAGAGGAAGGCTCAGTACAGTATGTGCACCCTCAGGCTACAATAAGAGCAGCAGTATGAAAAAAAGTATTTTACACAGTTACTTAGCAGACAGCACTTTGTCATTAATTTCAATGAGCACGCATGGTTCATAAAAGGTTGCTACGTCTGAAATATCGCCGGGGAAGGCAGAGTGGGCCGCATGTCTGAATGCATTTGTAACTTTACCCATGCATGTATGCATGTGTGTTTTTTATGGTCTTCTCTCGTGATGCTAATGCAGGTTTGCAAAGATCGTGGGCGGTTTGTGACTTAATGTGGTTTTCACATTTGATTACAATCACGTCACACTGCCCCTTCAAGGGTAATATTTGCTCGGCATCTCTGTCTCTCTCGCTCACATGCACATACTCACTGACACACGCAGAGGTATTGTGAGTTCATTAGATCCCGTCCTTTGAAAAATGTGTTTTTCTTATGCTTATGTCCCCTAAAATGTCTGACCATGACCAAACTGACTCGTATTTGTGCAAAGTTTGTTACTAGAAATGCTTTTAGATTCATCTACTGAGGGGGCAAAGTCTGTGCACTTCCCTAAATCTGAGATTCAAATGTATGCCGGGCAAACCAGATTAGGTACGTTACTAATATGGAAGTCAGTCATGTCTACTTATGTAACACTATTTGACAGGGGAACAGACTTTGAAACAACACTAGCAAAAAACATTAATAAAAGATGCTAATGAGACTTACTTTTCAGATACAGCTGCTAGTCACTGATTTTATTGCACATCTGAGTTTGGGTCTGACTGAGGCTCAAGCATGTATGGCTGAATCTCTCCAATGTTTCCTCAAACTAGCTGTCTTTTTGTACACTGCTCTTGCACTAGTCAACCGAGTGCTAGTCTCCTGTACCCAAAAGAATCTCCACACGTTGTTTTGTCAATGTGTCAGTGCTGGAGAAAGCAGACAGCAAAAAGCAGTGGTTGTTGGCGAGACGCAAGGCACGAGGGTGCATTCACACCAACCTTGTTTGGTTCGGTTCAATCAAACTCCAGGTCATTTGCCCCCAAAGTGGAGTTCGTTCGGGCAGGTGTGCGCCAAAACAACCAGACCGAGACCTTCTTGAAGAGGTGGTCTCGGTCCAGTTGCAAACGAACTCTGGTGCGGTTTGTTTGTGGTGAGAACGTGTTCAGACCTGGATCTGAACCAACTGCAGTCACATGACACATTGTTTGGGTTAAACATGAGCATGTTACAGTCCTGGAGGATTATTAATGTGCACCTCCTCCTGTACTGCATTAATATGCACATTCAGCACATCCAATGCATCAAAACATTGTTTTCTAGTTGGAGCCGCGCCTCGTTTTCAAACTGTATGGTTTGACTAAAATGAACAATGACAGCAATATAGTCCACGATGACCAGCGCTAAAATCAACCTGCGTAGTTGTCCCTCCATTGTGACATTAGAAAGTGTAACATTTATCTTGCAAGTGTACTCTTCTTCAACGTTTGGTTTACTTCCTGGATTTTTCCCACATGGAAATTCTGACCAATCAAGAGCAGCTTTCTCACTCAAGGCATTTGATCTCGTCCGCTTGTAAATGCTGCCATGAGAACACGAACCAACTCTAGGCAATAATACAACTTTTTCTCCTCCTTTTATTAATCTTAGCCGAATACTTTTTACATACTTTAAAATATGTCTGGAGAGGAACTTTAAGTTCATTAGTCAGTAGTGTGCGCTTCCAATAAGCTGACAAAGTCGTCGTAGTTGTAAAAGTTGTATGAAACAGCCTCACTTGTCTTAATTACAGACTGTCCTATTAAGTCTTAAATTGTATGTTGAAATCTTAAACTTTTCAGTTTAAGGCAATCCAGTAATCAGCACAATGTGTTTGGCATATCGGAGTCTCTAATCTGTCGTTTTCACAAAGTAGAACAAAGACACATTTACTCCTCTCTAATTGGCAGTGGTTGCAAATGTGTTTTTTTTTCTGGCCGGACATTTTTTCAGTTGTCCTGTTTCAGTGGCCACAGAGGTCATTACAGGTCTACCTAACCATGGGGAATCAAAACTGACCCCAGGCGTGAGTCAGAGGGAGTCTGAGTTATACTCTGTCTCATTGGGTCGGGTCATTTTAAATGTCATTTAAAATGTGTCATTTTATTGCCATGTATTTTGGGTCAGAAAAATATGTCTAGCCTAATACCTGAGCGGACCTGAATGGATCAGAGCGTGCTATCGGCTGTGTGCAGGATATGAAAATCGGTCTTTCTGGCATTTAAATACATTACATTTGGAATTTGTTTCCATTACTTTACAGTCATTATTACTGAAATGATGCTCTTTTCGACAGCAACTGCTTGTTAATGGGTAGTGCAACGTGCTGCTGCTGGTGTTTGTGTTCTTTATTTGTGTCAATTCAGGTCTACAGTGTCCTGAATTGGGTCTACTTATCTTTATTCCACTCTATTTGTATTTATGAACTTTGGTAGACTTTCCATAGATCTGAGTTGGATCTTACCCAACATTTTGGATCACTAATTATTTTTACCTACACAAAATATTCAGTTTTTTGCCCTTGTTTTAAAAAAAAGACAATATTCCTATAAGCTGTTTACTTTGTTGTCAAAATGAATCTTCCACTAATACTCCCATTTACATGCAGCCCTGCATTCTCTGATTAACGTGCCCTAACATGATATTCATCACATCGCAATATGGAAAAGTTGAATGCTTGTGCCAAGATTTTTTCAAGTTTTCCACTGGTGGAACTGTGTGAACACATCCTCCCTCTTTCATTCTTTCAGCCACCTTCTTGAAAGGTCGCTGTTGTGATATGTGGGCATATTCAAAAACCTGTTGATATCCAAGTCTTTCATGATGTGTAAAGTAGGTGTGTTTCTCCTTCCCACCAGGAATGTGGGCTTTTCTTATGGGCATGCATCTCCATCCCCTGCCTTGACTGTTGGCAAGTTAGCCATACAGGTAAGAAGCCGTGTGTCACAAACTGCAGTAAAAACCCCAGTTGAGATGCGCATTTCAAATGCATTGTACACATGTCCAAAGAGTGCTCCCAAAACCTGACTAACATCAGCATATTCCACAAGTCTGAATTTGGAAAATCCAGACGGAAAATGCTGTTTCCATTCAAATTCAAAATATTGTCATATTCAGAGTAACAGTGGAATATTAGCGTGCATGTTAGCATACCTAATGATAATCCCTAACTTTGGTGACATCCTTCTCATAGATTTGTGACTTTGGTTTTCATCCATCTTTTAGTCTTGGCCAACGGGAGTGTCTTATTTTTGCATGTTGCTCAGGAATGCTTTGTGATGGAGGATTCCTCTTCCTCCTACTCTCTGGCTCTGTCTTTCTCTCTCTGGCTATTCTCACACAGCCAGGTAAATGCAACTGTCATCGCTTATGTGTATATAATGATAGTATGCTCAGACAGTTTCACATTTGAGTTGCTCCCACTTGCTTAAGTGAATGCAACATTTGTTGTGTACTGTACTGTAAGTGCTGTGCTTAAAAGCAGCAACTTCAGCAGTAATACAAGTATTATTGAATCAGCACCGGCTGATGGAAAAATCTATGTCGTACTTTGTGTATTTGAATAGTACATCGCAGTTAAAACACTTCAGGTTGCTGCAGTCATCATGTTAAGTGTGTATACGTGTGTGTAAATTCAGTTGTCAATCCCAAACACTGACATCTTTATTTATCTGTGTTCATATTGGGCTTCCGTTTAGAATGTGTATTTCACTGATGAGGCCAGTTTGACCAGAAGCTATACAATATGTCTCCTCCTGGTGATGGTTTAATTTGTACTCAGTTGTAAGTGTGTTTGTGTGTGAGACAGTATGTGTGTGTGTGTGTTTGGCCGAGAGCAATGAGGGCCCATGAGTTCACACTTCACAGAGCATCAAATGGATGAATCAATTTCAAGGCTTGCAGGAAAATAAATGTATGTTTTGTGTGTGTGTGTGTGTGTGTGTGTGTGTGTGCACGTATGGGGGTTATGCAAACAAAGCTGCACAAGCATATTCACGTGCCCCAGTTGCTTTGTTATAATGCACATGTTGCCATGCACAAACCACACATAATTTATAAATGCATCATGTGTGTAAATGTGACCTTGTGTGTGCACATGTAGATTCATTTGCATATTTCACATTCACATATCTGCCTACATTTTAAAGGTGCAGCTTCGTCATGTTTCATCACGTGCAGGTTTAGGTGAGACAGAAGGGACCAGTTATGGGTCATCCTTGCTCCCATAAAGGACGCCTGCCACACCATCTCCCCTACAGAGCTGTCATTACACTGAATGTGTGCATGTGTGTGTTGTGCGTCCTCCTCACCACGCAAATTGACAGTCTGCTCGGCTATAATTTCATTTAATCCTCATCATCGCCCTGCATCGTGCTGAAACTCAGTGTAGTCATGCTGTTCAGGCAGCAGTGCTGCAGGTGACACAAGACTCGGGGTCAGCAGGCAATCTGTTGCCCAAATTTGTGTGTTCGTTATGAGTTTCAACACAGTCATTGACAAAAGCTGCTGTTGGATCAAATACAGATCATTAATAAAAGAGGGAGTTAGAGGGGAGTGGAGGGAGACCCAAAAAAAGCTTAAAGGGACACTTCACCCCAACATACAAACTACATATTTTTCCTCTTATCCATAGTGCTATTTATCAGTCTAGATCAGGGTTGTCAAACATACGGCTCAGGGCCAGCACCAGCCTGCCAAAGGGTCTAATCCGGCCCAGCAAAACTAATAGTGATGCACTTGTGAGGGCTAAGAGGTGCCAGGTTTCAGGAGCAACACTGAGTCGCTTTCTTCTTGTAAAACGCTGCTTCAGAGGCTTTTTCCAGTTCTTTTCTTTCACTTTAGTTTGCTCTGGTGATGTCAGGATTACTACACAGGAGTGGAAATGTACAGAAAAATGTACATGCAGTGACAGAGAGTAGTCGACTGAATGTGGAGAACTGAGAAATATTATTGAAGTTGCATTTATTCTTCTGAAGACATCACAGGCTGTTTGTCATCTGTTTTGTAAATGGGTTAGTTATTTAAAAATGTACTTCTTTAAACAAAAAAAAGGGTAAAATTTGGAGGTGTTTGTTATTCATAGGATATTTTGCAGTGGTTTTACTGGTCCAGCCCACCTGTGATCAAATGGGACTGTATGTGGCCCTCAAACTAAAACAAGTTGGACACCCCTGGTCTAGATTGTTGTAGTGTCAGTTGCCGAGTGGTCGGTGGAAATTTGTGTTTGGTAGATTATTTCTTTGTTGTAACATTGGTTCTTGGCAATAAATCCTATACATATATGTGGAAAGTCTGTTTATTTCACTTTTATATGGTGCCACATTTGTAAGGAACACGCGTTTGTGGAATGAGCAGCAGAGCTGAGTATGTGGGTTGTGCCCATGAAAAATTTGCCAAATCTTCTCTGTCTTCTTTACTGGAGTCTCAGTAGTGTGTGGAAAAAACCACACACAGCCACAACAGCCTGGCACCTCCTCCTCATGCTGGTCACCAGCCTGGTCACACACTGCTGTGGGATGGGATCCCTATTCTTCAACCAGCATTTGTCGCAAGTCAGCCATTGTGGTTGTGGTTGGGTCACTCTGGCACGAACAGCACGCCCAAGCTGATCCCACAAGTGTTCAATGGGGTTGAGGTGAGGACTGCTGTCAGGCCATTCCATCCTCTCCACTCCCATATTCTGGAGGTAGTCTCCGATAAACCCCGCTCTGTCGGTCCCAGACTGGAGATATGGGATTCCTACTAGTTGCAGAATTTCATCTCGATATCTCTTTGCATTGAGATTGCCTCCAATGAGGTGCAAATCAGGCACCTGATTGTCAGCACCTGGGAGTACCAGAAGCTCAAAACAAGAGTCAATAGCGACAGAAAAAAAAAAAGCTGTTTGGCATTGGCAGAGAAGATTTGGCAAATTTTTCATGGGCACAACCCACATACTCATCTCTGTTGCTCATCCCACAGATGCATTGTCCTTACAAATGTGGCACCATTTAAAAGGGGAATAAACAGGCTTTCCAACGGTAAGAATTACTGTAACATGGTAATAACGGTAGAATTTACTTACTTTTTGTGCTTAGTTTAGATGGCACTCGGCTTGTGGTGCTCAAAGTACCAAAAAAATACATTTGAAAAACTCCATAGCAATGTCTCTTTCCAGAAATCATGACCCAGTTACGCAAGATAATCCACAGTACTTGTTGTAATCTGTTTCATGTAGGGACTATATTCTTACTGCCAAACTACACCCCTCAACCATGTCACCACGCTGGAGGAATCGTACATCTACTGCTAGCTCACCTAGCTCCTGAGGTGGCGCTGTGATGCAGTTTGCGGGTGTAGTTTGGTAGAAAGAAAATAGTTTCCACATGAAATTGCTTTTGACATTCGAGAGAAAGCAGACATCTCTACGGTCGATATCTCTGACGCTCGGCAACTCACACCAAAAGAATCTAGTTTGATAAATAGCACTACAGGTAAGAGAAAAAATATATATTTTTGATTTTGGGGTGTACTGTCCCTTTAACATTTGCAAGCTCTGGCAGATTTGCCACTTCAAAAGAGTGTTAGATAAAATAAGCTATTAGCAGACTTGTAATTTGTACTATTTTAACCAGTAAGACTAAAAACTCAAATGAAAACACTCATTAGTTGCTGCCCTACTTGCATTTTAATGCGCTGCAGAAAGTCAAATATTGAGTGTATTTTCAGCTACGATAAAGTTGTGTGTATTTTCGTCTGTGTCTGTTTTCTATTCATACTCCAACACCAGCCGCAGTAAGATGACGCCAGTGTTAACACCAGAATCTAAGTCCCTCACCCTGGCTCCTTCTCCTCCTCTGTAACATACAAAGTAATTACATTTCTTTCCACTACACCCGCCCCCCTCGCACACACACCACACCCTCGTCTCCAGGCTCCAAATGTCAGCCTCATCAGCTCAATTATCCACTGACTTTAACAACATCCTTACATAACCCATTTAGGTCTGTGCTGTCTGAGAGCTCGGAGATGACAAACTTCCACTGCCTTCCCCACGCTCAAATTATTGTTTCTACCTTCACCCACCTGTGAGGAAGGGCCATTTTAACTATATGGTGTTATATTAAATACAGACGCTTTGGCCACAGGCTTATCTACTTCCATCCTACTTAAGCTGTGCATCATACCCTCCTCTTAAAGATGCTTTAGAGGGTATACTTTAACAGAGTCTGTTTGTATTTGCTTGCTTAGGTCCCTCCGTGTGTGCCTGCATTGTCAATCCAAAGGTCAATCAATAACTGAATCATTCCTGTGAATACATAATTGGCTTATTCATGAACTTCCCCAAATAGATCCTTCAGGGTCCTGTCACTCAAGCATTTTCATTCAGATTTCCCCCCACTCGCTTTATTTCCAGTTCTCCGCCGAGCATTTTATTTATGGATCAGCATTTACGGAGAATAGCTTTACTTTGATGAGGCAAAGCTCCGCTGGAGGAGACTTGTGATCTATTTTTGTGCAACAGCACATGGGACTCACGTGCTGGGTAATAAAATGCCCTTGATGTGTGCCCTTTGTCTTACAGAGGGAGAAAAAGCTGCACATACATACATAATCGGGTGGGAACTATTTTGAGATGACTTTTCTTTTTTTTTTCTTTTTGACTGTGCGATTCATTTGCCTGCTGGTGGAAAATAGATGTGAATCACTCACCATGGCTACTCTCCAGCATCCATTCACTCTACACTCTCTCTTCTTCTGTCCTGATTTACTGTGTCACTGTCGTTCAGTCATTCTGACTCTCCTCCTCTGCTCCCTCGATTCATCTCCTTTTATTTCCTATTTTCTGACTACTCTAACAACAAAAACTTACCTATAACACTGATTCTGCTGTTTATTTCCCATGCCTCCAGATGCATTCCCTCCCACCCTCACCCTCCTCTCCTCTTTGAGGGCACTCTGAGTATCGTGTGTGACGTAATTGTGTATGAGAGTCATGTCACCGGGGCTGAACAGAAGAGTATAGATAGAAATGGACCGCAGTGCCAACAGGAAAGTGTGGGGCAGCGAAAGGGTTCTCACTGTTGCCTGTAATGTTTTTAGATCATCATGCCATCCTCTTTCCATCACTTTTCAAACCTGGCTGTCATTATTAATCATGAATACGTGTCAAACCTGTATGTGTGCTGTCTCGGACATACTTTTGTCACTTCAGGACTGTAAAAATGTGTCTTTTATTTGATCCAGGGCACGCTGCTACAGCAATGACCCACTTAAAAAGGAATAGTTTGGCAATTTGGGAAATACACAGCTAGTTTCAAATACAGATTGTCAACTTTAGTGCTAATCCAATTGGTGGGCTTCTGGGGTGCTGGTGGGCAGATTTTGTTGCTTTTGGACTGAGCCAGGCAAGTCTTTTTGGGCTGTCCCCTGAAAGTCGAAAACTCGAATCATCAGTCACAGACAAGTTAAACCGTATACGTTTTTTTCAATGTTATTTTTTGTTTGTCAGTGTGCCGTGTACTTCTGGGACTCGTTTCAGTCCCCAACTTCCACTGCAGAGTGAGCGCTCCTCACTTTTATGCTGCTCTTCGCTACAGGCAGCTGCCGACACAGAGGCAGCTGCCTGTAGGAAGAGAGGCTTTGCGCAGTCAGGCTCTGAGATTATGTTATTTCCTGCCTTCTGCTTAGATGCGGTGAATTTACAGCTCAAAGCATCTTCCTTTTTTTTGTTTGAAATGTTGCTCCCCTTTGTCAGTCCATCATTAGCGTAGTTAGCTTGTTTGCTAGATTTCATGAACGTTGCTGTCACCCTGAAGGTGCCTTCGAACCGCTTTTAAACTCTCAAACTCTATATGGAAAAAATGGAAAAATCAAATATTGATCAGCCAAATATGATTTGACCGCCATAATTCTGAGTCAGTCAAGTACAGCCTCAGAGTCTTTACGTTAAGCTAATCAGCTGCTGACTGTAGCTTCATGTTTTACGTAGAGAGGCGAGATTGGTATCAGTTTTCGCATTCAAATCTCTGCAAAATCTATCTCATCACTGCAGCCTCTTCATACTCAGTTGTCCCACATTAAACTAAGGTCAGAATGAATATTTTGAAGTAAGTTTTAGCTGTAATCTATTTTTTCAGCAGCAACATATTTTTCTGATACAGAGGTTCTCAACCTTTTTCATGTCAAGGACTCCTGAACTGATACACATTAGGTCATGGACCCTCATTTAATAAGATGTTGCTTCAAGCATCTCCATCTGAAAAGATTTATGTTGTTAGATCTGATTACCACCAGAATTCTACAGATGTCAACAAAAGTTAAGGAGGTAACTGTGAAATCTAATGATCAGAAAAGTCACTCTTATGACTGTTTGGGTGCTTTTTATTATTATGCTTGCATGTCGAGTCTTAGCTTGTCCTAACATCTCTTGGAGATGCATCTAAGGGTTTGGAAGATCCTCCATGATTGTGGAGGGGGAGTGATTTCCAGGTCACGGGAGGAGAGAGGAGACAAGGAAGCATAATTAAAATAATTAAAAGCACCCTTACTCGCACTGGGCTCACTTCTAGTGAAAACCAAATTACCCCCATTTTTCTGGGGACCCCCCGGAACTCCCTGGAAGACCACTGGGTGTCCCTGGACCCCTGCTTTAAAACCACTTGTCATATCATACATGCTATATTAGTTGTTATATTATTTTAATACAAGACATCAATTTCACTTGTTCCAATTTATTTTTTAATGAATTTAATCAAACTATCCTCTCTTACTAAAATAAGTTTTTGTTCCTTTGGCGTCAGATTATTCACTAAGATGCTCTGATCAGATTTTCTTTATAGTCCCCTTTGTGTCTAAAGTTTGTTTGAAAAAGGTGTTATGTTTGGAGCTCCTTTATACGTTCTTTGTCACCATTTTAATTATTTTGATTTTTTGTTTTCTTATCTTAAAAGATTGCCAATAATTTCAGTGATGCCATCCCCGTTTCTCTACTTGGAAATTGATCGTTGCTGTTTTGTGTCTAGTCTGAGGTTGCTTTCTTTTATTCTTCTCTTTTTGTTAGTAAGTTATTTGATTGTTGTTTCTTTGTGTTTTTGAACACTTTGTCTCATCCTGTTCCGTTTTTTTCATTTGTTTTGTGAATGTTCGTGCAGGACTCCCTCGCAAACAAGATGATGCATTTCAAGGGGTTTATTCTAATATGATACATTTCAAATAAGCTGTATTATTGTAATATAATTTGTTAACATTCAAGGGTGTACATCTTCCACAGTGCTTTTGACCCAGTCTGAGACTTTTAATAGTCTCAAATGAAAGAGAACATTAAATTAAATTTAAAAAAAGCAGTATTTATTGCCTGGATATTTTTCACAATACAGGAAACCATATGGGAGCTTCAGCATGAAGAGACTGAGGACGTGAATTGGTATTGTCATGCTCCATATGTGTCTGCCTCCTCTTTTTCCAGCCCCTCGTAAACTGCTTCCTCTTGTCTGCTAGCTCCTGCAGCACCTCCTCTAACCCGAGCATCCTCCACCATGACACTTCTCATCCTCTGTAGCGTCTTGCTAATGAAACCAGTTAGGTTAAGGAGCTTTAGCTAATCGCTGCATTTTTTAGGTTTTATTCCTCCCTCCGTCTTCCCGGAGCTCCCTCTCCCTCGCTCTGACTCCGATTCCCATGCTCAGTTTATTGCCCATTGCAGCTAAATCCACACAACCCTCTGTGCTATTGTAGATAACACAGCCTTGCCTTGGAGTCTCGGGGATCTGTCACCGCAGCATTATGGAATACATAATGTGCAGGCATGACATGAGCCTTGACACCTACTGTAGGCCTATTAAAAGTGGAGTGCAAGCTACACACAGTCAATTCACACGAGGCAAATATTTAATAGTTGGTTAGCTGAATGTGGATAAAGGCAGCTAATGGCTCAGGTTCATTACTGTAGTCAGCTTTGTGGTGTTTGAAGCCTTGTGTGTATCAACACTGTCTGCTCCCATCATCACTATTTACTCTGCGGAGATGGTGTGTGTGTTTTAGCTTTTTGAGGAGAGGGAATAGAAGCAGCAGCAGCAGGCACCATGAGTCAAGTTTTTTGAGCATTTCCATGACTTATCCAAAGCGCAGCAACGAGGCAAGGGATTATCACTGCAGAGACTGTGAGATTCCGAGCAAGCTGGAGACTGAAGGTGCTGCCAGCTAGGAGCCTCTTTAACCTTTATCAGACTGCAGATAGCATCTCAGATAACCTTAAAAGACAGAGGGAGGGAAGGAGTAGGAGCGAGTGGGAAGGATGAGAAGACGACGTAGCAGGAGTGACAAAGAAAGGAAAAACATTAGTAAGGAGTTTGTTGCAGATTGTTTTTGCTAAAGATTTGCAACGTGTCAGTCAGTCACCAGCGGCTGGCTTTAAAACATAAGGAACGTCACCTGTTTCAACAGCCAGTCCACTTGTAGTGAAGTCAACTGGCCAAGTCAGATACAAACAGTCAGCAGATGGCGTGTTAGCTTGCTGTGGCATTCTCTCACAACAGCCCTCCAACAGTTCCCTTCCAAGCCCGAGTCCGTCTCCTTTACATCCCCTCTGTATGTCGGCCTCCGTCCTCACAGTGTGATGGATGGTGGGTCGCTGATGCTGCTGTTTGCTGTATGTCCTCACACACATTTTCACTGACTGATTAATTAGTGCCAGGTATTTAAAGTAGTGTGGCATATTTATTATGAATACAGTCCATCTGAAGCTTCTTCTTTTTTTTTTTTTACTTAAATCTTTATTCAAACATTTTTTGTAACACTGACATGTCAGTTACAACAGCATAATAAAATAATTGAAAAATAATAAGAGCTAACGAAACAAAAACTGCTTGGGTAAATAAATATTTTTACAGCCTTGAGGATTAGCGTATCTATTGATTATTATTCCAGTCCAGTGTCGTCTTTTTGAGTCTTGTATAGAGTCCATTTTCCCATATCTGTGTCAATATCTCCATTTAAAAGATTTCTTCCACAGTTGTTAGCCATTGGTCCTTCGTTGGTGGTGTTTCTTTCCCCAAGTTCCTACTGATAGCTTTCTTGCTTTCTACTAGCAATATTTTGATCAAATATCTATCCATTTAAAATGTCTATTTAAGAAGCTACAAATTATATTCAGGTACAAATTAAGCCTGAAAAAGATGGAAATTAGAATGAAAGTACAGAGAGTTGTTAAGGAGATGATACACGGCCTGATAGTTGCATTGGTGTGAACTGGTTATCAGAACCAGACTGGCGCATTGCAAGTAGTTGCAAGTTTCACATCATCTCATTGCGAATCTTCACCCCTAATACCAATAGGAAGTACTGCGCTGCATCGCATCAACAGAAGGCCACACAGTTATTACTAGGACTGCACAATCAATCGAGTATTAATCTCGATCACAAGTTTGGCTTCTTACAATTGCTGCAGTCCAGTGAAGAAAAGAGCAGACGCACAAAACGCTCATCCCTCTATACGGATTATCATCTGATGGTTAGAAGTCTTTCGGATTTAGGGTGAATGAGACTTGTATCTGTGCTGTAAAGCACCAAAATGAACTTGTTCAACCCCCTAAAAAACCACTACAACTGTAGTACGATTGATGGCCAAGGCCAAAAAGAGCAACTTTGCTAATGTTACCTAGCTGAATCCCTGTCCAGCGTCAACTCAGACATCAAGTGACGCTGGATGGGAGCAAAGAAAATAAGCTGCTATGGGAGTCAGGATGCACAAGCAGGGAGCCATTGGGGGGAAAATGCATTTTTTCAAGGGGCAGCATGAAGTGTCACAGGCGGGGTGTCCGTGAGTGTCATTGAGCGCCTAGCCGCCGCCAGTGTAGGGTTGTCCATAGAAAATAATAGCTAAGCTGCGGTGTGCATTGGCATTAAGGTGATGGAGAGCTTATATAGGTAGTTAGAACAAGGTCAGTGAATGGCACTTGGTGTAGACCGAGAGCCAAACAATGTCCTATACAGCCTGTCCATTACGTTGAACCGTTATTTGTGTTTCCCTTTTTAAACCCTCCTATCTTTATTTTCTCTTACTCTTGCCCTTTCAGTCTGGCTGTCGATCTATCTGTCTCCGTATCTGTCTGTGTGTCTCTGTCTCTCTCCTTCACCGCCTCATCTGTCTCTGTGCTGCGCTGATAAGAAAGTGCCCGCCCTGTCTCGGAGGAGAAACCATGGAAACGTACCAGCCACGTGTTGACATCACAGCATGTTAAATATAACCGTCTCCCGTGCCACACAACTAGTTGTTCTGCCGTTGATCCTCGCCTGGCTATAAATACATAGTTTCCTTCCCATAATTGCAGCTCCGACAGGCTTGTTTGGATGGAGGGAGAAATAGGAAATGCCAGAGAGAAGAAAGAGAGCGCCTTCCTTTCTCTATCTGCGCCTTCCTTTCTCTATCTGTGCCACCGTGTGCGTGTGTGTGTCTGTGTCCCCACACGTGTGTGTGTGCCTGCATGTTTATGCCCTCATTTCCCATTAGAGGCCAATCAAAGAGGTTGGTAGGTATCTTAAAACTCTGAGATAATCTCATTTTGGACAAACTGACTACAAAGTCACCTTGTATAAAATCTGGGTAGCGCGTACGAGCTGTTTGTTAGAGGCTGAATTCCACTTATATGGTCACAGTTTGATTCTTTGGCTCTGAGCTCTAATTACTTTAATTATAACATGACCACGAGTTTGTAATTTAGACTCTAAACAGGTTAAGTGTAATGCTCTTCCTGTCAATATGCATGCATGTTGTCAGTCTGCTGTAACTTAAATAAGAATAATAAGAATTGACCCTACGCTGAGTCCTGCCACCCATGGTTACTGTTATCAAGCTTGTCAAGCCCGGCATGTCAGTGTGGTGTTTTCAGCAATACCAGTGAGAGATACTTCAAATGAAATAATAGCAAATTTCTGGAATAATTGTTTTGAAATATCAGATAGATGTAGACAGAAAGGACTGTCATATGTATCTGAGAGCTACATTCACAATATAATTTGTCGGCTGAGTACTGTGAATAAAGAGGATGTTAAAATCAAGGGAAAAGCTATATTGTTTTATTTTAAGCTAACATTTCTTTATGAAATGGACAGTGTGATGGTTCAGTGGTTAGTTAGCATTGTCGCCTCACAGCAAGAGGGTTCCTGGCTCCTGGCTCGAACCCAGGATGTGGGAGCCCTTCTGTGTGGAGTTTGCATGTTCTCCCTGTGTCATCGTGGATTTTCCCCAGGTACTCCGGCTTCCTCCCACAGTCCAAAGACATGCAGGTTAATTGGTGACTCTAACTGGCCGTAGGTGTGAATGTGAGTGTGAATGGTTGTCTGTCTCTCTCTATGTGTCAGCCCTGTGATAGTCTGGTGACCTGTCCAGGGTGTACCCTGCCTCTCATCCAATGTCAGATGGGATAGGCTCCAGGCCCCGCGTGACCCCTAACAAGATAAGCAGTTATGGAAAATGAATGAACATCTTTCATTATTTGATATAGGTTTTAACCCCTTGCTGGCAAAACTAAATTATTTTGCGTTCCCATTTCTTTGAAGCGCAAACAGCCTCAAATGGTATACGACCACCTAGCTTAAAGTTAAAACTTAAGTAATTTGGAATTAATATTCAGCCATCTTTTTTTTTTGTTAACATGCTAAGATGGCTAACATTAGTTAGCGGCTTGCCTTGAAGCAAACAAAGGAGTTTTTGTTGATTTTCAATGGATTCATCTGTGAGTGAGGTCTTCCACACTTTTTAATCCATATCTGACATTTCTCCTCTGAAGTTTTTGGCTTCAGGAAACCGAAAAATATGACACCGGTACCAGCTGCACTTTCTCACTCTCTCTTATTGTTAATTTTTACTACCGTCATTCTGCTGTTCTCTGCTACTAACCGAGAAAAGACATGTTCTCATTTTTGTGTTATAGTCTTGTTATATTTATCTTTGAATAAAAATGTCGATAATAAAAATCTAAATTTGATGCTCTAAATGTCAATTTTTCCCTTTATATCGAATGGTAGCAAGTATCAGTATTTTTTAAGGTATTGTATAAAAGTTAGAAATACCAGTATCATGACAATGCTACTCTGGGGGAATCAGCTGTTGAACTTGCAGGTTGCATATGCACACTGTTTTGGCATTTTCCCTTGTTTTGAGAGCTTGACAGGCCTCTTGATATGCCTAGGTATGTTCAGTAATTTAGGATTGGACAGTCGCCATTCTGAGGAAGGACTTAGCAACAGGAAAATTTGGAACTTAATTGCTTTTTTGCTGAGAGTTAGCTGAAACGATATCATCAACATCTGCCAGCCAGCTCCACTAAAGCTTCCTAACCAACATGTTATAGCTTTTTTGTTTAATCAGTACAAAAGCTGGGTATATGATGTGAATTGGTGAACTTATAGGTGGATTTTGTGACCTTTGGATGGAGCCAGACTAGCTGTTTCTCCCTTTTTCCAGTCTTTATGCTAAGCTAAGCTAACGTTCTGGGGGTGATCTATTTACTGTACAGACATGAGAGTGGTGTTGGTAATCTCGAACCAATTTAACAGATAATACCTTAAGCAAGAGTTAGGGAGGTTGAGAGCACAGTCTTTAAAGAGTCTTTTGGAAAAAACTCCATCTTCAGGAAGCCAAACGTATTTGGGCAGATACAGATTATGTCCATTACAGCAGTGATTTATCTGTGTGTTGTCAAAACTGATGCCCAAACACAAAGCGACGGTCCCTTTACCTATTCCGCCAAATTGGATGAACGTATTCTCTAAGTGAAGTCGACAGTCTGGTCGTCTCACTTCACATCCACATGAATAAGAGCACTGAGCCAAGAAATTAAAAACTCTGTCGCTACCACTTCTTTCCATGGCCTTGGTAGTGTGGATACACAGTCTCTCTTTTTATTGAGATCTACAGTCTATGGTTCAAGTAATAACTGAGGACAGCCACATATGTCATGTCATGTTTATGGGACATTTTCTACTATGTATTTACTGTAACTCGTATTGCTTCTAATATGCAGCTTGATATATGTAAACTTTTAGGCTTACATTGATAAGATGTCCTAAACCTTCTGAGACCCACCATAGACCCTTGTTTTATCTTATTAGGGGGGACAGGAGGTCTTTATGGCGAGATAGTGGGTCAACAGTAAATGCCACATAGAAGTGCTATACATCATCTGAAAGCTGGGAGCCTGAAGTTTAATGTGTGGCACTGTGTGACAAGTCTCTCTAGTCAAAAATATGTAATAAATGTTGTGTTTTGGTAGGGCGTCTATTCAAAGTTTTAAAGTTTACAGTGTATAGGGGCTGAGAACATAATGATCTAACTAATTGTGGGGTTGATACCATCTGTTGCATTTATTTGGTGCTACATTTAAGAATTTTTTACTACTCGAGAATTGATAAAAATTGTCAAAAATCCCTCCAAAATACCACATTAAGACACCAAGACCCTGAGGAACACCAGATAAACATCCATGCTGTAATTTAGTATCAAAACCTTTTGATTTGTCCAAGAATTTTATTACAGCGATTAGATGGCGAGCACGTTTGCTCTGGAGACGGCTGAGAAACCCCTCATTGCTAATATACCTATGAAAGCCACACATCCTCTGAATGTCTGAGGTCTCTAGTTTGTGGTTGTAATGTTTCATGAGGCTGTGATCATCCCACAGGTCACAATAGGTCATTTTATACAGTGATGTCAGTATAAAAAAAAATGGTCCCACACGATGGCTGCCATGGAGGCTAAAATCCTCACACATGATGCTTCCTGGACACCTCCTGTTAGAGGTGTTCCGGGCACATCACACTGGTAGGAGGCCCCGGGGCAGACCCAGAACACACTGGAGGGATTACATATCTCATCTGGCCTGGGAACACCTTTGGGTCCCTCAGGAGGAGCTGGAAAGTGTTGCTAGTCTGGCTTCAAAACTCATCCTGCTACAGCCTTTGAAAGACAGTAATGTCAGCCGAGATCGCCAGTGGTGCGAAAAATAGATGTCTATGTCTGCTGAGGAAGGTCGTGATACAAAAAGCTCTAGAACAGCTACTCAACTTTGTGTTTAGATTATTATGTCAACTACTGTTGAGCCTGAACTGTCTGAACAGCTGAGATCAACAATTGCAGTTATTGACCGTGTTTAGCTGAGGTGATTGATCTAGTGCCATCGACCCTGATGGATTTGCTACTAATCACTTCATAACTCAGGATTATGTTTTAGTCAAAGCAGTTAAATCGTGCAGAAGCAGTTAATAGCAAACAACTATAAGGACTGACACAAGTGAAACACATTTTAAAGCATGATGTTTTAAAGCACCGCAGCAGTAAAGTGAAGGGACTGGACCGGAGTTAAAATGAGAGCAAAGTGTTTGTCTTGAGTCTGTCTGTTTGTCTTTATGTAACTGTCACCAGTGTGCATGGGTGATGTTGTGAGCAGAGAGCACTGCATGTTGTGACTCAGTCTCTTAGCAGCCACCTCATCTTCACAACCCTGCGGGTCCCCAGAGGCCGCTGCAATGCCGACCAATCAGAGCGAGAGGCCTCAATGACCGAAAGGCTGGTGCTGGGCTGTCGCCAGCCGAGAAATGGTTTCAGTCTAGGAAATGGACGTGTGTGTGTGTGTGTGAGTGTGTGTGTGTGTGTGTGTGTTGACTTGTGCGCACTGTATGTGAATTTAATAGTCTCTGAGTGTGAAGAGAGAGAGTAGTTACCTCAGTGAACTGTGTGTGTGTGTGTGTGTGTGTGTGTATGAATGAGTGTGTATGCCGGTGCATGTGTCCTTTTCTATCCCATTGTTCCTAATGCACTTTAATCTCCCTTAAACCCAGATGATTTGTTATTTCCCCTGCTCCGCCACACACACGCACGCACACACACACACACACACACACACACACACACACACACACGTTTAAAGCGGTATTTGTGTGAGTCATAGTTATATATTAGAAAAGTTAGAAAAGCACTTTACATGTGACCTCAGCTGGTCTCAATAAATGATTTTAAACTTTTTTAATGTACGATTATCCAATTTCCCTTTTATATATTAACCCATGATACACACATCATAATGAACATGATGTACAGAAAATAAATAAACGTAAATCTTAATATTGTGTTGCTCTTCATCAAGAAGTTAAACACACATGATCATGGCCTCAGTATTATTCCAATAAGAGTCTGACATTATTGTCAGATTACATAATTAAACATCGTTATACATCTTCCCATACATTTTCAAATGTCTAGTGTCCTTTCCGTATTTAAATACTGATACATTTCTTTATAGGGCTCTACGAAATCGAATTTATCATTGTATCAGAAAAAGTTTCTAATCATATAGTGACGGAATAAAACTTAAACAATTCAATGAGAAATTCAGTCAATATAAATGAATTTTAAATAATGCATTATTGCATTAATTGCTGTCAGCTGTCAGTGTCTTTTTTGGATAACTTATCTCAGAGGGTCTCTTCCACATGACTGCAGGGTCCAACAATAATGTTCGTTAAACATCAAAGAATAAATAATTTACCTCAAAATTCAGTGGGATTACTTATTTTATAAGGGATGCAACGTGGTTTATACTTCCCGTAAATATAATCCAATTTATCTACTTTCCATGTATATATTTACACCATCTCAACATCTTATTTTGAAAAGCAGACGCCTTTGTATGTGTATCTTGGGCTGTATTTATGCATTTACAGGTCAGAGTACGGGGCAGTCCAGCTTTAGCGGCAGCTAGTTTGACCAGGGATTGGGTGCAGAAACATCAGATGCTGCGTGCCTGTAAATGACACCAAAACATAGCAGTTTAGTTTTTGTGTTTATTTGTCTTAGGCGCTTTAACAACAAGCTTAAATTAGTTAGGAAAGCACTGATTTGCATTCATGTTCATGTTTTGCCTAATTCCATGATATTCTGC
This sequence comes from Epinephelus lanceolatus, assembly GCF_041903045.1. Taxonomy (NCBI): domain Eukaryota; kingdom Metazoa; phylum Chordata; class Actinopteri; order Perciformes; family Serranidae; genus Epinephelus; species Epinephelus lanceolatus. The sequence continues at coordinate 15,287,159 of NC_135756.1, forward strand.
CTTTTACAGCTGACTCCATTTTTATTGTTGAATTCCCCGATTCTGTCCCTGTTTTCCACATCACGGAAATCAAAGGGGAGTAGTTGTGGTGTCATGGGGTACGTGGATTTTCAGTTCTTCTGCTGTTGTAACAGAGAAGAAAATGTTGCATTGTTATATCATGCATTAAAATTGGATGTCATGGATTGCTTAAACATGATAAATGCACTATGACTGATCTGGATATTCACATCAATGACATAGATGTGTTAGCTTTGTATTACACTACTTGTATCAATTTTAATCCCACTTTTATGGATATATTTCATCATGTCGTAGCCCCCACATCATCATATTTAAACCCAAACATGCATCTTCTCACCTCTCTGATATATAACTTGACCAGATGCCATTTTCCAGTGCGAAAATCATCTGGTTTAACATGTATACATTGATCAGAACAAATACAGTAGATGGATTTTCAAGTCAATCACTAGTATAGTGAAAAATACTATTATCAAAGCGTCCTTCTTAATACTGTGTGTGCCTTGTGTGTTTGCATCAGTGATGGGGAAAGAAAAGGCAGATAAAAACCCAACTGTCTCTGTATCATATTCACTGTATAGAATTTCCATTTACAGCAAGTTAATCAATTTCTATATTTTATTCATGGATTCTTGTTTGTACATGTTGCTGGCTTCTCTCTTGAGATAATGCAGGGTTTTGTTTTCTTCTTCTTCTTCTTTTTTTTTTTTTGCTTAACAGCATGGTACCAGAAATACATCAAAAGTAGCTTTAATAATTTCCACTGACTTTTCCCTCTTAGGTATAAAATCATTGAAAACAGGGCCCTTCATATCCGGGGATAATTTTAAATATCAAAGCAGAATATGTTCCACTTGAAAACTAATGACTCCACAAAAACAACCAGTTACTGTATTCAGGTAATTCAGGCTCAGAGATGGAATTAATTAATGGTTGTTCCATTGATGGATAAATGTAGTTTGAGAAGAGGCTTAATCTGTGTCCTACATGCTGACCTCATTCACAGGGACACGATGAGTTAAAATGGAAATAGATCATTTTGAAAATATTTTTATTAATTTTCATCAGAGCTGCAGACATGGTTAAAAGACGTTCTCTGTGATAAATACGCTGTTAGAGTTAGAATTTGTCTTCAGTGTAACCTTTAGAGATGTCACAAGAAGCGCTACTTTGGTACCATGTTGATGCCAGATTTCTGAAAACGTGACAGTACTCTTTTTCCGGGATGCAATTCTTCCACACAGCTGTTGCAGCTGTGTGCTTTTGGAGAAGTTCTGGTAAAATTCCTGTGTGCCTAAGCTGTTCAGGGATGGCAAAACGATCTTGCAGTGGCCGATGCAATGACAGTACATCTTGACTGTATGTCATCATTTATTTGCCGCATCTGTTTCCATTGCACTTAGTTGTATTTGCTTTTTTTCCCACTTTGTTAATTGGATTTTTCAAGTTGAACAACAGGGTCATTGCACTGGTAAATTATTTGGCAAAAATATAAAAATACAACATTAACATCAACAATACGACATGTATGTATATAAACTATATATGTACATACAAGATAAATAAAAACTGACATACGTGCATCAGCACAAACAAAAAAAAGACTAAAACAAACAAACAAGCAAACAGACATAAATTGTATTTTAAAACAGGAGTCCCCAAGTCAACTAGATCAAAATCAGTCCTTAGTCAAATTGACACAGGGCAGGCCTCTTGCATAGATAGTAGAAGATGTATTAATGTGGAACTGCAGGGAAATGGAGTCGATTTACACAGCAGAAGAAGTGCGTCCATGTTACAGAGAATTTGTTTGTAGATCCTTTGAGAGTATGTGTGATTCTTTTCCAGTTTTATGCAAATTAAAACTGCTTGAATCCAAAGAGTAAGGAAAAGGGGGGACAGGAGACTTCCATCGGAGCAAAATGAAAAGTCTCGCCAGCAGAGTGACGAAGACAATTACATCTTTTTTTGTTTTCGTCAGTTGCAATGTAGGTGGAGTGACCCCAAATAGTGCAGTAAGAGAATATGGTTCAATCCATGTGCCAGTGATTTCTGAAATTGTGTTAAAGATATCTTTCCAAAAGTTAGCATTAGGTGATGGGCTATTCGCTATTTATTTACCTTTTATCGTTACACCCACTTCTCCACCTCTACCAAGCGTAAAAACTATTTTGCAATATTTTGACATTTTTACAAATGTTTGCTATTTCATACAGATGTTCACACAGGTGTTCGGGGTGGTTTATTGGGTATTAACAATGAACTTTGAATTAAATTTATTTTAAATGTTTCTAATAAAGGAGTGTACATGGGATTTATTGTTTTGTGTTTGTTCTTTACCGTAGTATCAAATTGGGTATCCAGAATGGTGGAATTTCATAGGTATTGGTATTGACTACAAAATTCCTGGTATCATGACATGCCTAATAAATTTGATGATACCCAGTTGATTTGTCTTAGTCAGACTGCTGAAGTCTCATTAATTCTAGGTGACCAATAGAATACATATTTTTTCCACAGGCTGTGGATTTTCAGACAGGCTTGAAAAATTGTGAACTTATCCTCTAAAGAAGTGGTTCCCAACTGGTCAAGCCACAGGGTCCAGATTAGGGATGGGCATCAGTTTTCTATTATCGATGATTGATTGTTAAGGCTTTTGATCGATCACAAATAATTTTGATCAATAGTCAATAATAATCAACAGTGTTTCCCCTACAATGCCTGGCATAGGTCTGGCGAGCCACCGTGCCAACGAGACCCTCTGCCCGGCGAGTCGCCGTGCCAACGAGACCCTTCCGCCCGGTGAGCACGGCGGCTCGACGGGCCTACGAGACCCCCACCGGACCTATGCCAGGCAAAAAATCAGAAACAGACAGAGGCTCTCATCGCTCTCCAAAGCCTCGGCGGCTTCCCTTGAGGCCTCTGAAAACACTACGCCATTGAAAGACAGAGGTTTTGCTGAAAACTGAAGTCTGTAAGTCTCGCTGGCAATGGTTGTAAACACCCAGGGGTGAACTGCGCATGCGCGCCATTCTTCCTCTTTGGCCTGGGGGGTTGAAGCTCAAAACTGGGGCAGCTGCGCTCTCTTGCGGCAACAGTCTGCACTGCGCTCTTTTGTTTTCTCTCTTTTGAAATACTCGCTTATCAATTAATCGATAATTGATCGTTAATTTTTTTGATGATCTAATAATGAATTTTGATTGTTTGCCCATCCCTAGTCCAGATTTCTCCTTAGTCATTAGTTCAAGGTCCACACAGTTTAATACATACAGGGCCGAATTCACAAAAGGATTGCGTGGCTTTTGCAGCCGGTAAACCGGTAAAAATGGAGCAAACAGATACCGTCTAATTCACAAAGCACGCGCAGAGGGTGAAATGCTCCACTAACTGCGCTGCCAAGCAGATTGCGTCTCGTTGCTCCGGTGTTATTTGCACGTATTTAAATGGGGTAATATGCATATATTTGGCGCAAAAATGTCCCCTTTCTATGCAAATGAGCCTCATTGATAAACAACGTGTAATTCACTAACACCAGTGCTAATAGCCACACGCAGTTTGAGTGAAGTAAATAATGTCTTTAGAAAGCTGGTGCAAACTGGGCGCTCCTCTGTGGAAGCCTCTCACCCAGACTTTCCAGTGATCGTGGCAGCAGTGATCGTCTGTTAAATCAGTCTGTAAATAAAATTTTGACATTATTATTATAATCATTATTACTTTAATGGCATCCGAAGATATTGATGCGTTGAACAGATAACAGTCTGCGGTCGTTCTCAAAACGCACTTCAAAAGCAACTTTCAATAATTTATTTTACGAAACGGGGGAAACAAACGTGAACATAAACGGTTCCATAATTCATATTAAATTCGAAAGATAACGAAAAAACAGCTACAAGTGAGAGGGAATAGTGATAAAGTTTTGAGGAATGGGTTCCTCGGTCAGGACCTCAAGCTCGCGTTCTGAAAATTTCATCTTTCTCTTCCTAGCTGCCATTGTTCTGCCATGGTGTTCTTGGCGCAAAGCCAGCATTTATACTTTACTTTGTGGGCGTGTTTGCGCTGGTATATCATTAGCGCAATATCCTTTGTGAATAGCGGCCGCAGTTCATTCTTTGTGAATTTGGCCCTCAGTGTCATACTTGTGTTTGGTCATGTCGTGCAGCTAGTTTGACTAATGGACAACTACTTGACAGGGACAGCACTCACTCTATGTTAGGAAACAGCACTTCAGAAAAAAATTAGATCAGAATGGACCAGAGACCCATTTTTGGATCGCGATCCACCAGTTGGGAAACACTGCTGTAATGGTCCAGTGTGTAAGACTTAGGGGGATTTAGTGGAATCTATCAGTGAGGATTGCTTGCCCTCACCTGCATGTGTGTGCTCAACTATTTTCTCTGATAACTTCTCTGATGGAATTATCTGCAGAGGTCTCTTCCTCTCCAAATCAAATGGAATTGGTGATTCAAATCAGAAAAAACACTGGAAAAAGGAGTTTTACATTTAAAAAACAAATCTGTTCTTCTGATTATTTACTTGTGCTTATTTTCAGGTGATTATACACTAAAGAAAACATACTTATTATGTCATACTACATTCCGTTTTGGCCAGTATATCCCCCCTACATCTTACTGAACCTTTAAGTCAGTAGGATTCGTCTTCTGGGTGCCATGCATGTCTTGACAAAATTGCACGGCAGAGATATTTCAGTCTGGACCCAAGGACTGACATTGCCATTCTTTGAGCCAAAATGCTGTTATAATTGCAGAACTAAAATGTTCTTTTCATCAGTAAGTAATAAACCAAAGGTAAAATTTGCCACAGTGACACCTCATCATCACTCACTATCTCCCCAACACTGTAGTACTGCCTTTAATATACTGAAATCAGCCTTTTCATATAGAGCTTGTTGACATGGCATCCCAAAAGGTCACAGTGCTCATTCCCAGAAACAGTGATGCACTAAGTCCATGTGAGCAGGCAGTGACTAAGCTTTGTCTTTTTGTCCCCTGTGCTTCTTTGTTTTCTTTCTCTTATCCACAGTCCTGTGAAAAGATGACTAATGCGCAGGTGGGATACGGGTCATGAACTGCACTTGATAGAAAACTCTGTCCCCAACTTGCAATACAACAGACCGGCTGCCAAAGTTAGATTGTACTCTGTACATAATAAATCCATAAATAGGCCTATCAGGCTTTTGATTTATGCCTGCTGACCTCTTTTATCGTTTCCTAAACGCTGTAGCTCCAGGGCCTGCACATACTCACGCCTCACGATGGTGGCAGCCATCTCAGAGAGATAAGCGACTTCAGAGTCTTAATGTAGGTCAGAGAGGAGGGGAAGGAGTGTGAGGGTCAAAGGTGAGGAGCAGGTTTATCTCCTGTGTGAGTTCCCTGAATTCCTGCTGGCTGAATATACATATATATATATATATATATATATATATATATATATATATATATATACACAAATCTTTATATATATATATATATATATATATATATATATATATATATATACACCCCCTGTTTGAGCGAGGAGACTTGGAGAAGAAGTTGTGTGCTGCTTTATTTAGCAAGCTTGACCTGCTTGAGTGATGGGCAAAAGGAGAGCGAGGAATCAGGCTAAAGGGAGATGGAACGGCGTTAACCCCTCCGTTGTCGACATGCACACACTCCACTAGTTTCACTAAACACAAGCCATTAAGTTTGGCAATCACTGAGCAAACACTTTCGCCTCCGCTGCATCAAAATTTAGTCAGTCTGCAGCATCCTGTGCACATATATCTTATTCTGCACGCCTGTGCAGTCGTACCTTATAGCCCAGGGGATAATTGCTTGCAGCGCTAACACCAGCAAGACATTACCTACCCAGCTTTCACTTGAGCTATTGTGGCTTGTAAATTGGATGGTGAAATTACCTTTTTGGGAATCTCCTATACGATCTACCCAGCCCAAGCCATAATTCATTCCATTATGATTGTATGTGAATAGCACTCAGTGTAGGCCCCCCCGTGATCACATGAATAAATAAAGCGCTGTTATGGGTGTGCGCATTCTGCATATTAATTCTCTTTGCTTTTTCTGTGATCCGGTGTGTAGGTATTTATAGTGTTGCAGATTTGCATATGTATAGGGAGTGTATTTGTGTATTTGTCAAGTTTCTTTGTAGCAGCGCTGCACATAATTTTGGTGCACACAATACTGGCAAGGCAAAAGTGTGTGTGTGAATGGTTGTGTGTAGAGGCTGATCTAGAGTGTTAGAGGATCTATGACCTCTCCAGTCATTCACACCTCTGGCCACTCGCACCCTCAAGATCTCTTCACTCTATTCACAGCAATCTTCTTTCAAGTATTAATAGGTGAACTCCTGCCACCTAAACATCTGACAGTTTTTCTTTTACCGAGGAGTCATTTTGCACCCTGTTTGACCCAATTTGAGCTTCTTTCCACCTCCTGCTCGACTTCAACAATGCAGAACAGCGGTAATTAAGAGTTTAGGAGTGCGGAAGAGTGCAGGGGGGTTTGAGCTTGTGTTGGATTTGTGAAATGAAGAGGAGTGTTTTTCATCCCAAATAACATGTATTAGGATGGTAGTCTTAGTCAACATAGCTCATTTTAATCACCAGTGGTAGTACCATGCTTTGGGTTGGCTCTCAGGACAGGTTATTACAGTAAAAGTATTTTCACAATGGCACACGCCACGTCTTAAATTCAGTTTTATAAATATAAGGCCTTGAAAGTGATTATATAGTCTTAGATTTAATTGAGTAAAGTCTTATTTTATTTCATTTATCCATCCTTTAATTAATTTTTGTTAACTTGAGCCAAGCTTTTCTGTGTGAAAGTTCACATTTCTGGTATTTCAAATCTTTAAACCTACCACTCAACCTAATGATGTCTTTATATGTGCACTTACCTGTTTGCAAAATGGAGATTAATCTTTTATTTACTTACCTGCAGTGCTTGAATAAGAAAATGATTATTTGTCCAAAAGTCAAATTTTTTTTAAACATTACCTTAAAAAGAATTAAAAAGCATTAATTTTAAGTGTCTGATTCCTGTAGACACCCTGGTGTAAAAATAATGGACATAGACCAGATGACATCCCCTTGGACTCCAGTTTTAAGGCCTCAAGTTTCAAGTAGGCATAGCTGAGACCCACCTACCAGTGACATGACTTGCCCACCTTACCTACACCTCACTTCTAGATCAGCCTCCTTCACCCCTGGGTCTAGAAGCAGATGCCCCAAAGAAATTACTTAAAAGTTAGCTTTTAGCTAACCATGATGCATTAGATTAAAGAGAGGTGATTACAGTTAGGGTAAGGCAAATCATAAAGGGTTACATATCGTTACTTACGGGGTTAATTATGTCTTCAAAGTGGGTTATTGCTACGTTTGGCCGTGTATTTGTTCACGACAATGTTGCGTTGTAGCATGGTTCAAATAACCGTAGCTTTGTGGGCTTGAATTGTACTAGTGCTGGGCGTGGTTTTCAGGGGTGTGTCGTGTATGCTGCAAACAAAATGGGTCTGCAGCTCAATGTCTCTATTAAGTCTGGCACCGGTGCCTGTCACCATCTTGGAATTTTTGAGCCAGAAGTGACTATAATTGGACAAGAAGGTGAAGCTAACTCTTACGTTAGCTGCTAGCTTGGTTAGAATTATGTATTTACAGCTGTTATGATGCTAATGTTAATGCTGCTAATTTTGGCTTATGAAAAATAGGCTTGGAACCTAAAAAACAAAATGCGCTTACCGGGAAAACTGAATATCCAACTCATTAGAGTAGGGCTGGACGGTATGACAAAATTTTCATATCACGGTTTTAAGAAAAAATCATATCGGTTTCGCGGTATTTGGCTCAGGTTCGGCCAACTTGACATGTTGCTGTGTTGTGCTATGGCCTATTCAAGTTCCGGAATTTGTTATTTACCTGACAACGCCTGAACGCAACACATGCTCCGCTCCATTCATTTGGGCTCCACTGACTGCGTACAAAAGCGACACGTAGAGAAGCCAGCGGGGTTGTTTAGCGTTTGCCGAGCCGAGAGGCTGCATGTAGGCTGCATGAAATGTTAAAGCATTTTCCACCTAAGTTATTACATATATTTGAGTTATCTACAAGTTTACTGTACTGTTTGTCATCTACTCACTTTCAAATGTCCGTCACGGACATTTACACAATGTCACGGATAAACATGGGTAAATGCATGAAAAAAAATCATCACATATCACCTCTGTTAATGGTTTATTCATTTAAAAACACATTGTGCTCATTTAGCACACTATTTCATGTAGTTTTTATCTGCTGGAGGGTCGCGTAGGGCAGCGTAGCGCAACAAAAATAGAAGAGCCGCGTAAAATAGAGAGTTGTCACGCCGCTCCCGTTGCCGGTGGAGCCGCTGATTAACAGGGGGGTGAGCTGCTACGGGACTCGCGCTGCAGACGTGTCGTGCCGCTGACGTGCCCGGTGGAGCCCGGCCGTAACTGTCTCGGACTCGGGATGGGTCGTCTTCGGTCAGGAAAATGTGGCCTGAGCCGTGCTCTAGTGTGCTCACCTGTGTGTGTGTGTTTTGTCTGTGTGTGTGTGTGTGTGTGTGTGTATGGGTGTGTGCGCATCGGGGCGAAACTCCGCCCTGCGCGATACAGAGGGCAGAGGAGAATTGTAAACGGCGGTGCGCCACTGCTAGTTGCATATAGGGGAAACACTGCTCTTTTTGGTATGAGTTCTTCTGGGTCATCGTGTACAGTTGCTTTGCTTTCAGGACTCTCTCCGGCAGCCATTCTCGCCTCTAAACTTTTCTATGCTCTCACTCTCACCCGCTCAAGCGTGCCTGTGGTGTGCAGCGGTGAAATGGGTCCCCGCTGAAACACTTTCCCACCACGCACGTTCCAGACGTTGTTTGGGCTATTCACCGGTATTGCGGTATATGAAAAATTCATATCATAACAAAAATAAATACCGGTTTTCGGTACAAACCGGTATACCGCCCAGCCCTACCTTAGAGGGTCTTTTTAGTCCAGTGAAATGCGGAACAAGACTTTTTTAGGCGACCAAACTGTTACAACTCACTTTCATGAAGTGAAAACAGACTGAAATAGTGACAGCTATGGCTACACCTACACTGTGAATCTGTGGTTTAGCAAAGGTTACGTTACCCAACCAATGTTGTTGCTGTGGTGACTTGTCAATGGACGACACACACATGTCAGTCAAAGTGGCCCCGCCCTTAATTATGCATAAGCTTTAAGATTTTAAAAATCACCCATGTACAGTTGTCATGAATGCGAAAATTAGCTATCGAGACCAAAACCATTTATTGTCCCAGGCTGTAAACATGTTTATTTGACTGTAAATGTGTTCATTTTGATATGTTGGTCTTGGAGCCAGCCTCGAGTGGCCATTCAAGGAACTGCAGTTTTTGGCACTTCCTCGTTGGCTTCAGTTTTCAGCCCTGGACGTTGCAGCTTGGATCTTGCCAAGATGTAGTTTCATGAGAAACATGAGATATGTCCCAATGCCATACTACAGTACATACTAATTGTATACAGTATTTACAATACACCAATCTATATAGTATAGTGTTTTGACGATTGTATACAAGAAATCATAATACTTCATCAAACTGTTCAAATGATAAGCATCTGTGTATATGCATGTTCTTTAGACCACCCCTTTAAATTCCTGTGAAGGTATGCTGTGGTCTAAAACGTTTGGGAATCATTGCACGACATGCTTCTCAAAACCTCCTCAGAATTAGTACATATGGAGCTGGAACAATAAGTTCTGGTAAGTGGTATAGGAAGAGATGCGCAGCTGTGATGTACTCATGAATAGATCCTTCCGAAATTCTTAAAATCTTGGTCAAAGCATTGGACAAATCCCCGAAGCATGAAAGCAAATAATGAATTTTTCATTGCGACTGCATCCATGGCTGTCATGTAAAGGGTGTCATTGTCATTCAGTTCAGGACTGCGAGTGTGCACCGTGAGGCAGGAATGGTGTTGGCCGCCAGCCTCGCAAAACCAGTCCAGTTTCACTTAGGATTTGCTGGAGACAGACTTTAATTAGGTTGTACAATAGATGACAGTTTTCTCAGACACTCAGTTGCCAACAGAGACCCTTATTACACCGGCCTGGACAAATGAACAACTTGCTGGACTGTCAGTGATTTCATTCTGACCACAAATAAAACACAGTTTCACTTTGCATTAATATTAATTTCACATGGATTTTTTAATTTTAGAAGCATCCCTATGAACACATTTCCTGTAGCTTCTCCTTCATGGATACACCAACACACTGACCCATCGTCCACCCCACGTCTGCCTGCTCGTTGCTATATTTGTGTACGTATGTGACTGCTGCGGTGTTGAGAGCCCAGAGAAACTCATTCACATGGGGGTGCTAATAAAAGCCTTTCAAGCGCTCTATCTCTCTTTCTTCTTCTCTTTTCTGTCTCTTGGTACAAACAGTACGAAAAGGAGCACACAAAATCCCACCGCAAATAACCACGCGCTGACATACTTCCAGAGAGCCATAGAAATGGACCTCGTTTTTGGCAACAGAGAGAATAAAGTGGGGAGAAATATGGAAGCAGTCAACAGCAGAGCCAAGCGAGTCCTATAATTGATAGTTTGACAGTTTGGTTGTTTACCGTGCTGTCAGATGTATTTATCAACATCCCCGTAGTGAAGAATGGAATACGTCTGTGTGTGTATCTGCTTCAAACTGTGTGAATAAAGAGTCTGGGCTTTTGGCTGCACCCAAAAGGTGAAAGCGTTACACAACCCAGACATGTGATTTCTTTTTCTCTTTTTTTAACAACAGCGGTGGGGTCACCCACACAGGCTCAAAATATCCATCGGTCGGGGGGTGAAGGTATGCGGAAGAGTGTTAGGGGTGAGGGGGAGGGGGAGGGCAGCTGCGAAACAAAAAGACTGACATTTGTAGTGTAGGGTTTCCCCTCAGCTCACCCTCCCATCTAACCTTTCATGTACTGTAATCCCCCCCCACTCGCTTCCTCTTTTAGGTTTTTACATCATACAGGGGACTGGTATGGTTACACCTCTCCTACAGAAGGTTTTCCCCCACTATTTAAGAACTACAGTGAAACCAGAGCTCCCAGGTTGTGTTCCAGAAGTAGGAAAACCAAGATCCACCCCTTCAACATGACCTTCCTCAACAGTGTGGCCTTGTTTACACCTCATATGAACATTTGTCTCGGGTGATCAGATCACACATGGACAGCTCTAAGTACGGGTGTGAATGCAACAGATGTGTGTTAAAACCACAGTTGCTCAGATCACATTTGGGCCTCATACACCATTTTTTTAGCAGTGTCCTTGGCCACTGCCTACTCAGCTGACGTCCTTACTTATCCAACTCTTCCTGCTGGATAAAAAAACTTTCTGTTGCTGCTGTTACACAGGTTAGGTCCGCGACACACCTAGCCGACGGTCAGCTGTCGGTCAATGTCAGGTCGTCAGTGAGCATTTGTCACCCTAGTTTTTGCGCCATTGGCACTAGTCGGCATCGGCGCTTGTCAGCTTTTTTCAGTTGTTGTTGCTAAAGTGTGCATATGGCACGACAAACCTCACACTGGCTAAAAACAACAACGCATTTGGCCTTTGCAAATGGAACTGAGGTATGTGTTTATTTGCATATAGAGCAGGGAAGTGACATCACAAGCTGTCACTAGAGTCGCATGTGTGGACGCATTCTAATGCAAGGTGTGAACAGACAGACTTAGAGCTGTCCACTTGTGATCAGGTCACCCAAGACTCACATTAATACCAGGCTCTATGTCGTTTATCATTTACAGGGTTGTTACATTTTGGAAGAACAAGTCATTGTCAGTCAACCTCAGGGATACATTTTACTCCTTCAGAAAGACAAATGAAAACTCTTATTGTTACAGGAGCTAGTGGAACAGAGGCTAGCCTGGAGGTGGCATCAGGACTTTAGCTCTCTATTGCTAACTTGATGTGACAAAGTGATTGTGGGCTTCATCTCCCTGGGGGGAAACTTCAGACATTTCCAGGCACTAAAAAAAGGGAGGACCTGTTGTGTCCAGTGAGGGAAGGAGAAAACGGCCTCTGTTTTGGACTGTACATAACTGCAAAAGTCCAGCTGAAAACCCCTGCTGGCTTAATGACATAATGACTTTAGCGCGATTGCAAAGGGCATGTTTATATTTCCGAGTGACTGATAATGGACGGCAGAGTCGGACATAGTAGTCTCTCCCTCCCTCTCACCAGGGGGATTTTACTTGTCATTTCTGACTGACCGGCGCTCTCTTCCCGCACCCATCCATGTCTCCAAGGTCACATGATTCTCTCAAGATCTGAACTCTGACCTCCAACAACCTGTCATCTCGGGTTTCCATGGAGACACATGTCATCAGGACCAATGTGGCGTCTTGGCAGGTTATTTTTAACTGCCTGGCCACAGCAAGTGCCAGCTCAGTACACCGGAACAGGGGGCCTAACGTCAGGCCACTGGGGGGAAGTTCTGAGGGAAGTTTAGGGGCTTCCAGCATGGGGCTTCCCAGCTGTAGTGATGTCATGCCAGGGTGTCCTAGCAGGAATGTGAATCATCCATCCACATGATCTGTTAATGCAACATTATGTCAGCCAGGACAACCTGGAAAGTCCTTCAACAAGTAGTTCGTACAAATGGAGATGGGGGATTTCAGCCAGCTACAAATGCTGTCCGCTTGGTTAAGCCTGTGTGTGTGTGTGTGTTAGTGTTTCCATTTCCTTTGATAAAGCAGGTGTTAATGTTTAGGCTACAGTGTCAAAGGTCTGTGTGTATATATATTTGTGCGCCTGTTTGCAGAAGTTTACGTGGCGCTCTCATTTAAGGCTTTTAGTTCCCTGTAAGCAAAATAGTTTCCATGTGCTTTTGGCAACCCACGTGAAGACATCAGTCCAAATAATATTCAGCAGTGTGTTAGTGAAGGCGGTCGGGTTATTTGTGATATGCTCGGTCGTAGGTGTGAGAATGCGTCCGTCCAGTGGAAACTTGGAGCCTCTTGTTTATCGCTTCCTATCTCTTGAGGTCGAGACTGAAAGAGGGAGTGAAACATGGCTATCTTGTCCGTGGTGTGTTTGTGTCTCCAGCAGCTGGTGTGTACTTGAATATTGTGAGCACCTGCATGTATGGCGCTTATTTTATGTCATGTTTGCACTGTGTTACTACTAGATGGTTAAGTGGTTGCAAATATTTTGTAACAGTTTGTTTTATCCCAATAAGATGTCCAACAAGGGGGGTTTCTATGCAGCAACTGACAAGCACAGTCAGGAAATATTTCTCTGACTCACAACTTTGTATATGTAGTATACCTATAATTATGGCCTGGTCATGTTGAGTACTAAAACTCTAATAGTTTATTTGCAGTTTTCTGTGGTACTTAGCTACACAGCGCCCCATCTGTGCTAGTTTTCAATTCAGCCATATTAACCATATCAAAAATTCATCAGTTCTTAAGTCATTTATAAGAATTTGCTGCTTTTCTGTTTTTGTATAGCACCCCTGGATCTGCGATCTTACTGCTGGCATTTTTCAGTTTTTTGGGGCCATTTTTTGCTTTAGTGAGATTGATCAAAGTAATATGCATACAGGAAACACGACAGAAATAAAGGGGGATAACATGCAACAGAGGTCCCAGTCGAAGCGAAAAATTTGCTCAAATCCCTGGGCTTAAGTCTGTTTCCCTCTCTCTAATAGTGTGTTGGGCTCTGAGCATTGCCAAAATGTGAGTGTTCTACATGCAATATTTTGCCTGAATGCATTCTATGTAGACACGGACTAAAGCTGCTGCTCTGCTGACATGCTGCTTTCACTACCTGTACACTAACAGGGCTTAACAATAAGGATTGCCCGGGGCAAGTAGAATGCCACATTGAGGCTAGTAAATCTAGCAACTCACTGGCTCGATCGGACAAGAGGTAATAAGCTGAGCTGAAGTGCTGCTGTGTGGTGTTAGATGGTGTGGACAAAATGTCAAGTATGTATTGCACAGTTTGCCACAAGTTTGAGAACAAGGTAGATTAAAGATTAAAGTCAAGTTTCCAAAAAAACATCACTGGAGTGCCATAACACAAGCCTTTTGGTCTTTAGTCTTTAGTCAGTTTAGATTAAAACAGATCCCTGAACCTGACTGATGGTGCGTTTGTTTTGTACTCAGAGGTCGGAAGTTTAAACTCGAACACACCCTGAGATTGGATTTCCAACTCGGAAACTCGGAGCAACCGCATCCACCCCAACTTACGAATTCAAGATGGCTGCCGGTCACATACATAGTGAGTAAACACTCTGCTCAAGTACTGTTTATAGCAATTTTATCTTATTTGTTTTGCATTAGGTCAGCCTCATCCGTGGCGTTCATCAGTTGGAGTGCATGATGGTTTTGAAGCTGTCCATACTCCGAAAGTGCAAGGGCAACAAAGGCTTTCTTGCGGGCGTCCATGGTTTTTTTCGACTTGTCCACCGTTGTCAATTAGAATGCAAAAACTGTTGTCAACTCGGAGGTGACGTCATTCCCACTGCTGACTTCCAACCTCCGAGTACAAAACGAACGCACCATGAGCCTGACCTGCCAGGTTTCGGCCGGACTAGGCTATGATTTCTTTAAATTACCACGTTGAGTTTGCTCCAGTTTCCTGGTGTTTTTTTGTAATGCAGTCCATATAGTCTGTGAGGAAAATGTAAGACAATGTCTATTTAATATAAATGGCATATGACAGTTTTATGGCTGTGCTGAACATTCTGTAGGAGAAGGTGCGTGTTGGAGATCGTGTCACTAGTTTAGGTGACGAATATAGTTGACTTTATCTTGTAATAAATGCTTGCATACATTTTTTTAACAGTGGAAATTCGGGTTTTAATCTGGCTGAGGCCCAAACTGCTGCCATGGTTTGGGCTTGTTTGAGCTTGGGCAGAAACTCTGTGGATTCAAGTAGGATTGGGCCTGATTTTTTCAGGGCCAGATCGCCACTCTCGTCTTTTGTACAGTTAATTCCTGAAATACCACAGTTGGCTTCAGAAGCCTGGAGGAGCCATTTGTGAAATTGCCGCCCTGTTAATGGAGTCGAGATGCCTGTGTTATATCACATCAGTGAACCCCAGAGAGCGGTCCGGGAGGTCACTGTGACACCTCGGTCATGTAAGCAGCCTAACAACGGATGGGTTTTCAGAGCAGGTGGAAACTTCTGCTGTCCATCTTCAGCCGCTGTGCCAAAGTGTCACGGTGTCATGGAGTCAAGGCTGAGAGCTGAGAGCACCAACATGCTCTCACATTGACAGATACACTTACATACTTTGTCTCTCTTCATTCTTAACTCTGTGTCTCTTTCTTTCTTATCTCTCGTTCTCTGGGTCTGACTCTAACACATGTCAGCACAGATCCACAGGTCATGACCTCCTACTTACAACAACTCAGAACAAAAAGATGGAGAGTGAGCCAGAGGCAGAATGGCAGTTTTATTCTGCTGATGCAGAGATTTTTGGAGCATTCCTCCTGCACCCAAGGGATGTTAGGATACTTTTAGTTTCGTAAAGCATCAGCTGTTTAGACAAGGACTTTGAAACAAAGATCCCAAAGCTGTGAATTACCATTTCTCCACACTAAGGTGGGTTTTCAGAGTCTCTCTTGTGCCAAGGCCAGACTGAAGTGCTCTGATGTGTGTGTAATCCCCCGCCTGTTACTCACCTAATGGTCTAGTCCATGCCCACTGATGATGACTGTGGTGATGTCAGAGCAAAGAGCTCAAAGCGGCTTTGGCGGGGTGCAGAGTGGAGGGGGGGTGGGGAGGCTAGAGGTTAAAGAGGTGACATAGAAAACAATCCACAATGAGAGGAAAGATGAACGCACTCATATCTAAAGACACATTAACACTTAGATAAAAAGGCAGAAGTGCATATGCACATGTTCATGGATCCATCACACACTGTGGTCACTTCCTCCATCGAACAATAGACTCAGAGGGATTAAGACACACACAGCAGGATGCCAGCGGGAAATCGCCTCACTGCAAAAGTCATGATCAGATCAGCACGGCGGCACTCCTGAGATGTCGACAGGAGGTCACGTGATCGTGTGTGGTGCAGACCGGTCAGGGACTAGCCATGATGTAATGGTCACACACATGCAATGGCACAGCCTTATGCAGCACCACATCACCATAGACCCGCAGGCAGACATTCGTCCTTGTGCGCCACGGCAGCTGCCATCGCATTGGCTGAATAAACATTCACGGAGGGATTTCAGAGATTTGGGTAAACAACTGAGGTGCTCGACTATTGGACGGAGTGGCGTTTTACTCCCGTCATATTAACTATTTTCCTATTGGTCAAAAAATTCATGTTTGGAGGGATTTAAAGAAGCTTTAGCTACTGGATGAAACGATTTGAGTGCTCCACTCCCCTGCAGTATTAGCAGAAGTCTTCTTCAGGGACATGTTGGATATTGACATTAAATGCAGTCTTTACTTTCATGGAAAGAACTGAAACTGTTTCCCAGTACAGATGTCAAAATAAGTGTTTCAGCTGACAGGGCAGCGCTTTGCAGCTCTACATGCCCCGATCACCAACACAAAGAAGTTCTCAGAAAGGCAGGAAATTATCTCTGTACAAGTTCAACAATGGGGATCAGAGAATTGAAAAGAGCCATCAATGTGTGGTGATTATTGGTGCTTGTGTAAGCAGGCATGTAAGCATCCACAGAAATTGTTCACTGTACTAAAATGAGGAGCATTGTTCTCATGTATATTCATATCCGTTGTGATTTCCAGCTTTGGAGCGGCGTCAATAGGCAAATGCCCTCGTTGCAATTGGCTGGAGTGGAGTTGGAGTTGTGTTCATTAGGGTAAACAAGCTGTGCTCCAGAGATAGCACTCAGGCCATTCACCCCACCCTGGCAATGAGCTGATAGTAATACCAGCCTGTACGCACACACCGATACACAAGCATCACTCAACTCCTCTGTTCCCTTCAATGCATCGCTGCACCACCAGTGAGGTAACACGACTCAAAACAGAAACAATACAAACGCCCGACAACCTCCCCGGACAGGATCACCAGAGTTCCACAGTCGCCTCTGGCCGTCATTCTTATTCACACTCAGTGGGTTTTTACTGATGTGTCCAGTGTTATGCCCTGTCTCTGCTTGTGGCCCGCCCCAAGTAATGACCTCATCTGACAGCACAGCTGCCAGTAGGCAGCAGACTGCTTATGAAACCAGGCCATTCTATTCCTAAAATTCAGAGGTTGTGCAACTGGAGTGGGAGCACAGTGTGTCTGTGTGTGAGTGCAAGTGTGTGTGCCGCAGAAACAGTGTGATTATGCAACAGGGTTGAAATTATAGCTGCAAATAAAATAAAAATTCTGAGCCGTGTTTTTGCCGTTGAAGGACAATATGTCGCGCGCACACACACACACACACACATGCACACACTCAAAAGTCTTGGGCCACTTGTGAATAATAGATACAGAAGCGATGTGTCAAAGTCCTTGGAGTGGCCTGGAAACAGAGAGCAGATTAAATGTGCACCAACCCTGACCTCAGCCAGACCGTGTTACACACCCACACACGCTCAAATGCACTCGGTCTGCAGTGATGACAACACTCTCCCACTGACCAATAAGATGAGCGGCAGTTACCAGCGCTCAGAGGAGCAGCTTAATAGCAGAAAATACTGCTTGTGTGTCTGTTTTAAGTCCACTGCGGTCAAGTTACTCCCATTGTTCTTCCGTTGTTCAAGAAGGTAGCAGAATAAGCACAGGGGGTGCTAAATGACCAGTAATGGTAGGGCTAACTAAAAGAGTAAGCAAACATCCAGCAGCTGCTGAAATCACATTTATCCTGTGGACTGCTCCTTTATAAAATAAAATCCTCAACACAAAAATTGAAATGATTGATCCAGTATTACACTGAAATTGGGGTGGCGATATATTGTTCAACGTGTGATACATAAAATGGCTATATCGCAAATAAGTATAAATTGTGATTTTATTAAGCCACTGACATGACAAATGTCACACGCGCTCCCCCACCCCTCAACGCCACTCACTTCTGGGCAATTATGTGTGAGCAGGCAAGGCATTTGCGACCATGGAGCACCACTGCGACCTGCAAATAATGTCAATACAAGAAGTGGGGAGCTGTTGGTTTGTTTCCTGCTCTGAGTAAATAAATCCTAATGTTTAACAGTGTTGCTATAGTGATTAGCTTTCCACTAACTGCTATCTGTTGACCAGTAGCTTCAAGTTCACAGCAAAAACATCAACACTTCCAGTCTGAGATGAGTCGGATGCTTCAGAATAAAAACACCAGTGGTTCTACTTTGATTTATTTAATTAAAACTGTGTGTAATTTACCTTTATTATAACATGTTATTTATTTACCTTTATTATAAAAGTGAATAATTAATTTTATTGTAGTTTAACTTAATTAAGCAACACTTTATTATAATAGTTTTTTTGAATTGTTACAACAGTATTTTATTCAACGTTTATATAACAGTACCTACTTTAACTTTATTAAACGGCAGTTTATATAACTTTGTTACGACAGTACTTTATTCAACTTTTTAAAACAGTACTTACTTTAACTTTATTAAACAGTCGTTAGTTTAATTTTATTATGACAGTATTGTACTTAACTTTATTGTGGCAGTAGTTTATTTAACTTTTTTGCAACTGTTTGCCATTCACCTTTTTTCTAACCGTATTTAATTTAACTTCATCATAACCGTAGCTTATTTAACTTTATTATATAACCGTAGCTAAGTTATTTAACTTTACTGGATGTCACGGTGGTTTAGTGATTAGCACACTGTTGCCTCACAGCAAGAGGGTTTCTGGTTCAATCCCAGGAGGGAGCCCTTCATTGTGGAGTTTGCTTGTTTTTTCTGGGTACTCCGGCTTCCTTCCACAGTCCAAAGACATGCAGGTTAATTGGTGACTCTAAATTGTCCGTAGGTGTGAATGTGAGTGTGAATGGTTGTCTGTCTCTATGTCTCTAGGCCATATTGCCCAGCCCTACACTAAAAAAGTAATTTAGGGGTTTCCCCACTGTCGCATAGAAGATAAGATCTTTCTACACTGCTTTGAGTTTTCATGTGCCTGTTGTCGTGTGCAATGATACCGGACGTTGCTGTAGCGTTTCTTTATGCATTGTGTGACACTCTCTGTGCTTTCAACATGCATGCATCTGTATTTTTCCTCAGGGGTCTTATGCAGTAAAGAGTACGATTGGATTGTCACAGAGACTTGACCATGTTACCTTGTGACAGATCCTTTTATTTTCTCTTAAGTCTTAATTCTGTTCAATATGTGACTCTTTGTTGAATCTCGTCACTGCTGTGATCAGAAATGCTGTACATATATACTGATTATCTCTTTTACTGCATTCTGTTTCTTTACATCTCTTTATATTTGTGCATTTACACCCATGGATCTGTCCGTTCTGAGTTAGTCCTGCCAGCATGTTGCACCAGGAGGAGCTCGTGTTCACGTTTCTACCGCTTCTCAGCTTTTCAGCCGAGAGCAAACGTGACCCACTTGTTGATAATTGGACTCTTGAACATCCTCTGCTTTCCAATCCCTTCAAACTTCTCCTCCTCCTTTAAAGAAGCTATGAATAATGGAGCGAGCTTTGCGTCATCATTTGTATGGGCAACAATGTTGGCATGTCAAGCCAAGGCATCTGATCCTCTCTTCCAATGACATGATGGAATATGTTGCCCGGTGTTAGCTTTCACCAGGTAAGGCTGCAATATTGATGAGGAGGTTGAGGTGGTTTTTCCACTGCCTCAACTCCCAGCGGCTCCTCCTGTCGTTGGCTCGTCCCGATCACTTGATACGGCGCTGCGCCGGGGTAGGGACGGGGCCGACGGGTAGATGGTCGGGCAAGTCGGGCGAGGTGGAGTGGAGAAGGGAAGGGAGGAGCAGAGCGCGGCGTGCTGCACATTTTCCATCTGTCATGAAAGTGGAGCAGCTCATTATCGCAGAGTGCTCTCTACTGAGCTGACCTGAAAAGACAAGGAGGGTGTGTGTGTAGGTTTGAGAGAATGTACGTATATATTAATGTGTCCTAGTCTCACCTTCCAGGATGGTCAGTGTGTGAAACAAATGCTACTGTACCTTTACATTTCTGTCTGTCAGTAGGTTTGATTCATACGCCTTTATTATTAGAAAGAAGAGACATCGCTGTAGCATTTTAATCCCAGTGGATTCCTGCTTCCATCATCAGGCACCAAATTGAGGCATCAAACTGACACATTTTTAACAATTGAGAGGACATTGTTTTCCTCTGTGTCCCAGCTGTCCTCCTGCACTTGGATAAATCATCACCCTCAAAAGCACATAAATAATGTAGTGCAGGCAGCAGTAATAAAGTGGCAGGCAGGTGAGCGGCGGTGATGTGAGGAGGAGCGTGATGATGGCAATAAAACTAATGGTTAAAAGAGAAAATAAAGGCGTGGATAATGTGCCGTGTTAAATTAGTAATCAGCAAGTGATAATTAGGCCATATGTGTTTGATTCTTTAATCATTGCATCTTAAAGATATACTGTGCAATATTTTCCTTAAAAAATGTGTAGACTCGTACAGAAGTAATCCTCATCAGTAAGTAATCATCACTGTGACTCACGTCAATGTGTAGTGCTCTATTTTCCCCGATGAGACTCTGCCCTCTAGCTGTATGGACTTATTTATTTTAACTTTCTGTGTTCGAGACTTTTATGGGTGTGTACCTCCACAGCACGCAGGTGAGGTCAGGGCTTCACAAAAAGGTAGTGACCAGGCACATCTCTGGAAAAAAAGCAAATATAGCGAGGCCAAACGCCCAATTAAGACTGAATCTGGGGTGGCTTTTGCCTTCACCTTTGCTAGTAAGCGTGTTTACAACCGACAGTTCTGCATAGTATACCTTCAAGGGGAACAACGACTTATTTTAAAAACCACACTATTCGGGAGGCTATGAAACATGATGGAAAAATACTGCAACCTGCTCATGTACGAACATATTGCGAGGTTGCGCCGGGAAACCACCAGCGACATTTGCGATATAAATAAAACATGCTGCCACTTCATGAATCTGCAGTATTTTAACTATAAACGTTTATAAAACAGGGAAACTGAATCATACTTGTCTGACTTCTTTCATCTTCCGGTAATTACAGTTTATGCAAGTGCTGTTCACTGAAATGGAGAACTTAAGTGCATGTTGTGTCATTCAGCTCACAGGAGGATTGTAGTTAGCAACAGGCACGGCATATTGAGCATAGCGTTAGTTCAGGCAGGACACGATGTCACGCTCAGCTCACATCCCAGCTACATCAGTTGATCTCAGATAGCCCAATCAACTGATGGAGCAGCTGATTGATGAATAGAGTCAGCTGATAGATCACATGATTCCTTCCTATGCAACCAATTGGTGAATCTCATTCAAGGTGCCCTATCTAAACTGCTCTGACCTGCCTACTGTTGCTGCTTCCTCTGCAAGCCACTTTGCAGCCCGCCTCCACCCCAGCTCCTCCTTTTCGTGCAGTGTCTGACTTATCAATGTCATTTCTGTTTGTCATTGATGCTGCTCTGTTCTGTTCCTGGGGGGTCTTTGCTGCTGCTTTCCCTGCCTTAGGCTTTCCATGTAGGCACATGGAAGGGCAGGGAGGTTTGCCTCTCTGCCTCAGGCTTTCCTCATTTGCACATGGACGGGCAGACAGTTGTGCTCTCTCTGCCTTTGGCTTTCCATGTAGGCACATGGAAGGGCAGGGAGGTTTGCTCTCTTTGCCTTATGGCTTTCTACATAGGAAAGGAAAGGTAGAGAGGCCCCAGAACAGAGCCATGCTGCCAAATATAATACTGCAAATGGAAATAAATTTTTCTTCAACTAAAGTGTTCCTGACTGACATTATGTTTTCAGAGCTAGCTAGTAGGGTTGGGGAGTAATGAAATACAATTATCGGCGTAACTTGTGTAAAATGCAAAATATGACCAACTGTATTCTGTTACAGTTACAGTTTTAATTGAATACAGTTTCCGTCTTTACAAATAGATTACTTAAAGGAATTACTTCATGTTTTTAATTTGCTCTAACACTGTGTCCTGTATGAATGCAAAGTGAGCGATCGTCAATTTGATTGCGTTGTTTTGTAATGGATTGTTCCGACTGGCAGAGTGCGACGCATTGCTGCCATCTGGTGTTGAACTTTTGTTGGACGCCACATTTCACTTTATTCCTGTGGCTTACTTTGAAAGCCCCACACTGGTAATGCACAATATGTATTCAATAATCTGCAGTGGAATACAGTTTAATAGTAACCCTCCCAACACTGCTGGCTAGTTAGATCGTAAATAGTTGATTCCATAAATACAGTAACAGCAGTCAAGAGAACCATCATTTGTGAAAACCCAGTACCAGCAGCCATTTGGATTTTGATGCAGTAGCACAAGCAAAGAATATGTGTCTTGAAGTAGCTTTTTATTTGAGCTTATTCTGTATATGTTTAAAATCTAAAACCCCAGTCGTCCTCGTCTGTCTTTTGGTCTCAGGAGAAAAAAGGTTATTTTCCCCCTTACTGCCTGGTAGCAGAATTGGGATGTGGGACATTGGTCCTTTGTGTGGAAATCCACCTTGTGCACCATGTGATGAACATAAACAATTTCCAAAGGGAGGGGATATAAAAGAGCTTTCTCTGTACGCTTGATCCCCGGGGTTTAATGTCCCAGTTGAGAATTCAGCATGTCAATTTGTGACTGTGCTTGAGGGCACAACAGAAGCAGTGGCTCTGATACAGGAGGGCAGGAAAGAATAGTGGAGAGAGAGGATAGAGGCACGGCAGGGAGAGCACAGGAGAGAGTAGCAAAATAAATCTGGAGGGACCTTGCGGATTGGTAATAAAGCCTCTGAGCCCAGATGTCCATCTGAATAAAAAGCTATTTCCAGTTGTTGTTGTTTTTCTTTTCTTTTCCTTCTACCCACAGCCACTCTAACAGGCAAGTGGAGCTTTGTCAGAAAAGATCTAGAGAAATCGCTGCTGAGCATTCGGGACTGAATTTGAAAAATTGTCCTTATTGCTGCAAAATTCAAGGTCTGAGGCCACAAACCTCAGCCAACAATTTGTAGCTCGCTGTGAATCCTTCAGCAGACTTTACCACTTATGCCTCGACTGGAATTAACTTCCCTTCCTTGCTCAACCGTGATGATTGATTTCAAGGTCCGGCTGCAAACCTGTCCAAACTGTACTTGGCAAAAGAATCTGTTCTCAATAGCCATTTCATAATTTGTACTCCCTCAGTTTGACAGAAAGGATACCATAGAGGGCATAATTGATTACCTGCTGTGTCCTTGTTATGTCTGCAGCCTTGGAGCTGCAGGGCCCTGGGTGTTGTGTCACACTTCTAGCTATAGCGCGTGGCTGCCGTGGTAAATCAGAAAACAGGCCATAACGTGCTTGATGTTTCAAGCCTGATCCTAAAATGGAAACCGTGCAGGGCAGTGGGTATCAGAGCTGCTTTGTGAAATAATTTATCTCACAGCAGCAGCTTAAACATTAATGTTAAGCTCATCAGCAAACATGCTGATGTTGTGCTGAATAGTAACGCAGGGTCGACCATGACTTTGTATTGTCTGCTGGAGACCAAATAAAACCAGAGCATCAGCTGTTTCAGCAAATGACCAAAAACCACATGTTTGTGTTTAACTGTCAAAGCCTTCGTAGTGATTATGACTTTTGCTCAGTGAGCAAAGCAGGAAGTAGTAACATTCTCATAAGAGTGACAAATTCTGCAGAGGGAGGAGGTCAATGAGATGTCTTAAACACATGAGACCACAGTTTTCCTACTAACAGTCAGTGTCATCAAGTTTGAGCGTGACCACGGTTGTTCCCTAACAGTCGTAGTTTTTGTAACCGTGACAACAGAGGTCCCCTAACCTTAATGAAAAAGTCATTTTAACCTAAACCACAAGCTTTCCATACACCTAAACAAGTTATTTTTGTGCCCAGACCTTACCAAACCTTAAAGGGACAATTCACTCCGAAATCAAAAAAACATATTTTTCCTCTTACCTGTAGTGTTTATTAATTCAAATTGTTTTGGTGTGAGTTGCTGCATCAGTGTTTCTTTCCAGAAATCATGACCAGGTTACTCAAGATAATCCACAGACCTTGTTGTGAGCAGTTTCATGTAGGAACTATTTTCTTTCTACCGAACTACGCCTGCCAACTGAATCATCGCATAGAAGGAAGCGCGCATCTACAGCTGGCTCACCTAGCATCACTGAGCTAAGGCTACGGCTCAGCTGAGGAGGACGCCATTACGAGTAGATGCACCCTTCTTTCTGCGCAGTGATATTGTTGGGGCCGTAGTTTGGGAGAAAGAAAGTAGTTCCTACATGAAACTGCTCACAACGAGGTCTGTGAATTATCTTAAGTAATTGGGTCATGATTTCTGTAAAGACACACTGTTGTTGAGTTTTTCAAATGTATTTTTTAGGCTCTTTGAGCACCACAAGCCGAGTGCCATCTAGTTCCATTATATTCAAGAGAAGGCAGACATCTCTACAGCTGATCTCTCCAACACTTGGTAACTCACACCAAAACAATCTAGACTGATAAATAGCACTACAGACGAGAAGAAAAATATGTACTTTTGAGTTTGGGTTGATCAGTCATTTTGACCGTAGCGCTGTCCACGGTTATTAAGTAAGGGTTGGGACATGGTCTTTGACCCCATGGGAGCTATGGGCTATGACACATGCACAGTGTAACTGGGGCTGTGATGTTGGGGGATTTTAGCGGACGGCGTGTCCTCTCAGGTGCTTTTTTTTTTTAAACCTCTTTGGGTACGCCTGACCAGACAGAACTTTTTGGGTACGCTTGAATGGTTGGCAGTTGATATACAATGGAATGTTTTCACATAAAAAGCATTTGGTAATGGTCTTTTTAGGGACCTTTTCAGTAATTGTAGAACTGTAATTTTCACCAATACCTTTATTATTTGCGTATAAGATATTCTGACCCAAGGCCAACTGTGGAGGCCTCAGTGAAACAAATCAATCCTCCCAGATAGCGAAACAGGTATGGACCCTTTCGGCAAGTGCAGAACAGACTTTACTGCGTATGTGTTGTACCCCATTCACATGACACGATATCTCCTAGCATTTAACGATTTTCTTTTAGAAACCCCAACAGCGGCATTTTCAGGAAATGCTTCCATGTATCATTCAAGGCATGGACCAAGGGTGCATTTCTTTTTGTCTCATTTGGAGGGCTTATTGTCTGCAGTCGTTGTTTAACACTGTTCTGCGTTCAGTGATTTGCTGCAGCTCACAATCTGCATGCTAGTTATATAACACCTCAGGCAAATATGTTTGTGCACCAACAGGAAGTGAACTACAACCCAGCAAGAGTTGCATCCTCAACTCCAAAAGGACAGGGGTCATACATGGAAAGACTTTGCTACGAAAACAGCAACAGTGTTTCCTGGCTCCACTGACCGTTTCCTAATCAATATTGCCTATTTGTTTATTGTTTTATAACGGCAAAATAATTAATTCTTGGACTCTGGTCAAGAGAGATTAAGGTCTCTTCTATCTCTGATCCCTTTTACTCATATGTCCAACTCATTCAATCGTTTCCTTCCTTCCCTCGCAATAAACATGCATTACCTCTCCAAATTGCATCATCAACCCTTCATCAAGCGGCCAGGGAAATTGTCAACTAAGCATGACACTTTTCCAACTTGTTTGGCCCATCTTGTGCTTATAAAGCCTGAAAGACCAAAGGTGGCAGCACAGTGACTTTGGCTCAGGGCAAAGTTTGTTCTCTTCCAGATAGGGCACAGGGTTCATTTTTTGCTCACAGTGGATTTTTTTTCCCTCTGTGGAATATGTCACAGGATTTTCCAGCCGTTACCATTAAATATCTTATAATAAATGTAATTTTATGACTGTTTGCTTTGCTCTCATTTTTGACAGCGTAGTGTGTAGAAGGAAAATATTTTCTTAATAGTGAAAAAATGTCTGCAGAGGAGAAGAGGAGTCTAAGTGTGTTTGCCCACCAAATTGACTGCAGATACTTGACCTTGTCCACTCCCACTCGAACCCCTGGTTACGGCTAAGACATCTATCTGAAGTCGGTTTCTTGAGGAGACTGGTTGTATGAGCCCTTTGAACTTTGCTGAACGGTGAGGGGGGATGGGATGTGAGTTTGGGCCTAAGCCTAAGAGCTAAATAACCTTGTTGTGCTAATACAGTATGTCGATAAGCCTTTAAAAGCTCAGGCTTTAATCTTCATAACTTATGAAGCATTAAAAAATCTACAATAAGCAAAAGATTTCCCCGCTGCGGCAAGTTAGTGTTGGTTAAGTTTTAATCTGTGAGTGTTTGAGTCTGCAAAACGTTAACCCCAATCAGTATGGAAATAATTCTATGGTGAATTGACTAGACAGCTACAGTATGTCCTCGGCTGACCTAGTTAACCATGTGCATAATATCCCTCTGCTCCAATTGCTGTTGACTCATAGCGGGATGACGATGCCTCCTGTATGTGAGGCAAGGGAGAAGCTGAGTCTTAATATGTGACTGAACACCATGAACTCATTTAACTTTCCAAACCTCATTTAACTTTGCAGGAGATCCATTTTACATCAGTAGAAGTTTGGTCAGAGGGCTCTCTTTGAGACAACAAAATATTTGACCCTTATGTTGTCACATACCATTTTAAAGCAATGAAATCAAACACCAGCAGAATGGACCTCTCCAGCAAACCTATTAGTGGAGCCATAACATGATATGCATAATTCAGTATGTCATGTATACATGTGAAGCACTGTGTGTTCGCGTAGACAACAAACCCTGGGTAAACCAAGACTTAGCGTCCACAGCCATGCTAGCAGCTCTATGAGGCTGCACAGTGATGCTCTCAGCTAAAGCGTGTTCACAATGATAATACTAACGTGCTGGTGTTCAGCAGGTATTGACCATTTCACTTTAATTGCATTGCATGACCATGTTTGATTCCTGTGGGCTGATTGCAAAACAGTAAATACAATGGGACCCATTAAGAAGTTTCTATAATGTTTACCATGTACACCATCTTGGTTTAGCATGTTAGCATGCTAACATTCACAGAACTGAGTGTGCATCCCTGTGACTGTGTGACCTGGAACTGAGTGATTTGTTGTATTGATGTTTTGTGTTTTGTAGGATAATGTGCAATATTCATAATGCACGATGCAAAGTGCCACACATTTCAGCAGCAATAAAATATGATTTGATTATTGAAAAACGTGATGGACAATTTCAAATTTGGACAGTTGCGCTCAATTTTGACTGAGTATTTTTTAAACTAGTGGACTGGTCTAAGTTTAAACTTACGTTGGCCATTGTTTTGACAATGCATTTATGATAAACAATTGCGGTAAGTGTGACGCTCATTAAAAACGTCAAACTGCATTTTCTGTGACCCCTGCATAATATTAGTCAACCTGTGTTTGACCAGTTAAATGCTTTTAATGTGAAGCTGCAGCACTAGGAAATATTTAATTTGCATTAGCAGTAACCTAACACAGCATTTTTTCCATGACTGTCACCCTCAACACAACAGTTCATAATACTGCACAAATATAAATATTGCAGTACTCCACTAGTGGGCCATATGCTCAGTCACCATTGTGTCACTTCATTTGGTGATAGTGAGGTAACAGACATTGCCTTGAACTTTTCAAAGATTATTCCTTTAAGGGATCACCAAAGTGATCACAAGTTTATCCTGAGGGAAAGAATAAACCAAATTTAATGCTGATTGATCCAGTCATTGTCCAAACTAAGCGGCAACCGCCAGGGCTGAATATTGAAGCCAATGCAGAAGTGCCAAAAACTGCAGTTCTTCTAATGGCCACTTGAGGCTGCCTACAGAAGCCAGTCAATCCCATGTTAAAATGCCCAACTTTACAGTATAAATAAACATATTTACAGCCTGGTACAAAAACAGTTTTGGTCTCTGTAGCTAATTTCCCCCTTCATGACTGTATGGGGGGGGGGGCTTTTTATATAACTAAACCGTTTACATTTTATTAAAGCTTAAAATTATGCATAAGTAAGACTGTGACTGCTTGGTGTGTCTTTCAGGCATCGCTGCACTCTTATGAGTTAGATCCATCTCTTGCACATCCACAGCTCCACCCTCCCATCCAAAATATGGTCACATCCGGCTCCAAAAAACCAAGATGGTGACAGCCAAAATGCCAAACTCAAGGCTTCAAAACATGAGCCCACAAACCAATGGGTGACATCACAGTAGCTGCATGCATTATTTTATACAGTCTATGGTCAAAACATTTCACGCACAACTACAAATGTTAACTTCATGGTGGTGCTAGAGAAAAGGGGATCACCAGTATCATTAGGATACATCCTCCTGGGAACATGAATGTAGTTGCAGTCCATTCTCCAGCTGTTGAGATATTTTAGTCAGGACCAAAGTGGTGGGCTGACAGACACACTAGCGGCGAGGCTAAAGGGTTTTAAAAAGCTGCTCTCTGATAGTCTGGAATAATTGGTATGGCTGGTTTTGTCCCAGGGGATGGGGTTAGTATGCATGTGTGTTGGTGGGGAGGGTAGTAAAGAGGGTGTGTGTCGATGTAATGGTGTTTGTTTATGTGCAGGGAACGTGCTGTATTATTGTAGGAAGCTGGGCAGATTGAACTTTGCTGTCTTATCATTCTCATTGTCTTGACTGCATATGAGCTCACTGGTTACCTCTCTGGCTAAAATGAGCTCTTGAACTCCCACCGAGTCTCCGAAATCTCTCTCTCATGCACACACACACACAAAAACACACACTTGGTCCCTGGTTGAATCTCCACTTCCTTCCCTAATTGCCTCGGGGGCTTACAGGACCTTGGCATTCCACTCACTCAGCACTTAGAGTTTAGCTGCTCGCCTGTGTCAGGGCATGACAGGCTCACCACCCTGTATGTCCCGACAGTGATACCGCTTCGTGGCAACACGTTAACACTTGTGCCGCCCCTACAAGCACAACGTGATGGGCCATGGCACCGAGACAGGTAATGATGTAAGCTTCCCAACAGTCACTCCGGCCATGGCTCGTTGTTGTGATATCATTTTCCCTCTCAGTATTTATGGATAGGTGGTGAGTATGTGTAAGGCAGTGTTGGCAACTAGACCCAGGGGACGATTTGAGCAGGATAAACGGGATGGAGAAAACTTCCTGTTTGTTAGACTATCTTTATTTTACGGGAAAAGTATGTAGAAGCAACAATTCAACTTCAGTTCACTGGGTTTGTTATATGTGTGCAAATTGTCTGGCTGTTTCCAAGTATTGTAGCTCAATTGAAGGGCTTTTTATTCCTTGTTATATTGAAGTAATGGAGTAGAAACTTATTCACATACCTTACACTTGACCCTGAAAACGCTGTTCGAATAGATGCAAGCGTGTGCGCTGAACAGCATAATGTTTTCATTAAATTCAGTGTGTGTAACTATGTATGCTCATGCATTAATGTATCCACATCTGTTGTATTTGTACGTACAATATGTCACTCCACCAGGGATATCAACAAATAATCAGTCGACAAAAATCGCTGACCAAATTAGATGCCCACAAATTCAAGTAATGGTGTTACCAGCTATGTTGTGATATACTGCCCAATGACAGTAATGACACATCTTACTGCAATGGCAACACCTTAACAACCAAAAATCTGCAAACTGCGGGAGCTTTTCACTGTTAACTAATAAGAGGTTGCTAACTGTAACATTCGCAAAGCTAACCTTGCCTGGCACGGGAGCACATCACTTATGCTGGAGCATCTAAAGACGCGGCACTTTGGCTCTCTGGATGATGAAGACTTCTCTTGTAAGTCAGTTAGCTTGTTAGCTATCTAGCTTAAT
Source organism: Epinephelus lanceolatus (assembly GCF_041903045.1). Classification (NCBI taxonomy): domain Eukaryota; kingdom Metazoa; phylum Chordata; class Actinopteri; order Perciformes; family Serranidae; genus Epinephelus; species Epinephelus lanceolatus. The sequence goes on from NC_135756.1 coordinate 15,317,111, forward strand.
GTTAAAAGCCGTGATTTGGAGGAAGTAAACACTGGCTGCGACATGCATCATTGTCAAACAGGATATCAGGAACTGGTAAGTCCTTAGTTGTACGGAAACATGGCTAAATCCCGGAATACCGGACAGCGTCATTCAACCAGGTGGCTTTTTGTCTATATATAGCAATCTGACGGAGCAGAGGGCCCTGGTGAGATAAAAGCTGGAGGCGTTTGAGGAGTTTGAAGACGAACAAGTGCTGGTGTGACAGTAGGAATATTAAAATGCTATCTTCTTGCTCACCCTGCGCCAAAGGAGGAATAAACACTCTGGATCACTGTTAGCCGTTCAGAGGTGGCTGTGGAGCGGAGTCACTGTTGCGGTCTTTAAAGGACGTGGCCAACGTCAGTCGCGAAGGCCACATCCTTCAAAGGCTGCAGCTCCTGAATTGAGACACAGCTATAGATTGATGACTGATTGAGCCCAACACTCCACAACATGAACTGATTGAAGTATTAAACCAGCATTGAGTACACCTACATGTAAGCCACAAGCAAGAAACACAGCTCAAAGCAGCTGAGCTAACAAGGCTAAACTGCTCGTCATGTTCGTCATCTTTACTATTTGCATGACACTTGATGCTTCGACTTCAGGTTTGCAATGTTTCGTGGCCTGTTCCAACATCCCAGCTGTTTCAGTGGAGCAGCTCAGTAGCCAGCAGTAGCCCATGGTTGTACTTGGCAGCACCCAGGTGTGAATGCGTGGAGTTGTGTGAAAATGAAGCACGGTGCAGCTGAAAACAGAGCGTGCATGTTTGTGCGGCAGTCTCCCCCCTGAATCAATCAAGTGCTTCTTTCAGTGGCACCACCGGGCTGTCTGTGAGAGCGGCTGCTTGTGTTGACTCACGGTACTTAACCTGGACCTCTGTATACATGCTGCTGTTTAAGTAGCATGAATGCCAAACATAAGGCTTCTCTTCAGATAAGAATATATATACAGGATGGAGCTTACAAGTGTGATGAAATGGGAACAGGAGCTTAGTGTTCACAGTGTTTAGGTAGTTGGGTGTCCTAAATTCAACTGCAGAAACTTATTTTTGATCATCAGTCAAGTGATTCATCATTCCTCAGCAAACATTAGTGCATGTACTCCAAATTAAGTTGCAAATGTTGTGCAGATTGTAATGGGTCCAGAAAATTAACTGCAATAACAAAGGTGATTCCTTAGCTTCTGCCTTATCAGTTCTATTACGCAGTGTTTTGTATCAAACTTTCTAAGGCTGCCACCTTACACTCAACCAAACGTTAGTCGACCAAAAAGGTAATTAGTCGGCAAGATATCATTGGTTGCTTAGTCGCAGACAATAAACAAACAAACAAACAAAACAAACAAACTCTATTAGGAGTTGTGCCCTGTCAAAAAAGGCACAAAAGTAGCACCCAGCACCCGACCTCGTGTTTTCCAGGCCGTTTAAGACTTGGCATGTGTGCGACCCCTAATTTCCAGGGCTGGTACCTGCAGTTATTCCACAGGCTAGTTACTAACATGTCGGGCAGGAAATCCAAAGTGTGGGATCATTTTGAGAAGGTGAAGGGCGAACCCAAGGTGATATTCAATTTCAATTTTATTTATAAAGCCCAATATCACAAATCACAATTTGCCTCACAGGGCTTTACAGCATACGACATCCCTCTGTCCTTATGACCCTCGCAGCGGATAAGGAAAAACTCCCCAAAAAAACCCTTTTAACAGGGAAAAAAACCGGTAGAAACCTCAGGAAGAGCAACTGAGGAGGGATCCCTCTTCCAGGACGGACAGCCGTGCAATAGATGTCGTACAGATATGTAAACTCATTTTCATTGGTCAACTACAAACATGACGTATCATCTGAAACATGGAAGTAGCTACGTGCCCATTAGCCGACAGCGTCATTAACAGGCGGCTCGCTCAGTGTGTGACGTGCACTTGTAGATGAAATATAGGCCTATATTAATGAAGGTTCATTAGTACGGTTTTGTATTTCTATGTAATGTAGCACAGTGTTAACAATGTTACTAATACTATTCTTTCTCACACCTTCAACTCAAACCATTGTGATGCCCCGCCCAAAATATATCATTTAATACTTAAATTAATATCGTAAAAATGCAGACGACTAGTCGGCTAATGACCCTAAATGATGACTACTGGTCGACTTGGAAAATTCTCAATCGGGGGCAGCCCTAAAACTTTCAGGCTCACAGGCTAAAGCTAAACTAATCTTTGGCTGACGAAAGATGGTATAACTTGCTCTCTGGGCACTAACCAACTATTGAATAAATTGTACCATACTTCTAGCTAACTCTTTGAAATGCACAGCAAACCTTTCATGATTAGGGCCCCTTCACACCTACTTTCTTTGGTCTGGACTTGTCGGTTTGATGTGAACCAAAATTACAGGTGTGAAACCTTTCCCAGACAATGGTACAGTCCAAACAGCCGAACCTGGGTCTGATAAAAAGAGGTATTCTCAGTGCAGATCAAACTAAACCATGGTTTGGTTTGTTTCTGGTGTGAAAACATTTTTTGGATGGTTCGGACTTTCAAACTGGTTTCAAGACATTTTGGCACGCTGCCGTAAAGTGATGAGAGTAGTGTAGCACTTCAGTGCGTAGTGTGTTAGTTATTTAGTGACAGAGAGTGATGGTACATGTACAGAGTAGGTTTTAGTTTGTGCATGAACAATGCAACATAACACAAGGAGAGGCAGTCGCAGGAGAGGAGGACTTTATGTTGAGTCACCAAAACTCAGACACTTTTCGATCATTTTCTGAAAAGATGAGTGAAAGAGGACAGGAGAGCCCTTCTACAGACCAATCAGTGTCAAATATAGAGAGACGCAGCCCACAAAGGTGATGACAGCAGGACATTGGTATGTCATGTGTAGTTCTTTCTCCCATAATTGCAATGTGAAACCAAAACTGAGCGAATCAAATGTATACAGTGAAAGAAAAATGACCCGACTTTATAATGATATGCTTTTTGCATTTTGTACTCAAACAGGGAGATTTTGGTTGATGGTTTTATAGCAAGAAGAGCGTCAGTGTTAACTCATGTCTGTGCTTGCTTGACCTGTGTGTGTTTGTTGTGTGTACTGTTGTATTAAAGTGATGACGTCACAGTTCATGATTCTCATGATGCCTCGAAAACCATTAGAAGCTAGTAGAGCTGTGGTGGCTCTGTAATCTCTGCTGTGTGTGTGTTTATGTGTGTGTGAAAGAGAGCGAGTGAGGGGAGCCTAATCCTGGTGTGTCTGATGGTGTAGGACTTACTGCGGGTGTGGGTGTGTGTATGTGTCTGCCTGTCTTGTATGTGAGCACTTTAGTATACCATACCATGATTGAGAGCAATGCTCAGACTCACATTCTCTCTCTCTCTCTCTCCCATACACACACACACACACACACATAGGGATCAGACCAACCAAATGCCTCTATCAAACCCCCTGCAGTCCACTATCATCCCATTCCCTGGCATGGCGCTCAGCTTAGCCAACAAGTCTACTCGTGTGTGCTTGTGTGTGTGTGTCTCTGTCAGTTTCTGTTTCCTATCTGTGTGTTTCTCACACATTCCTCCCCACCATCTCGTCTCTCATTCATCACCTCTCTTTCCATTCCTCCACTTTTCTCACCTCCCTGCATCTTCTCTCTCCCTTCTCTCCTCTCGACTGGAGTATAGGTTCTTTAACAACAGGGTACGTGGAGCAGACAATGACCTTGCAGGCAAACTGAAGGCTTGTCAAAGCTAAGAGCGAGAGAGACGGCATGATAGCTGGGTTAAATTGATACAATCCTCTGGAAAATTGACCTAATCTTGTAGAAAATAGATGTGTCCAGCAGGACGCTCTCTCTCAGACACGTGGACACGACTGTGCGAGAAAAATAGAAAGAGAAAGAGAGAAAGCGTGAACGAAAAATGCCGTATGTAATTGGATGGTGTTATTTTGGTGATTCAGTGCAAACATGCAGTTTTGTCCACTTAAAAGCAGGAAACATGTTCCTTGATAAATCCCTGCAGATTCAGAGAGAGCAAGGGGCGAGATTAGTGCCTCTTTTTCCATTTGGAAAGAATTTCTGCTATTATAGGATTTACAGAAAACAAAAGTCCATTTTAGATGCTGAAAGAATAATATACGAACCCACAAGAAGAGACAGGGACCATCTGACAAGCAGCGCCCTTCATCAAAACCGGAGATTGTGTATATAATACGAGGAGGTCCAGATGAAATTGATTTGGTTTGAAGTTTCTATGAAAAAAACCTGAAAAACTCAATTTTGCATGCACTTTTGGGACAAAATGATTCAATTTATCAGTTCCAATCTACTGTCAAGTCTTCAATTTGCATGGTTTCCATATGCTTCATGACGTAAATAGTAGTCGTAGTAATAGTCTAGCTCCATCCTGCACTGCACAGCAAATCAGGTGAAAACTGAATATACTGAAAATTCCTGATGCTGTTTGTATCTGTTAAAGGCCATTATCTTTTCATATTCCAATCATGTATACATATTTATTTGCATTCCCAGCAGATGGTTCAGGAGCTGGTTGCACCAACAGGGCTTATGCCTGATCTCGAACTGAGTTGGTCATATCTAGCCGTAAATTGTACGCCTGGTTAGGAGCAGGCATGCTGTCAAAATCGTGGCCATTTCTATATATCAGCAGCCTGATACACAACACAAGAGTCATAAACTTTGAACAACAACCCACATTTCTACAAAAGTGGCATTTTTTATCTGGCTAACTTAGGAACATGAATACACATCTTATCTACCACCTCTGCTTGTTGAACGAGAGACCAAACGATCATCGGTGAAAGATCATGTGACGAGGAATAACCAATCACAGCCGATATCTTTCCCTTCTTCCATAAATATTAGTCCGTGTTAAAAGTGGAAAAGTTGATCATACTGGTGCAGAGCTGTCAGAGCTTTACATCTGTCCCATGGACGATATGTCCACATACATAAACAGCGCCTGGAAGAAGATCAGGCTATGATATGGTGACTGTTAAGGTTGCTTAGCACCCTCAGACGCAACCTGCTGCCGTGCTCATGAAAGCTGGCACAAAAGTAGCGCCCACTGCCCAACCTTGCGTTTCCATGCGGTTAAAGACGCAGCATGTGTACAGCCCCTTACTCTTCTTTAACGTCACCTGTAGAACTCCACCTGCCAGCTGCTGTCAATCAAACACTGACAGGTCTCTCCTTTAATGCTCAATTTATCTGCGTATCTCGATGTCAATGAAATGTCCTCTTCTTTTTCTGTGATTGATCATACAAATGTTGCCACAAATAATAAATGATTAGCTACACATTAGCAGGAGAGAATGTTCAGGATGTATCTTAGAGTTGCACATTTCCATGAACGCAAATTGCTAAGACTTGGCATAGTTAAGACCAGGTTGAAGTTGGTGCAACTGACGTGAAGACTGGTCTAAACAAAGGCCGCCTTAGCAGTTAGGAGCAGGCCTAATAAAGACCAGTTGGTGCAACCCACTCCAGTATACCAAAATTAATATCAGACCCATATGCATGATACTAATGGGCCTGTAAGAGCACTCATTTTACCTGCGACCACAGAGCTTCTATTGAAACCACAGATGTTATTCTACCACCAAAGTGAAAAACCAAGCCAACTTTACAGAGCTAATTAGAGTGGAAAACTTAAACGGAAAATTTTAACGCGGTGCATGACCTATATGCCATGATATGTGACTCACATGAAAATATTTAAAACCCCTCCTGTTAGCATGTCTGAAAGGTCAACTTTCTTGCGCTTAGAGAAAAACGTGGCAGTTTAGGCTTCACACCTGCAGTTCACATCAGTACACCCTTAGACTGAAAAGCTGTTGATGGAAAAAAACAAGGTTTGTCATTGTTTTATTTTGGAAAGTTCCTGATAGCAAATGTGTTGCAGGCGTAGGATACCTAAATGAAGACAAGCTTCGGTTTTACACACATACTTAAAAGAATCGACGACTTTTTTTCCCATTCCTTTTCCTAAAACAAAGAATTTAATTGGATTTTAAGTATTTTTTCCTTCCCAGAATGTGTTTTGGTACAAATAACTCACACAAAGGCTTGACATCTGGCCAGCGGTTTGCAATGTTCTGGCAAACCTTGATGCAAGCTGTGTGGGCCGGAGAGACAGAACGAGGGACAGGAATATCACAAAAACAAAAAAATAAAAAATTGAGAGATAAAATAAAAAGAGATGAGGGGAGATACATATGCAGAGTCTAACTGACAGGAGCAAGGGTAAACAAATTTGTATGCATGATAGAAAGGGCCAAGATGGGGAGGCAGATGGAGCGAGAGAGGCAAAGACAGAAGCAAATTCAGTGACATCACTGGAGTCGGTTTGTGCATGTGTTGAAAGTAGATGTGAATGTACTAGAGCATGTGCTGGGCAGGAGGGAGGGCTAAGAGCGAAGCAGTGACGTATTGTAATCTGGAATACTGAGAAGCCCAGCTGTGCAGAATCTGGGCAGAGCGAGGGCTTATGTTACGTCACACAAGCACACACATGCACACACATAGCCTGTCGTGAGTCCTGAAGGAACACAACTGTCACAAGGGAGAAAGGTCAGCGGGGTTAGCTCACGTGTGTGCACGCTGTGTTTGCAGTTTCTCGTCCCTGTGTACATCCTCTTCACCACTCAGTAGCAGTAAATATTGCCTCCACCCACCATCTCCTATTGACACTTTTCTCTAAGCCCTCCTCTTCTTCTGTGCTGCCGTGCACCCTGGGAAGAAAGCAGTAATGCCAGATGGAGACGTGGTCAGCCTCATGTTGGGAGCCACAGTGCAGGATGGGCGATTTGGACCCCACTCTCTGGCAGCAATTTGCCCAGGGCGAAAATAACTCTCTCTTGGACTGGAAATACAGTATGTTTCTAATGCACCTCCACCCAGACAACTGATGGCACCGTCTCTGCAAAGAGCAGAGGAAAATACCTATTCCTAGCTCCATGACCATATTTGGCAATGACTTCAGGAAAAGGAAATAACTCTACCCATGTCACCCTCCCTTCTTCGCTGGTTATTTTTGACCTTCCCCCCACAGCTCCCTTAACCCCGAGCTCCTCTGTACTCCTTTTGATAAACATCAAATGGCTCTTTTTTCTTAACAAAATGACATTTACGGTCTAAAGAGTCTTAGGCATCCCAGCGAATGCAATGAGTGTTAAGATGCAGTCATGTACATGAATGCATCCCCAGTGGTTAACCCATTCGGCCGGTTGAGGCTATGAAAATGAATGTTTATTCACAACTTGCGTGAGGGGATGTTTACCCTAGAGGTCGTCACGAAATAAGGTCATCAAGCTTGGTTGCATAATTATTTGTACGCACCGCACATTCTGCAGCGCAGGGGGTCTATTAATAGAACACATGTATGAATCCTCTGTTGCATTATGTGTCAACCTGATTTATTCATCCCGTCCCAATACACCTGAGGGTCATTTATAAGAGCTGACAAAAAGGTGGGAGAAGAGCTCCATCATTTGAAACCAGGCCTTTTGATGGATGTCTCAGAGAATATTGAGGCCACCAACAGTCTCCCGCTCATTTGTTTTTCCTCTGCATAATATGATACAAACGTGGCTATTGTGTTGTGACAGATCATTTACATGTGTCAGCGTGTTCAGCCACACTGGCAGCAGAGCTCTGAGGTTTGGTCAGCCTGATTTGGAGAGTGAGACAAATATCTCTGCAACAGATTGCAAAAACATTTGGTACAGACTTTGTTTTCCTCAGAGCGATAAATCTTAAAGACTTTTTGTCTATTGCCACCAGCTAACTAGGTAGAATTTCCACTTTTCTATCACTTTCATTTCAGAACAAGACTAACGACCCAAGGTATTATTTTTTTGTTTCCGCCTACATAATTAGCAGTATGCAACGTATGTATCCCCTGAAGGGGACAACTCATACATAACTCACTCACTCTTGCGGCCATTTTTTTTGTTGCTGTTATTTTATGAATTCAAAGTAGCTGCTACAGATCATAGACTGTAAAAATATTGGACGTTGCTAATGTGATGTTATCCATTGGTTTGTGGACTCCCGTTTTAAGCCTTGAGTTTGGCGCTTCAGCCGTCGCCATCTTGGTTTATGGAGCCAGAACTGACCATTTTTGGCACTGTGAGGTAATAAGAGCCGGTTCTGACTGAGATGCCAAGGACACTATCGGCAGACAGCCTGTTACTCAAAGCAGCCCGCACTAAATTGTGCATAAGTTTAAACCTTAATAAAATGTAAACAGGTGAGTTATATAAAAAATCACCCCCCACACAGTTGTGATGAAGGGGGGAAGTAAGCTATAGACCAAAAATGTTTTCTGTACCAGGCTGTAAACATGTTTATTTCTGCTGTAAAGTTGGGCTTTTTAACATGGGGTCTATGGGGATTGACTGGTTGCTGGAGCCAGCCTCAAGGGGCTGTTCAATGAACTGCAGTTTTTGCCACTTCCATGTTGGCTTCATTTTTCAGTCCCAGAGGTTGCTGCTTGCTATAATTAGGCATGAGTACTTAATTTTACATCAGTATTTGTTTGAAGTATAGCGTAATCGCCGTCCAAACTCCCACCAGTTATTAACAGGTTTAACGAGGGAGTCGAGCCGTTTTGGTGTCATTGTGAGTTTGGTAGAGCCGTTCTCTGTATGTGATGATAGCCACTGCTTCTGTGTTAGCTGGTGCTAACACAGAAGCAGAGTGTGACCAGGAGAAGAGCGACTCCATACTCTGGAGATTGTTCTTCAGTTGAAAGTTGAAGCTGCTTGTTCAATAATACCCCTTTTCCGCCAACATGGAACCGGTTCTGTTCCAATTCCCAAACCTAATTTTGAACCGTTCAGAGCATTTCTACCGAAAATAAATTGGTTCAGATCCAAGTGGAAAAGGGGTGTAAGTGGATTTCAAATGTGGACTTGTTTTCCATTGGCAATTTGCATTACTATTCCTAGTTAGATTTTTTTTTGCAAGTACTATATAAAAATTTAATGTGAGTACTCACAAAGGGATGTTACTTAAAATGCCCATGCGGAAGATTACATTCTTAATCCCTTCTTTATTGGCTGCTGCAAAGGATCCTCCTCAGAATTCCGGGTTATCATGATTTGATTAGTTTCTAAAATTACCAACACCATTCTTTAATTTTCTTAGGAAAGCGTTGGGATTGTAATCAACATTACAGCCTCTTTGTTAGTGTGATTACACGGCACATTCACAAATGAAAACCTTTATAATGCGGAAAACTGCAATAAACACAAAGGCCATGTTCAGACTAAATAAATGCAGCCCCCACATTGAGTGCCAACGCAAGTGGTTCTGGCACAGATGTTGAATCTGGCTCAACTTTTGCCACAATGCAATACAACATCATCCCCAAGGCACTGCGCTGGACCATCACATCCATGCAAACGCTCAATTCTGGTAGATAACTTTTTAACATGAACAGCATATTTCCACTGAATACCTCGCAATTCTTGCAAGAAACCCTAAAATTATTGAGTTGTAACAGGCTGTGCAGTGTTTGAGCAACTCAGACGCCCTCAAATTCACAATCAGTGAGTCAAACTTGACTTCCTGAGTTGTATGTCTCACCAGCACCTGAGGCCGCACACCTTAACCAGCGTAGCTCCTTGTGTTGTTTTACCACAGGGCTGATTTCTGTCTGAACACTCGCTAAAGCTACCACTGTTGAAGTTAATGTTAAATAATGAGTGTTCATACTTCAGTGGAAGTTTTTATGCTAAAACCTGATGAAATGTTCATGTCAAGCTTGATTTATCACCATATTGTTTTTTCTTATGTGTGTTAATTACTGACCACCCGTTAAAACACTTTCAGCCCACTTCAGTGGACCTAAGTGGGCACTGAGTGGTTGGCATGGTGCCGGCCTCGTGTCACTGCCTCTCTGGCATTGCATCCTGCCTGTTTTCCGCTGCCACCTCCTCCCCATGAGTGGGCACACTGCTGGGAGAGGCCAGATGAGTAGGCTGGTGTTGTGGATAAAGGGACGCCATGCCGTCTTCACTTCACACCTGACTGACACACAGCGCTGCCTTCATATTGTGCTGCAGCAACTGATTTCACAGGACCACCTTAGGAAAACAATCTTTTTCTTACACGGTATATTGACAATACATTTTAGTTGTTTGACTGACACATTTGTGCATTAGTGCAACTGCAGAGTCAGCTAAAATTCTCACCAAGTATTATGAAATCCATAGTGAAGAAGTGATGCAACACAGACAGAGAAGTGCTTAGTTAGTAGAGAAGTGATAGGATTCAGAGCCCTGATACAGCACAAGGTTGATTTTTCCATTGTGTGTAGTTTTCAGCTGAGGTTTTAAAATTCAGGCTTAGGTTTTATTCATTTTATTCAAAGTCATTTTTACATAATTTCCTTACATAGAGCTATTCATATTCCCATGTTTAGTGACTGCAGACTGGAACGCCGACAGCTGATATCAGCAGACATGTGAATGGACATTTTCTAGAAAAGAGACTTTCAACAGGAGCCTGCGGTCGCAGCAGCTGTGAGAGACTATACTTAGACATATTTGGTGATTTCAGATTGATGCTAACATCAGCAGGCTAACCTGTTCACAGCAAAAACACTAACATGCCGCTGTTGACCATTAGCATGTAGGCTAATGTTTATCAGCAGGTACTATTTAGGCAAGGCAAGGCAAGGCAAGGCAATTTTATTTATATAGCACCATTCATACACAAGGCAATTCAGTGTGCTTTACAAGAGAAATACGTTAAGATAAGACATTAAAGGAACAATAGATCATTGAAAATAAAAGCTAAAAGCAAGAAAAACAGTGCAGAAAATACATTTAATTTACCATGATCATCATCTTAATTTAAGCATATTATCATGTTGACATTTGCTTATTAGCATTGACCACAAAGTACACCTGAGGCTGATGGGATGCCAGTAATTATGCAGGCATATGGTCACAACTAATGTATTCTCCCCTGATGATGATGATAATCCAATGGAGACCATGAATGTGTGTCGCAGATTTCATAGCAATCCATCCAAAAATGTCAACCTGCTGGTGGGGCTGGTGACTAGGATTTATCTTTTGGGAAAATTTAAAATTCAGTGAATAGCCCGGAATTTTACTTTTACTGTGCTGGTAAATGTAAATGAATTATATTTTGGTGCTCAGGGTTTCTGTAAAATTAATGGTACCATTAAAATGTGGAGACTCTAACTGAGCATCTCTGAGCTGACTAAAGCTAAAGCCCAGTTCAGACCAATGATTCACAATGAGACAAAACCGTTTTAGAAGTTTTAGAAGTTAGTGAAGTCTGCTGGTCAAGTCAAAATGACCACAGATGGGGTGTTCACTTGCTGAGGCAGGTGCTTCGTCCCCGCCAAGCTGTCTGTTTCCGTCCTCACGTGTGCCGGTGTCGGACAGTCGGAGAGTCGTTGCATGGAGATGATACACCATCTCATCTTGTTGCAATGGTCTGAGCCAGTAGGGATTTCAGAACGTAGCAGAATGGCGCATTGCAAGTAGCTGCCAGTGGTTGTTTAGATATTTTAGTCCAGACTAAAGTGGTGAACCGACCAACTGATCAACATTGCCATCCCTACAGCCACACCACCAGTGCACTAACTAAATAACAATTAAACTGTTAGCTCAGTCAATAGCTGGTCTCCACTCTGACGTAATCTACTCTGTTTCCTCAGTGAATCCTTTGGTGTTTCATGGCCAAATGCAAAGCCCCAACTGTCCCGTGAGGCCATTAAACAGCAGAGCACACTGTGTTCCTGGGCCACTCTTAAAGTCAAGAGATTCTGCCTCAAGATCCCTAAATTGTCTGTGTTTGGAACTTTGTGTGATCGTAAGTGAACAGGAAGAGCGAGGGATGAATAGTGGAGAGTAGGCGAACTTGTGATTCTGCGGAAGAAGACTGCATTAGTGGCGGCGGATCATAATAGAGGGTCCTCAAATCTTTTTCTAAGAAGGACCACTTTGCCCTCAGGAACTAACTGTACTAAAAGGTTGTGTGTGTTTGTTTGTATGTGTGCTGCCTTTGATTCGATCGCTTACCATCCGTTACCATCCGTCAAACGTAGTCGTTGACGTCAGCGTGTTTTGTGCTGCATCTCTCTCCTTCAGCCAGCAGTAAACATCTAAAGTTGGGAGTGTTTTCCAAAAAGCAGCCTTCGCAGTGTGGGGACTCTTTCCTGTGCATTATCAGCACTTCCTGTCATTAGCAGGAAGTCTGGATGTGATTGAAATAGATGGACACCAGAGTGCTATTGACATAGACAGAGACAGTAAGGTCATTATTGCTTTGCCCAGAGGAGAAAGACCTCTCCCAGGTCTCTTAAGTGCTTCTCCTTCTACTTTACCATCGTCTGAATCCTCTTGTCACCGCTGGCCGTCTGGAAGACAGGCTCCATCAAAATGAGAGTGGTATTGAGATGTGTCAAAGTCACAGCAGGAGATGCCTGTCATGGTTAGAGAGTCCTGATAGGTTGGTGTCATAGAGAATCACATTCACTGTCCTTGTCAGGCATAAGGGGATGTGAGCAGTTTATCTTTAGTAAAAAAAAAATCTTCCTTTGTCAGAAGCCGCAAGGATGGCAGACATTTAGTTTCACAAAGTTTCCTCTTACTCCTTCATCTTAGCAGGGGCATCAGCAAGAGTGCTCGCCCGCATGCTGCTGGAGGTTTACAACTTGAACATTGCCATACGGACACCGTGTTTGAACCCACAGTAGTCATGCTTGACTGTGTTTGCGCTCGCAGGCTAGCTGTGTGCTCACATACCATAATTAGCGTAATGAGTTATTTATAGCCAGCTGTGGAATTAGCTGTGGAATTGCCAGGCAGCCTCGGGGCTGATTAAGCCACTTGCCAATCAATTATTTATGGCTTCCTGGAGAAGAGTAGCTTGTCCTCTTTTGTATGCAGCACCATGGCAACACAACAGGAAGCAGAAAGCCTGTGGAGAGGAAGTAGACCCTGTGATAGAATCAGCTGTGCCATCCCATCGTCTCTCACTTGCTCACATTCGCACACAGCGCTCTAATCTAAACCATACTTTTATTAGGAGCACTCTATGAACTCCCTGGACCCAATAAAAGGTGTTTATGTTCTGTATTTGAGGGAAAATAAATAAACTGGGAAGGATGAAATTAGATTATTCCCAGTTGGCGAGACGGAGGAGCTGACTGAACGCGGCACAGAAAATGTGCTTTTCATCCAGTCACTGTGAGATCAGGTAAACTACCTCTGGATGATAATAAACACAGTTAATGAGGTTCGCGGGGTCACAGGAACTTCGATTTCACACTCTCTAATTGTTTCGGGAGTGAAAAGTCCCAGGAGGTGGTGCGCTCCGAGCCTTTGTGGTGGAGTTTTCTGTCTCATTCTGGTGAAATGCGAGGCTTTAACAACAGAAGATCTGCCGTTACAAAATTGTAATTCCTTGTGAAACTATTTCCTGTCATATTATGGTTGCCACATCCTCCCTGTGAGTAAGGGTGAATCACTGGCTTGTCAATCTGGCAGCCAAAACCAGCTGAGTATTTTTTTTTGGGAGGTGAGAGTACAGAACAGGCTGCAAAATCAGTATCAGTATCATCTTTAAAAAATACTCTTCTACTTGCTCTTACCATTAGTGGTATCCTCACTCCTCTCTCTTTCTCTTCCTGTATGCATGTCTCTCACTCTCCTCGCCACCACACAAACACACACTCCCACAGATCATGGCAGACACCTCACCCAGCCAGTAAAATAACAGCACATAACAGTCGAAAAAGTGAAAGTGAGCTCAGCCTGTTCTTTTCACCTCATAAAGAAATCGGACGGAATATACCCTCTGCATGTCAGCGAGGGCAGAGCGGCGCTTTGAGGCAAAATTCAATCAGTCTGTCTCACTCCTACACAGCTAGCTGGCTTCTGGCTGTGTGGGAGGCCTACAGGACATTGCCACGGGCTGTATCTTCACAGATCTGCCACCCAAATTGAATCTGAAATCTAAAATCCTCTGCAGTTTTTTTTCCTTATCCACTTTTCTCTACTTATATAAAACCTTGTCCCTGCAGAAATCGCTGAGCCTGAAGTTTGCAAACTAAATCTGTGCAAAGTTCCCCCCTTGCAGCGTACAGCAAAAACAACATGTTCAAAATCTGACACAGGAGACTTTTATTAGTATCAGCACAGGGCAGCATTTCTTTACCTGCATGTACATGAGACAGTAGAGCAGTGTGTAAACATGTCAGAAAGCAGGATATGTGTTCATGGTATCGAATATGAAAAGGAATAATTGGTAAGTCATTTGACAGTCATTTTAAAAATCATTTAATTGTTGATTGTAATATTTCAAAGCTGCAACAATGAATCAATTAGTTGTCAGCTATTAATTTAATCTTCAGCTAATCTAATAATGGATTAAAACATTTAAATCATTTTAAGGAATTAAAATTCAAAATTCTCAGATTCCTGCTTCTTAAATGCGAATTTTTTTCTGGTCTCACAGGAAGCATTTTGCAGGTTGCAAAATGCGAGGCACGCCACTCTGCCCTGTTTTTTTACCTGAATGCCACTGGTGGGAAAAAAATGCTTGCTCCGCTTTTTTTATTGTTGCCAGGCAACCATGGTCTCACCTCCTTATTCTAACCTTCCTGTGTTTACCGTTTATTTATTTGGTCCACTAGTTGGTCCAGGAGCTTCTCCTCGATGATGGCTGTTTCCAGGCATATTTTAGGATGATTCGGGGGCAGTTTGACAACCTGCTGTTTATCATCTGATTGGACAATGAGAAAAAATGGCAAAAGCAGAGATGACGTGGCGTTTTACCGCTTTGAGTTGTTTTTCAACTCGAGGAGTTCAGAGCGCTCCAGAAACGCCAGGCGCATCGAAACACAAAAACAGCGAGCAAAAAGCTTCATTCTCATTAAAAAGGGCCTTACTCTTCTGTGGCAGTAACCTGAATATCTATGGGTTGTGGACCAAACAAAACATTTGAGGATGTCATCTTGGGCTTTCAGAAATACTAATTAACATTTTTTACTATTTTCTGACATTTTATAGACCAAACAGCTAAGCTATTAATCAAGCAAATAATCAACAGATTAATGGACAATGAAAATAATTGTTAGTTGCAGCCTGAAAGACTACACATTTGTAGATTATTTATACAAACATGTTGAAAGATTATTACAATAATTATTTATTGCGGGCCAAATGTTAAACAAATAGTTTAAAAAATTCACTTTTTTTCTTCCTTGCTAAGAATTCCAAGAGAAGATTCACACCACCTTTATATTTGTACAGTAAATATATGAAGCTGCAGCAGCCAGTTAGCTTAGCTAAACACAAAGACTAGAAACAGGTAAAAATGTCCTATAAGGCTGATTAGCTCAGCACTTCTACAAACTAAGATGATTGTAGTTTTATGGGTGGTAGGGGGGCATGTGTGCAGTTAGGAGTGAAAGTAGGTTTAGGTTTTTGTCGATACTACGACCCCGACCTTCATCACCTCATACTGCTCTCCTTCTGTCCTCAGCTTCACGCATCCCTGAACACACACATTCAATTTTTAACACCTCTATAGTGTGGAAAGAAATTAAGAGACATTTGGCATCATGTGTGGCATGTGTGATGTTATTACATATTTCTGGACACTACTCTGTATAACAGTAGATTTCTTGATTTTTTTTTTCCATTGAAAATTCCCCAAAATTATGCATCAGCACTTTTTTCAACTTAGTGTTATATTATAACCAACAAGGGAACATTGATGTGTGAGATGGTTTTGGGAACACTACACTTTATAAAAATGAAGTGATTGATTATTTTTGTATTATCTTCTTTTGGTGTTGCACTTTACAGCTGATTCCTGCTGAACACTGATCAGTGTTCTTTGTCTCGCTCAGAAGAGGGTTGTATTGATGAAAATTAGGATGTAGCTCATTGTTTACCTTCCGACCTTTAATTTCACAGATAAGAAACAATAAATTGTGAAGACAATAAAGCCTCCACAAAAATAACATTTTAAGTCTTGTGTGTGATTTATCCTGGCTTCATGTGAGCAGAGGAAATCTCTGCTTGTTGCTAGGCTAATTGATACAATGTAAAATGCCATAGGCTTGTGCTAATAACGTTAGCATGTTGTATTTGTTTGGAAAACGTGTTTAGTATAAGACAGTTGTTTTGTCGGTGAACCTTGTGAGTTGTAATGGAGCCGAATTTTGTAACATTACCTTTGTTAAATGCTGCTGTTGTCCCTGGCTTCATATGAGTAGAGGAAAAGTCTGCTAGCCACTAGGCTAATTTATACAATGTAAAATGCCAAAGGCTCGTGCTAATAATATTAGCATGTTGTATTTGTGGGGAAAATATGTCCAGCAAAAGACAAGTGCTTTGTCTGTGAATGTTTAATGTGTGTTATGGGTGTGTTTTGAATCAACTAAACTTTACAGCACTTCACAGAAACCCCACCGCTGACTAGTGTTTTGAAGGTGTAACTGCAGTGACACAGACACACCACCACACAAGTATAAATCCTGCTTTACATTGCAGTCTGTTTCGCAATACTGGACCAATTTTGAAACTATTCCATTAGTCACTTAGACACAAAAACATGGAAAACAGGGTCCATCTTGAAAAATACTTGTGTTTCCCTTCAAGTGTAAAACATAATGAGATGAACAAAGATGACCCCATTCCTCCTGACATCCAACAGAAGTAGACATATATTTTCAATGTGAAACACAATGTCACCACATATTCCCATGTGTATTTTTTTATCACTTCCTGGATCCTTTTCTCACTCTCCTTCTCACATTTGTCCTCACTAAGCAGTATATTCTTTAACACAGTTGCTCTGGAAGGACATATGTTTGCCCAGAGACTCATCAATCCCAGCATGCCTGGCTGTTCTCCAACTGTTGTTCCTACCTGCTGTCTACTCATTTGCAGACCAATCATCACTTTCTCATTTACAGCATTTAGGGAGAGGATGTACACACAGACAGAGCTGATATACTGATGAGCGTGAACTTCCCATGTGATGACACGGACGCACATTGAGTATATTGTTTGTGTCAACAGTGCTTTCATTCTAACAAATACCCCTAAAGAGCAGCACATATTAAAATCTGAATGGAGATTAAGGATAAAATAGATACTAATGAACAGTGTATTGTGACAGCTTTAAAAGACCATGGTGTTTATATTCATGCTCATATAGAAAAGACATGAGCTTTATCTCCAAGGACATATGAATGAATAATGGCTTCCATTATGGGCAGCTGAAATAGCCATTGTTTGCACTGAATGGTTTGAAATTGGAGTTTGTGTACCAGTATTCATGATGAAAAAATGTCCTTAATATCACTACCTCTCCATCTTTTCTACCTTCATTCAACATTATTTTTAAAGACACAGTTTACAGTGGGCTTTTCAGGCTTGTATTGATGTGTCTCCCTTTTTCTGAGAAATATTAGGAGACATTTTTGGATATTATTAAAGTAGTCCAGGCATTTGCACTCGTAGGAACGAACTGTTGTCGATGCACAATATTGGATTTTTGGCCGATATCCAGTATGCCAGTATATAAAAACTCATTTAGCTGTTAACCGATACCGATATTAATGTATCTATTTTTTTCCTACCTTATTTTAGTGATCATCAGGTCTCTTCTCTAGTGGAATTAACACCATAATTTGTTTTTTTGGGGAGTTTTTCCTTATCTGCTGTCAGGAATCAGACTCTTCTGAATACTTTCTTTCTTTATTGGGTCGTCTGCTCCAGGCACACTGCTACATGTAGCAACATGCTATCGTTATGGAAACACGCTATCTTTGCTGCTGATGTTGTTACTTTCTCCCCGATTTCAAATCATATTCCTGCTGGAATATGTCCAGTTGTGTCTGAAGCTTTTAAAGGTGGTTTTTAATTGTAGAAAGTGCCGCCATAATTCTTTACAGTCATTCCCCATTTGTAATGATGGTGCAGACACCATGAATAAGTAAAGAGATCTGGATACAGCAAGGTGAGGCCCTGTTTAGTCCAATGAAAGTTGCTCTGTGGCGCATGAGGGCAAAAATAGTCGACTTCCAGGGAATAAAATTACCCCGATATTCACCATCGTGGGACCCATAGACTAAAATTTCACTAGCTGAGCAGCTAACTTCAGGTTTAGCGCTTAACTAACTTAAATGGGGATCAAATTATTTAATCGTGTGGCTCCTCTGGACATTTGATATTATACTGGGCCGAATGAATCAAATCCCAAAGGTGAAACAATTCATTTAGCAGCAATGGTGACACTCAAAATAATTTATCCATTGATTTATGGTCGACTTTTTCATTCATTTCATTGTAAGTCTATGGGAACAAGTTTTTTGGGCCCAGTATCATCATGTGACAACCCAGAAGTTTTAGTTACACAGTTAATCCACAATGTCGAAT
Source organism: Epinephelus lanceolatus (assembly GCF_041903045.1). Taxonomy (NCBI): domain Eukaryota; kingdom Metazoa; phylum Chordata; class Actinopteri; order Perciformes; family Serranidae; genus Epinephelus; species Epinephelus lanceolatus. Next base: position 15,335,586 of record NC_135756.1, read on the forward strand.
TGGCTTCAAAGTCCAGTGCAATTCCTGGGGGCCTCGCAGAGACGCCGAAATTGCAGAAATGGAAAACTAAATAATGCTGACCAATCAGAGCAGACTGGGCTTTTTCAGGAGGGAACTTAAAGAGACAGGTGCTAAAACACAGCATCTCAGACAAAGGGAACATATAAGCATGTAAACATGTTCTAGTAGAAATCCAAACTGTGGACCTGGAAAAAAGCATAAGTCTTCTTTCAACAAGCACACCTGGAGTAGCAGCATTTTTCGGTGTTAAATTATAGCACTATTTGCTGCTGCAGTCTGAGAACATGCCAGAGTCAATTTAGTTTGCACTCGCAGACATACATTCCCACTCTCTGTCCCAGTTGATCGCACGCGTCCATCTTGTCTGTTCCATTCACTGTCATCTAACCTTGTTTGCTTGCGATTCTCTCACACTTAAATGTCTTCGTGCGCCTTCCCTCTACACACACACATACTCACGCACACACTGCTCGGCCTTCGCCCCTTACATCATGTTTCCATTGCTCACTGAAAGCCGACCTGTATCATGTGCAGCCGTTGTTGTCACCAACGGACAAATGAACAAACTCTCTGTCTCGTCTTTTGTTATTTCTGTCTCCTCCCTCGTACTCCCACAGTTCTCCGCTGTGTTGTCGTTTTGTGGGGGCGCGTTTGACAGTGAGTTTATTAGATGGCATTTTCTTGAAAAGGAACATGTGACAGAAGTTAAAAAATAGCAAAAGCTCCTAATGATTATTTCATTACTTCATTTTCTGTCCACTAATAAAACGCACACTGCTTTTTTTAAAGTCTCTCTCACACACCCACAGCCCTGTGAGTCTTATTTCTATTCTGAATTCATTTCCATATTTGCATAATCTCATCTCTGCGGTTCAGCAGTCGCTGAACGCATTAACTTCTATTAACGTACTTGTTTTATTAGGTGTTTAATATATTCGCAAGCGTTTAATTTGTATTATATTTGCTTTCCTCCCCAACTGCACATAAGCGTGCCTCGCAGGGCTCCACAGGCCATTTCTAGCAATTTAGCCTCAGTTAATTACTGATCAATAACCACCCAAACAGCTTTAAAAGAGCCCTGCAAGCACACACACACATATAACCATATGCACACAGAGAAACGCACATTCCCCATGCTTGTTTTATCCAATTAAATCCATCATAAAGATTCCAAGGCAAGTGCATAATAGGAACACAATATCTGAGCAGTCATTATCTGAGCCGTGTTGGCCTGGTTCTCATTACCTGGAGACAGCCACCGGCCCTACACACACGCACACAAATGTACTTATGGCTGGCTTCTCACTAATTTGAGACCTGGTTAAAAATGTGGAAAATGCCTGGTGTCAGCACAGCGGCTTGTAAAATGTCCCCTGAATTCCTGTATCAGCAGCTGACAGGCGTGCACAGAGAAAGGGAGGGGGCGGTCGCAGAAATGTATTTGATATTATCTGTACTGTGTGTTTCAGCAGCCACAATATGATTGTGTTTGTGTGTGTGTGTGTGTGTGTGTTTTTCTCTCCTGCCTTGAGGCGTTCTGAATCTATCGGCTTGTGCTGATACAGATTTCTTTTTAGCCCTCCATTAGACACACGCACACACATATCTATTTACTTGTTGACCGTTAGGGTTTGTTTAACCTGAACAACCCACCCGCTGGCGCTGCTGACATGTGCTCACACATACACAGGCACGCTCTGACAAAAATCACAGACAGATACAACCGCTCACATGTAGCGTATGTAAATGTGCAATGGCCACACACACATTTTGTAATGCATTTGAGGTGGAAAGTGAGCGGCCCCCGTCATTGCCTTGGAAACGGCAGGCTGGCTGGTGGAGGTAGTCGCTCTGCAGCGTAATGATGTTATCACCGGACCGGGGTCAGTTCAGGACAGACCCCTACAGACCTACTGTACACACACTCTGACACACACATTGTCATGCTGCCTGGTGATCTGCGACCTTTATCAGTGGGAAAAAAAGTTTTGCGCCTGAGTTTGTGCTGCAGTATCAGCAGTGTGCTGCAACCCACAGGATGTAGATTAATCTCTCTGATCTGTATGACGGCATGTTTAAAATACATCTTCATATCTCCAGCTCCATCAGTGACTCTGAAAAGTCCTCATATGCATCAACACAAACTGGAGCTGCAGCAATTAATCAATTAGTTTTCAACTATTAAATTAATCGCCAGCTAATTTGATAATCGATTAATCGGTTTGAGTTAATATATCTCCAAAAAATTAAGAATTCTCTGATTCCAGCTTCTTGAAGTTGAATTTTTTTCCCTCTGTGACAGTCAGCTGAATATCTTTGGATTGTGGACAAAACAAAACATTTGAGAACGTCATCTTGGGCTTCGGGAAGCACTAGTTGACATTTTTATGATTCTCAGATATTTTGTTGACCAAACAACTAATCGAATAATTGCGGCACGGCAACCACCCTGCAAACCGCCTACCTGCAAGAGTCTTCACCGAAAAAGCAAAGCGAAGCAGGTGCTTCGGTGAACGCTGGCCGAAGTACGAGCTAGCTTGCAGCAGCATACTCTCACAAGAATATAGCGTCATAAGTTGCTAGCACTGTAATTCGGGGTATTAAGACACAAACATTATCAGCTCCTTCATCTTCTATTCTTTCTGATTCCACAAAGCCTGCTATCTCGTCGCTTAAAGCCAAGCAGCAATTACCAGAAGTTGCTGCAGCCACTTTGTACCCCTTCCTCCGTGTTTGAAACTGCTTTCTGTCAGCCGCCTTCCCTTCATTGAAATGACTGGAGGCAGTGAGATACAGAATACAGACATTAAAACATGTAAATGTCTTCATATGTTCAAGCAAGTCCTCACATAGAGGCCCAAAAACAAGTTGTATATTTGAGGTTTGTACACTTTGCTTTAACTCTAAAATACTGTCTTTTTTTTTTTTTAAGATTTTTTTTGGCATTTTTAAGCCTTTAATTGATAGGACAGATGAGCGTGAAAGGGGTACAGAGAGGGGGAGTGACATGCAGCAACACAGGCTGGAGTCGAACCCGGGCCGCTGCGGCAACAGCCTTGTACATGGGGCACCTGCTCTACCACTAAGCCACCGACGCCCCTAAAATACTGTCTTTAAAAAAAAAACTTACATCATTATTTTAGACTCATATACACCTTATTATAGTATGGTGATAACATGTACCATACAAGTAGAGAGGACACCTGACCAGCTACTTTTGATTGATGCCCCCCCCCACCCCCCCTCCAAAAAAGAAAAATGGTCATTACAATTTCCCAGAATCCAAAGGGACGTCTTCAGATTGCGTCCTTTGTCCAACCAGCAGTTAAAAACCCAAAGAATCCTCATTTAACTTTATGAATGACAAAGAAAAGCAGCATTTTTTCACATTTAAGAAGCTGGAACCTGCAAATGTTTTACATTTATGCTTGAAAAATGACTGAAGTGATGAATTGATTATCAAAATAGTTGCCAATTTATTGTCTTTTGATCACCCAATCAATTAATTGACTAATTGTTTCAGCTCTACGACCATATTATATATTAGAAATATTGGGGAAATCATCTGTTACTTTGTGGGAATCGAATATTTTATGTTCTTCATCAAGGTTGTATGTAGTTCCTTTTCAAAGACAAAGCTATTTTTGTGAGAATTTTGAGTTGATTTTATAGCAGATGTTAATACAGAGATTGAACTTGATGCAGGTTATTCAGTCAGACAATAGATGGAAATTTAATCGGCAGCAATTTTGGCACAAATGCACTGGTTACAGCTTGTTCTTAATCGTCTTTGAGAGTGAACTGAATTTAGACTGTCGGTCGGACAAATAAAGCAGTTTCAATATTATATGCTTTGCCTCTCGCTATTTTCTTATTTATCGACCAAACGATTGAAGTTAACTGAGAAAAAATAGGCAGATTTAAATTTTTTTTGAAATTGCCTTCCTGATTTACAACACTAAATGTCTATAGAGGTTTGTACTACAGTATTTATCTGTAGTGTCTCAGATTCCCGCTGTGAGAAAATGTCTCAAAAATGTTTTCAGTCCATGAATAAAATCCACACACACACCGACACACTCAGACGGGCATCATCCTACACATTCATTTCACAGCTCAGGTAAAAAAAAGATGATTGTTTCTCTCACATCTCTGGACGTCTTTTCTCAGTCTGTCAACCTGAGAAGAGACGTCAGCTGAAGTGGAAGAAACTTGTCTATTATCTGTCATCCACGTTATTACCCATGGTGCACCTCCACCTCCACACTGTCTGCCGCCAGTCTCTCACTCACACGCTGCCCATCCCCCAGCTGCACCCTGTCCGTGCCAGTTCTCGTTTCACCACGGGGGTGACACACATCGGTGCTCGCGGTCAATTCACATTCAATTCACTCAAGTTAGAATCTGAACCAAAGCTGGTGTTTATGTGGCGCTCACAGGGGCGTCCATCTCTGATTATACCGCTAAAAAAATGACCCCATTTTAACCCCACTGCAACTTCACATTCCTACATCCCTTTTTCTCCTGATGGACATTCTTTCAGCCACAGCAGCAGAGTTACATGAACAGAGACACTTCTCTCACACTCCTTCTCACTCACCACTCATTTTCTTCTCCCTCCCCCCTGGTAGCAGTGGCCTTGGCCTCATTGTTGTACAAAGTGTTGAAGATGGTCCGTCCCTTTTACACCGCAGCTATGTAGATAATTATTGTTCAGAAAATATCACCTGTATCTTGTGGTAAATCTTTAAACCATTATGAAGTAAATATTAATTGCACTATGTGAAGGATATAGAATAATGCCATTGGTAGCTATCCACATTTACCAAAGAGTATCAGTGTAAGTTCTTTGCAGTTACTATCGACAGTAGCGGAAATAGTGCAAGGTGGAACAACCTAAGAAAACTGTTGCTGTCACAGTGATGCAGTTGTCTTTGTAACAGTGGCGCCAATGATACCAGTTGAATTAGGGCCCCACAATAAATCCAAAATTAATCACAATCATGATTTTGGCTCTCCCCAATTAAATGAACATGATCAGCCTTGATATTACCCCTAACCCTACCACTAACCCTGACCGTTTATTGAGTTATGAGAGACACCGCTAACAGCTAACGGTTAGCCTAGCTAAACTACGATAACCATGTTGTTATTTACAAAACATCACATCCCGCCTTGAGTATATCCAATCAGCACCAAGTAATCCCCAAGCCCCAGCCAGGAGTTTCTCGGGGCCGTTCTGAGTACCTACTCCGAGGCAGGGACTTGTTTAGCCTCTGTAAAAGTTCCGGAACTCTGTCCTTCGGGGGTGGTTCTTGCGGTGGAGACACGCACCAACGGCCCCGGCCCCGTAAAATTACCCCGAAGTTCCTGCGGTGGAAACGGGCCTATAGATGTTTAAAATGAATAATCCACCCATAGGAAACTCAGTTGCCTCCTTAACTGACAGCAGCTAAAAAGTTACTACAGCCTACAGCCAACCAGCACACATACTTTATCTGTCCACACCAGCAGACAGCGGTAGTCTATAAGGGTGTAACGATCCATCGTTCTTGATCAATATATCGAGCCATCCAATATATCGTCATCTAGGTCATGGTAATCGTAAGTGCTAATATCATAGGCAACTGGACTTGCTTGCGTTTCTTGAAGACGTTTCACCTCTCATCCAAGAAGCTTCTTCAATTCTAAATGACTGGTACAAAGTTTCAGGCTATAAACCCTGTGTGGCTGGGAACCCTTGCAGAGTCGTAGGGGTCACATGAGCTCTTAGTTTCAGAGTCGTTAAGGTCACAGTGAAGATAATGTTACTAATTCGGGAATAAATCTGCAGTGTGGAAATATTTTGGATTTCTGAGAAAATACAGGTCAACATACAAAACACATGGTGTATGTAAACAATGCTGTTACGAGTTTAAACACAACGTAACGTCACCTGGCTGGACGAGTGTCTTACACCGCTAACTTCTCAGTACAGTAACATTAGCTGCTCTGTTTCAACCATGTTTGGCTGAAAAACTGTGCATGCAGGCTGAAATTCAACCAAGCTGTTCTGTCAGGAAACACTGTTTTTAACCATCAGTGACTAAGAAAAATAATAACGTTACGTGTAATCTGTTAAGCTATGAGAAGAGGACAAAACACTGCTAGCCGCTAGGCAAATTTATGCAGTGTCAACATGCCTGAGCTAATCATGTGTGTCTTTGAACCTTGACAGTTATGACTGAGCTGAGTGTGATACTTTTGTTAAACAATGTTGTTGTCAGTCCATGTTTTGTGGCTGTTTGGAGAAGTTTGCCTTCAGGGCTTTAAAGGGCCAGTGTGTAAAATGGGTTGAAAACAGTGACATCAGTGGTCAAATTCTAGATTGCAGGGCTCACTCGCTCACCCCTCCCGTCGGGTAAATGACGGCGGGCTTGTAGGGACAAAAAGCCTTGCGCACGAGTTTTTCAGGAGTAGGTCTATCTAGCGACGAGGTGTATGTTTATTTAGAAATCTAAGCCATGTTACGATATTGTAATGAATCCCTCACGAGCAGGAGACCAGAGGAGCGTTCGGGAAAAAGGCCCGTTTATTTGAGCACTCCAAAAACTCCAGTAACACTCCACTCCGTCCCAAACTCTGACTCTTCTAGCGTAACAGACACACTTCATAACTTTACACACATACTCGTTTACAATCCCAAGTGGGGACCCCCCTCCCCTCTCTGCTCCACCAATCTCCAGCCCGCACACTGACTGACAGCGTAGCCGGTAAACAGTGCTCAGCTGTTTATTTAGCCTAGCAATATCTCCGGACTATAGTCGCTGCAATGGACGACTTTGAACGCGATTTTGAAGAGTTTCTTGTAGCGGACACAGACCCAGAGCCATACCTGTTTGAGCCGGAGCATACAGATGAGGAACTCCATGTGTTTGATGCTGAGCGGGTGAGAAGAGAGGCTGAATGCACAGAATGGGATTCGGTGCTACCATCGCTGGGGAGATATATCATCAGGAGGAAAAGCACTGCAGAGAGTGCATCACAAGGAGTGAAGCTGCGTCGTCTTTTCCTCGCAAATGACGGTTCGGGTTCATTCTCTCCTGTTGCGTGGTAAGTGTGGTCCATTCGCAAACTTTATAACTAAAAGAACTTTTCACTACTCTCTATCGACGAACTACTAACACTCTCTGCTGTTTCCTCCTCCTTCTTCCTTCCTTCCGCTGTCTTCTTTGGTTCATTTATACACGCGAAACGCGTTCTCTGGCTGGCTGGATTGTCCGCTCGGTCTGCCCTACATACATGGCGGCGCAAGATGGTGACCTCTCTAAAGCAAGGCCCTTGCTATATATATATATATACAGTACAGGCCAAAAGTTTGGACACACCTTCTCATTCAATGCGTTTTCTTTATTTTCATGACTATTTACATTGTAGATTCTCACTGAAGGCATCAAAACTATGAATGAACACATGTGGAGTTATGTACTTAACAAAAAAAGGTGAAATAACTGAAAACATGTTTTATATTCTAGTTTCTTCAAAATAGCCACCCTTTGCTCTGATTACTGCTTTGCACGCTCTTGGCATTCTCTCGATGAGCTTCAAGAGGTAGTCACCTGAAATGGTTTTCCAACAGTCTTGAAGGAGTTCCCAGAGGTGTTTAGCACTTGTTGGCCCCTTTGCCTTCACTCTGCGGTCCAGCTCACCCCAAACCATCTGGATTGGGTTCAGGTCCGGTGACTGTGGAGGCCAGGTCATCTGCCGCAGCACTCCATCACTCTCCTTCTTAGTCAAATAGCCCTTACACAGCCTGGAGGTGTGTTTGGGGTCATTGTCCTGTTGAAAAATAAATGATGGTCCAACTAAACGCAAACCGGATGGGATGGCATGTCGCTGCAGGATGCTGTGGTAGCCATGCTGGTTCAGTGTGCCTTCAATTTTGAATAAATCCCCAACAGTGTCACCAGCAAAACACCCCCACACCATCACACCTCCTCCTCCATGCTTCACAGTGGGAACCAGGCATGTGGAATCCATCCGTTCACCTTTTCTGCGTCTCACAAAGACACGGCGGTTGGAACCAAAGATCTCAAATTTGGACTCATCAGACCAAAGCACAGATTTCCACTGGTCTAATGTCCATTCCTTGTGTTTCTTGGCCCAAACAAATCTCTTCTGCTTGTTGCCTCTCCTTAGCAGTGGTTTCCTAGCAGCTATTTGACCATGAAGGCCTGTTTTGCGCAGTCTCCTCTTAACAGTTGTTCTAGAGATGGGTCTGCTGCTAGAACTCTGTGTGGCATTCATCTGGTCTCTGATCTGAGCTGCTGTTAACTTGCGATTTCTGAGGCTGGTGACTCGGATGAACTTATCCTCAGAAGCAGAGGTGACTCTTGGTCTTCCTTTCCTGGGTCGGTCCTCATGTGTGCCAGTTTCGTTGTAGCGCTTGATGGTTTTTGCGACTCCACTTGGGGACACATTTAAAGTTTTTGCAATTTTCCGGACTGACTGACCTTCATTTCTTAAAGTAATGATGGCCACTCGTTTTTCTTTAGTTAGCTGATTGGTTCTTGCCATAAATGAATTTTAACAGTTGTCCAATAGGGCTGTTGGCTGTGTATTAACCTGACTTCTGCACAACACAGCTGATGGTCCCAACCCCATTGATAAAGCAAGAAATTCCACTAATTAACCCTGATAAGGCACACCTGTGAAGTGGAAACCATTTCAGGTGACTACCTCTTGAAGCTCATCGAGAGAATGCCAAGAGTGTGCAAAGCAGTAATCAGAGCAAAGGGTGGCTATTTTGAAGAAACTAGAATATAAAACATGTTTTCAGTTATTTCACCTTTTTTTGTTAAGTACATAACTCCACATGTGTTCATTCATAGTTTTGATGCCTTCAGTGAGAATCTACAATGTAAATAGTCATGAAAATAAAGAAAACGCATTGAATGAGAAGGTGTGTCCAAACTTTTGGCCTGTACTGTATAAAAGCATAACTATAAGGCTACGAAAACCAAACAAATTTTATTTTATAGCGATTATACACTTGTATAAACATATTAATGGGTAGAATATTCAGATTCAAATTCAGACTGACAATAAACCATGCCAAATATTACACACTGGCCCTTTAAGCCAGACAGACCTGAAGTTTTGTTGAAAAGTTTTGTTGAAAATATGAAAAGATTTCCTCCAGAAAGGTCTTTCTGTTAGATAGCTCTGAATGTTAACTTATTCCACGTGCTGTTTTATGTGTTATTGGAGTCAGTTTAAAGCTATAGTGTGTAACTTCTATCGCCTCCCAGCGGATAATGTGTTATTACAACTAATAAGCCGGCGGCACTTCCATGTACACAGAGTAACACTCGCCACACACCGTGTACACAGACTAACACTCGCCAGTCGCCACATACCGTGTACACAGAGTAACACTCGCTACACACCGTGTACACAGAGTAACACTCGCTACACACCGTGTACACAGAGTAACACTCGCTTCACAACGTGTACACAATGCTATACAACGTGGCGAACACCAGGCTGCTAACATTACATTACGTTCATAGCACCATTTCCAAGAAAATAATAAAGTACTAGGTCCAGTACATGTAACAGCAACACATACTACTCATAATATAATTATAAACCAAGTCACTTACTTATCCAACAGCAGCAAGGCAACATCCGTGTCTGCCCTCAGCCCAATTTCTTCCTTCAGGGCTCTCCACCGAGGAAAAGCGACGCCAATACAAATCCTTGTTTGCATTCTCCATCGGTCACTTTCCTTCTTTGCTAATAGACCTTCAGCCAAACGTCCAAGCTTTATCTTTGTGGTAGGATCCACTTCTGAACTGTGTCTCGGCCGTTTCTCCACCATGTTGCTTTTACTTTCTGCCTGCGTTCTACCTCTTGCTGTGACACTCTCCGCTCGTCCTCCCCCTCCCTTCTTGTTGTGAGGAAGCATTTCCTGTGCGCCAGCGTGGGAATGTCGCCGGTCGACACGCATACTAAAAATGATATATATTGAAAAATACCGCAAGATGTTAGAGGAGCCGATCGGCTTAATCAGCATTGTGTCATCTCCTCTAGTAGTGGCTTGGGTGAAACGGACATTTACGGACCTGTAGAAGTTACGCACTATAGCTTTAAACTTTACTGTATTTATGCAGTTACAATTACTTACATTATTTATGTGTTGTTCATGTGTTTAAAGGTGTGGCAGTTCTTCTGTAACTGACTGTGTTAAATGGGCAGATTTTCGCATCGATCGCAGGCCCCTAAATCGCATCAAATGGAAATTGTATCGTGGCAAACTTTGCTGTATCGGCACATATCGTTGTCCAAATTGTATTGTGATGAGACTGGTGTTTTACACCCCTAGTAGTAGACTTGCACCAATTTATCGGCAGTGCTCGGGATCGGGCTGGTTTTCACATGATCAGCCATGACCTGCGACCGGCCGGTCAGTCTAAAATATGCCGATTTAAAATGCCGGTCAAATTCCTACCACGCCACGTGATTGACATCGTGTAATATCAGCAGCACACGCACAAGTACAGCTCACGGCTTGAACGATGTGAGGAAGGAGACCTCAGGGACACACTGGTTTGGATAGGATAACTATGGAGTAAATGATTCCGTCCAGAGAATCAGGTTCGATTGGATACTTTAATTTTCAATGCAGGAGGTTCACAAGTGTAGTGTGTGTGTGTGTGTGTGTGTGTGGTTCTGAAATAAACAAAAGGAAAAATAGCTTTACACTCAATTCTTACAAATATGTATACAATCTGTAAACATGGGCAGCTTCTCACCTCCTTAATCATTCATGTACACACATCAAAAAAGAGAAGGATAAAGTTGTTAATTGTCCGTGTTAAATTTAACGGAGCGGGGCGCGTGTCCGCATGCTGAAGATGCATGTGTCCGCGCTTTCTGACGGTAGCGCTCTCACAGGAGCGGCAGCCTGTTCAAATGTGCACCTTTTTTCTTATTAAAATAAGAATGTCCATAACACTGCATTTTGTAAATGTAATGCCCTATGTGAATTTTGTTGGGTTTTGTTCTAATAAAGCAAAGATAGAAAATATTACAATATCTTGTGTGCTGTAAAGTGGTTTGAAAAAAATGAAATCGGAATCGGCCACCCAAACACTCTGCAAATCGGAAATCGGTATCAGCCCAAAAAATTGTAATCGGTGCAAGTCTACCTAGTAGTCTGTATTCGTCATTCAAAAAGGAAAACCGGAAGACCATTTTGACATTAGTTAGCCGGTTAGCCAGTTAGCACAGTGAACAGTACCACAAACCATCACAAAACATTTCTGCTAAAGAGCTCAATGACTAAAAACAAATAATCTTACCATATGTAACAAGTTTGTTTTGACTTGATTTTAGCTCTTTGTTTACTTTCCTCACTTGTGTTTCTCTTCTCATGCACTGAGCTGAGTAGTTTCATTCATTCAGCTGTCACTGAGGCTGGTTCAACATGCTGAATCGGCAAAAAAAATAGCCAAAGGGGGCCGACGAGGGGCAACGACTAGGGTGGCAGATGCTTACTGATGGCCTAACGTTGACTGATGGCCGACTGTCAGCTTGGTGTGTCAGGGCCTTAAAATAGGCCTACATCTAAATTGCCAGAGCCTACCCATGTAATATGTATTTGACATCTGGACAGGAAAACACAGTTGGCTTCACAGCTTTCCTTTAATGTCTTTCTCCAGTATTTATGAGAGGAGGGAAGATTGTTGGTTTGGAACTTGTGTCCAAACATACTGTTCAAACAGTTCTGCTTTCTGTAGCTGCTCCCTCTTATTACACATGTTGACAGTTATTAATATCCTGAATGTCCTCTGTGTGTGTGTGTGTGTGTGTGTGTGTGTGTGTGTGTGTGTGTGTGTGTTCACCAGCATGTGTGTACATACTTGTGTGTTGGAATGATAATGTTAATGAGCCGTGGGCATGTGTCTCTTAGTTATTTATAAAGTGTTTTGTACTCAATGGTAGGCACAACTCCCCCTCCTCCTATCCTGTTACGTTCGTGTCCCAGTGAGGACACGGCACATGCTCCTGTTGCTTTCCAGGGTTGTCCTGTGTCCGTCAAGAAAACACGTCTCCCGGTGTGGAGATAGTTTGCCTCAGTAGTTAACCGTCTCACCAGCCCTGAAATTAACTCAGATCTTAGTAGGTGTGTGTGTGTCTGTGTCAGTGTGTCAGCCAAACTGGGAGAGTTGTGAAGTTGTGAGTGAGTGATGCTACCTTTGATTCTATCACAGGGGTCACATCCTCTCTACAGGCGCACTGCTTCCTGTTGTGTTGCCATGGCGACGCTGCATACAATAAAAGGACAAGCTACTCTCTCCTCCTTGAAGCCATAAGCTGTGTTTGCTTTACACGTCACCGCATGGAAACAAACACACTTGGACAAATGCACACACACACACACACACACACACTCGCACACAGGAGTAAGGATCATACACACATTTGCTCAGCTTCTGTTCAGTTATAAATACTTATGTGCACCATAACAGCAGCACATATTACATTATTGCAACACAAGAGACTCATCTAGTTACGGGTTTATATGATCAGTTAAGCCTTGCTGGCATGCCAGCCGTGTTAACTTACCAGAAAATAGGTCACTATATTGAGATATTCACCAATCACATCACTGTGGATTACCAGATGCAGCCACAGCCCATCGGGACATTAGATATTGAAAATTAACCGGAGGATTTGGTAACAATATTAAAAAAAAGAATGCTTCTCATGACGTGTCTAATGCGACCGGATCAGACGCTGCACTGTTTGATGCATGAGTTTGTAATGCTGTTGTAAACTTGTGATTGAGAATTCACAGGCAATCTGTTTCGCTCGTTTGTCGAAACTTTCAGTCTGTGTCAGTGAACGTGAAAGATTGCAAAGAACGGAGCAAATATTTCACACAGAATAATGAATTAATTGTAGCTCTCGCTGTTAGTAATCATTCTGGCAAGTCAGCACGCACAGACAAGGTTGTAGATGACTCATGCTGATACCGTCATTTAGCAAACATGAACCATAAACTCATAGCGGAGTGCAACACAAAAACTGCTATTGTGTCAAAGTCATGTGCGTAGGGAAGCAGTTAAGCTCAGGGATGTAAAGCTGTCTCGTTCTGCTGTAATGAAATGACCTGTGAGGGTAAGCAGCACTGTGTCTATGTGTTTTAGCGCACATGTTCTGTCTGCCGGGGCTGCTGTCATTTTTCATGAATACATTTAAATAAAGATTTAGATTTTAAACTAAATATTCACACCCCTGACGTCCCATCTGTGTGTCTACCCACAATTCTGCTCATGTTTCACTTGAGGAGGAATCGACCCAAGGGTGACGCCGCCGCCACCGGTGGGGTTATTCTGCCCGTGATGACTCATCAATCACTGTCAGTAGTTAAACATCCAATCAGAGGGACCTTGCCGGTGTCACGTCCAATCCGATTGATGGGAGAATTTTTTATCTTCCTGTTTAATCAGACTGAAGATGTCAAATATCTCTCCTGCTGAAACATTTCATCTGCTCAGGGCCAAATACTGGCTTTACCACCTGAGGGATGATTTGTCTCAAACAACTTCATTTAGAGAAGCTAATGCATATTTTCAAACATGTTGATGGTTTTCATACTGCACACACACATTACAGAGCCACATTTTGCTTTAGAGGGTACAGTTGTAGTAGTGGCAGTAGGATAGTATGCAGCAAATCAGGCTGGACAATATATATATATATATATATATATGTATTTTTTTTTCCTGGTTTAAAGGCTTGCCTATTTGCCTTTACCCACATAGTCATTATATTCACGGTAGTGAGGAAAATTTATCAAAAATCTAACTGTGTAAATATTTTGTGAAAGCACCAATAGTCAGCCCTACAGTATTGTTGCATTAATATCAAGGTATCTGATAAAAAAAAATATGGGGATATTTGATTTTTTTTTTGTCAATATACACTCACATACGTGTGCCCAAAAAAGTTATTTTTTTAAGCAAATATGCCAAACATATTCTGGTTTCAGATCCTCAAATGTGAAGATTTGCTGCTCTTTCTGTTATATATGACAGTAAATTTAATATCTTTGGGTTCTGGATTGTTGGTCTGACCAACCAAGCAAATTAAAGACATCACTTTTAGCTCTGAGACATCATGAGTGTCATTTTTAGGTAATGGAATCAATGGTTAGCCGCATCCCTTTGTATAGATAAATGTAATCATTTGAAATTACCACCTGGGGACTTCCCATTCTATTATGTAGGAGGTAGATGTGCCGTGCCCTACTTTCAGTTTAACTTACATGTGCCACCATTGTCGGTTGTTGGGTGTACCAGCTTTCGAATGCTTGCAGAAATGAGTGTTACTATGCATCTGGGTAGTTCTGAGCAACCACAGAGCTACTACATGGATTAAATGTTAATTGAAATATATGGAAGTATTATTTTGGGACATGCACACTTTCCAGAATGGCTAAAGAAATTGAAAATGAGTATTCCATCGCTAGTTAACTCAAGATGTCTGAGTCAAGGCCAGCAATGACTAAAACATAGATAACAAAAGCTTTCAAATTGACAGATCACGTCCATAGACTGTTTCTTATGCATTTGGTTATCTGCATTTTTGTGCCGTGCAACAATATGATGTTGTGAATGTATGGCTCAGTTAAAGAGTACTAAAGAAGTGCGTCACAAGAGACATCTATTGGGGTGCAGCCACACAATGTGTCATTCAAGACTTAGGAAATGGATTTACAGAAATCACTTCCCTGACATGACACTGACTGTGCAATCTGAGGGTGTCAAATGGAAGTGAGATTTCATGCATTATCAGTGCTGCAGCAGAAATTGAACAAGTTTTTTTTTTTTTTTTTTTTTTTTTTTTTTTGTTACTCAGGGAAGATGAAATATTTGATATACAGTACAGGCCAAAAGTTTGGACACACCTTCTCATTCAATGCGTTTTCTTTATTTTCATGACTATTTACATTGTAGATTCTCACTGAAGGCATCAAAACTATGAATGAACACATGTGGAGTTATGTACTTAACAAAAAAAGGTGAAATAACTGAAAACATGTTTTATATTCTAGTTTCTTCAAAATAGCCACCCTTTGGAAAATTGCAAAAACTTTAAATGTGTCCCCAAGTGGAGTCGCAAAAACCATCAAGCGCTACAACGAAACTGGCACACATAAGGACCGACCCAGGAAAGGAAGACCAAGAGTCACCTCTGCTTCTGAGGATAAGTTCATCCGAGTCACCAGCCTCAGAAATCACAAGTTAACAGCAGCTCAGATCAGAGACCAGATGAATGCCACACAGAGTTCTAGCAGCAGACCCATCTCTAGAACAACTGTTAAGAAGAGACTGTGCGAATCAGGCCTTCATGGTCAAATAGCTGCTAGGAAACCACTGCTAAGGAGAGGCAACAAGCAGAAGAGATTTGTTTGGGCCAAGAAACACAAGGAATGGACATTAGACCAGTGGAAATCTGTGCTTTGGTCTGATGAGTCCAAATTTGAGATCTTTGGTTCCAACTGCCGTGTCTTTGTGAGACGCAGAAAAGGTGAACGGATGGATTCCACATGCCTGGTTCCCACTGTGAAGCATGGAGGAGGAGGTGTGATGGTGTGGGGGTGTTTTGCTGGTGACACTGTTGGGGATTTATTCAAAATTGAAGGCACACTGAACCAGCATGGCTACCACAGCATCCTGCAGCGACATGCCATCCCATCCGGTTTGCGTTTAGTTGGACGATCATTTATTTTTCAACAGGACAATGACCCCAAACACACCTCCAGGCTGTGTAAGGGCTATTTGACCAAGAAGGAGAGTGATGGAGTGCTGCGGCAGATGACCTGGCCTCCACAGTCACCGGACCTGAACCCAATCGAGATGGTTTGGGGTGAGCTGGACCGCAGAGTGAAGGCAAAGGGGCCAACAAGTGCTAAACACCTCTGGGAACTCCTTCAAGACTGTTGGAAAACCATTTCAGGTGACTACCTCTTGAAGCTCATCGAGAGAATGCCAAGAGTGTGCAAAGCAGTAATCAGAGCAAAGGGTGGCTATTTTGAAGAAACTAGAATATAAAACATGTTTTCAGTTATTTCACCTTTTTTGTTAAGTACATAACTCCACATGTGTTCATTCATAGTTTTGATGCCTTCAGTGAGAATCTACAATGTAAATAGTCATGAAAATAAAGAAAACGCATTGAATGAGAAGGTGTGTCCAAACTTTTGGCCTGTACTGTATATGGTACACACAAACACAGAGAAGGCTTACATAGAGAGAGAGAGAGCAAAGCATCATACCCTGAAAACCATGTCCACTGAGAGGAACAACAGTTGGTGCCGCTAAATGTGACCAAGTGCTGGTGGCATCTCGGCACAGTGAACTTCCAACTCAGTCGAATGCGCCACTCTCAAATTTACCAGTCCACAGAATGGATAGCTTGTAGCTGCTGTTGTGGAAGTGAGAGTCTGCTCGGCTGCATGCACACAGTGATAGAGCTAACCGTTAGCATCACATGCAGAACTTCCAACTTGGTCAAATGCACCACTCTCAGCTTTACTAAGCCACAGAATGTATGGCCAACATGTTCTCATCCCAAGTTTTCACATATTGCCGCTTCGTCAGTGGCCTTTCACGTCGACATATTATGCGCTAGGTATCCTCCTGTGTTCGGTGGTGATGTTCTGGAATGCCGCTACCAATACCAGGTCGTCAACAAAAGCACATAGCTTGGTTTAAACATCATGGCTTAGCTCTACTTTCATACAGGAAGCAAACACTGGACATCCACATGAAAGTGAAGGGTTTGTTGGAACCTTTTACCACCCCTCCCGCCCGCCCTTACCAGCAGCGTTTCAACCTGATGCCATCCAGTGGCATATTAGACTGCCATGACAGGAGCCGTACAGCTGTGTTTAAAAACTGAAGCCGCTCTTCACAGATCAGGCTGCAGTGACGAGTGCGGTCCGGCCAACTGACGGTGTATCATAACACTGCAAAAGGTTATCATCTGGCCGCGTTAGAAACTGATGCTGCCCAGTGGCGTATCATACTGCAACAAAAGGTGGCTTTTGGGGTCAGGTGTCTGACACCGGAAACACTGACAAAGCAGCAGTATTTGACGACTTCGGCATGAGAACAAGCTCGTATCACTTGTAACTGCTGCTGTAAAGGTGAGAGTCTGCCCGGCTGCTTGCACACAGTGACAAGGCTAACTGTTAGTATCACACAGCTAACTGTTAGCATCACACAGCTAAGGGTTAGCTCATGTCTCCTTACCTGGTTTTTCTTGGAGAATGATCCTGCTGAATGGCCAGAAGTGAAATCCTATAGAGCATAGAAACTGCTACTTATTTAATAATAATCAAGGTGCATAGCCTCAACTTTATGAAAGTTATATCCCCAATGTTATATCCAGTTGTCTTCTTAAAGGTTCAGTTCTTCAGTTCAGCTGCTTTAAAATCATCCCATATGTACAGAGAACGACATTCAAGCACTCATGCGTGTTTGGAGAGCGTATAGGAAGGAACACTTTCTAAAAGTGCTGCATGATTGTTAAAAGATCATGATCTCAATTCAGGCATGTACGCAATCTTGTTTCTGAAGGATAACTTCTGCTGTATTTGCTTTGGAGAGTTGCATATTTAGATGAGTGCTCATAATTTGTCCCTGCTGTGGCATGCACAAAAGCACTTCAAGGCTGAGCCTACCACTTCGCTAACGCCCAACCAGTCAGATTAGCCCCAAAGCTATCTGTGAGGTCAGGCTGGGACGCCGCAGAGACTGTCCAATCTGTGACCACAGATTGGACAGTCTCTGCTGGGACGCCGCAGAGACTGTCCAATCTGTGGTCACAGTTACATGGGAGGCAGAAACAAGCCTAGCCTTTAACTTTTCTAACGTGTACTAATGTCACTGTCAGGGCTGTAACCAAGACTAACCTAATCAAGTCCAAGTCAAGACTAAGTCCAAAGGCAGTCGACACTAAGTCCAGGGCATATTGAGTCCTGTTAAAGACCATAATAGACAACAGTGTCTTTCCAATGTTGATATAGTGATTAAAGAACTAGGATGGACATAAATAATCTTCACTGCATAATCTCAGTGACATCTCACTGGAAACAAATCTAAAATGTCAAAAAAATAAATAATATTCCTGACTGAAGTTAAGAGAGAATGAAGAACACAGACATCAGTCAGTATCAGTCATTCATCGTGCCCTCCATCCTCCTCCTTCTGCTGCTGATGTGATTCACTGCCTGCAGTGATTCACATCAGCAGCAGCTGGTGATGGGAGGAGGGGCTGGTTTGTGTCAGCCGGCATCCAGGTTTACCAGAATTTGCCGAACTTTCAGATACCTGGTGAATTTAGTTTAACAGTTAGACCACAGACACATACATATACATACACGTAGCGATTAGCTTTACAAGAAATTATCGGCAAGATGGCTGCAGAAGTGACAAAAGAAAACCATAATCGAATAGATGTTGCTATTAGCCAAGCTAATGCGCCACACTTTTGTAAAACACTGTGGCAGTGGATTACAGACTGTGGACAGAGCTGTTTATAAAGAGACCAAGAAAACTCCGAGTCCAACATGCCACAAGACCAAGACTTAAAAAAGTGATCTTGAGACCAGACTTGAGCCTGAGACCGAACTGGTTGCTGTAAATGTATGTTAACTCTACCTCTAGATATGGTTTACCCTGCCACTATATGGCTTTGGTGCAGTGCCTAAGTGTTTTGCACCGTACCTATGCCACCTGAGCGTAAAAACTATGTGGAGAGCATCTAGACTAGCCAGCGCTCAGGACTGGACTGTTGGCAATCAACCTAGCTAGCTAGCTAGCACAATTTACCACAGCGAAGCAGCTGAGCCGTCTGGTTTAGTGGACCCTTATCAGTTAGCCAGCCAAACGTTGTCTTAAACTGATCACTGAGCAGCAACATTATATAATATCATAGAAACAGTCATCAGATCGTCAGTCATCTGGTTTGAATGTTGGGTCGAAACTGTTTTTTTAATATGTGTTGATAGGCAAAATGACCTTGGCTTTACTCATCTCACACAGTCTGGCAACGTTTGCGCGGACAACCTCAGTAATAACTCAGTGTAATGTTGCATATTACTCTGGCTGGGTATGCTAACGTTAACATAATGCAAGGCATTAATGTTGATGGGTGTTGTCATAATGTAGTCAATAAAAACACCTGGCTATCTATCAGATTGCTTATTGTGTAGTCAAAAAATGAACAATTTTATGAGCAAAAGAAGCATAAATTAATTAGAGTCGGATGATTGGCGAATATATTGGCTATCGGCAAATGGCTGAATAAATTGCTGGTTGTTTTTCTCTTTGGGCCAATATTTGGAAGATTGTTGTCATTTTATTTTGCAAATTTAATGGTCTGCTTTCGAAGAACGAGTGAGAGCCCCTGCTCAACAGGCAACTGGCACAGTGGGCAGCTGGCATGGCACTAAAACAAAATGTGGAGATAGGTCTTTCTGTGTGAGACTACTCACCAACAGACTCTCGTTCAGTGAGCTAACACAGTAGCACAAAGAATCCAGCAACGTAAGGGGGACACAATGTGTAGAGCCAGCATATTTTTGTATCTGACTCAGTTAGTTGAAAGTTGTCTGAATTAAGTGTGTTTTAGGCTGAGGATTTTCAACCAGCTCTGTGTCCATAGTGTGGCCAGTGTGTTCAGATCAATGGTTTTTGGATTTGCCTTGCGCCCTCATTAGCAAAAGTCTGCTGGGTGACATGTTTTGTGTCAGTGATGACACACACACGTGTATGTCACCAATCCCTGGCAGGAAAATTTTAACATATCATCCAAACCTAATACGATTGCATTTGTACAGCTCTCGGACAAGAAATGCAATAGTGCAATAGCAATAATTTGTTTTGGTTACAGAAGAGAGTAAACACTTTCCCTGAGATTCTCAATCTCAATTCTTATTTAAAAAAAAAGTGGTTCAAATTTTATCTAGAATCATGCAGCTCTACTTTATAATAGCTGTATTGTGACACACAGGTTTTGTCAGGTGCTGTCTGCAATCTGAGGACTGCTATAAACTTTGGTTACTCAGGATAATTTCTGTTTTGATTGCATGTATAAAGAAAAGTAGAGCAGTGGGAGTTAGAAATCAGACATTTCTCTGGCTGTGTTAGATATTAATACTTATGCTGCCAACTCTACCAACTGCCCTGCATTTTTGTCAAGGTTTCAACCCATTAATTAGAATCAACAGTAGCTCTACTCAAGTGCAATTTATATATATTCAGGACCACTTCAGGTGCCTGCACGGCTGATGTAAATTGTATATTTGCTGACAAACTAATCAGCAGTCTATTGTCAAGTTTGGACAAACAATGTCGCACAGTGTGACTCGAAATTATGAAACCTGTTGCACAATGAAGCCAAGATGACATGCAAATCCTGGGATGAGTATATGTGTCACAGATCCACACGTGAGGCATGCATAGAAGACAGTATTAGTACTGATATTTGCACACGATAACACATATCTTTAACATTATATATTTGCTTTTAAGGTTATGAATCTTTTGGCTTGTCAGTTACAAGCCTGAGATGACACAGTCCTCCTCCACAGCTTTCTCGGCTGAACATCACAGGCTTTTTGTGAATGACTGTCCCATTGTTACAGCTTGCTTTTTATCTAGCGAGCCGTGAATGTATCCGCTTGTTCTCCCTATCTCTCTCATTTCTCCCTGATAGTCACACTCACTCTGTACCGACACCTATTTCTCTCAGACTGACTCACGATTCATATGCTCACATGGCATTGTGCTGCCAGTGCATGATCGATTTCCTGGCAGATTTGTGCCTACACACCCACGGCCCAAAGCTTCGCAATGTAATCACACAAAGTATGTTGGAAATCCTTTTTACTTTCGCACCTAAAGGTTCATCAGCTCTTGGCCCACTCGCCAATCACATTACCTCCTGTTTTGTGTACGTGCAGAAATCAATCAGCAGCCACTTAGAAGTGTGGGGGATCTAATTAAATAAATGGAGCGCATCATTGCCGGAGTTGGGGAAGGGGATGAGGCTGAGGAGGAAGAGTGCAGTGGGCAGTACAATCTGTCTTTTCGGGATCCCACCCTCGGTGCAGCCATGAGTCAGTCACCCTCTGAAACACCCTCTGATACACACTCGCTTTCTCACAGTCCATCAGGTGTGTGACTAAGCATGCCATTGTCAGTGTGACTGAGGATGAGCCTCACTATCTCACTGGTCCCCCCACCCACCATCCCTCCCACACACACACAGACACAAACACACACACGGAGCCATCCCTGTTTCCCATCTGTCACCCTCTACTCAGCAGACAGCAGTGTCGCCTGTCAAAAGTGCTGGTCATTGATTGCTACTGCAAGGTGGGATGGGCCCTGTGGTATTGAATTTCGAATGACTGCAGTGAACTGTGGGGCTGGTGTGGGCAGTGGCAGCTGTTTGGGTACAGTGCTCCCTTTGTAGGGGCCAGCTGACTCAAAGATCTCTTCACGGACGGTTAATACTTAGCTGTTGGATCTCCGGCTGATTCATCCCACCCAATTCAAGTTGCGAACAGTAAATTGGCTAAATTGAAGGCTGCCGTTAAAGATTTGGTGCTGCGCTTCCAAGTCTGGGGACCCACAAGAGACAGATTGGAAAAATAATAGTCAAAAATGAAGGAGCAGACTTACTTTGTTGTTGCTTTTAATTCCTAGTATGGGTAAAACTCCAAAATTACTGGATACAGCAATTTTCATGATGCTGTAAATGACCACTTCTTACAAACCATGCAGACTTTCTGTTAAAAATTTTAAGGTCAAGAAATTTTTGAGTGCTTTTTTAATTGAATATTTGTTTTCCTTATAGGCTGAGTATCAGAGGCTATATGTATTATGTAATATGTTATGCTCAATCACAGTACAACCCTTGCCCCTACCACTTAACCGTTACCTTTCTGTTTTCATGTCACACCTAAAGGAAGGGTGCTCAGATTCTTGTTGGTATTGAGGGGTGAGGCTAAGTATTTGGGCTGCATGGCCCTCTAGACTGAGGGTTTCATAGGCACTCTTCAAACAAAGTGTTACAAGAAACTATCGGCAAGATGGCTGTAGAAGCGACAAAAGAAAACCACAGATGTATTTTCTTCGTTAATAAAGATTTAAAAATTAAAATAACCATTGTATTATCTTAGTTTATTGTCGTTTCTGAGATTAATGGTCCTTTTTCTTGTAACAAGCTTAACAAAGAAATTGCAAGTGATATGCTGATGTCTCTGTAGCTAACTAGCTAGCTAGCTAACATTGTAATGTTGCTGATTTGTGCATGACAGTCCCGCATTTTTACATGTTTCCAATTTGCGTTCCCCCCTTTTTCATGGCATATTTATTCAAGTTCAGCAGCAAAGTTGCTGCACTTGTTACCGCTCCACTAATGTCAGTGCAAACTGGCAGGGTAGGAGCATGGGTTGCTAACGGTTCGGTGAAGATTCTCAATCATCCAGGTCATGGTTATCATAAGTGCTATATTGTAGGCAACTGGACTTGCTTGAGTTTCTTGAAGACGTTTCACCTCTGATCCAAGTTCTTGAGGCCCATTCCCACTTATTTTTCCCACACATCGTAGGCAACTGGACTTGCTTTAGTTTCTTGAAGACTTACCCACATCTTCAAGAAACTCAAGCAAGCCCGGTTGCCTATGATATAGCACTGATGATTATGCGTTGCTAACGTTAGCCTACAGAGCACTGCTATTGGCCTGGTTATGAAACATTATTCTTTTGTCTTTGATGACTTGTTTGATCGATTAATAGCGTAAAACCCCGCTGTGAGGGCCCTAAGGACAGAGGGATGTCGTATGCTGTAAAGCCCTGTGAGGCAAATTGTGATTTGTGATATTGGGCTTTATAAATAAAATTGATTGACTGATTGATTGAAAACATAAGTTGTGAACAAATCGCAAGCATCGATGCTTTTCTATCTCCATCAGATAAATGAAAAATGTAATTGTGATAATACTATTACTACTATAATGGCATGTGTTTACGTGAACGCCACCTATTGATGACATATCAGGGAAGGATTTCAACCACTACCTCTTGTAACTGTGTTCTGAGGAGCAAAGAGGCGCTTGAAAACATGGGGTAAAAAGAAGAAATGGGAATGGGCCTTAAATTTGCAATTAATGATTATTTTTTGGCCACTTGGGGGCAGCGTAAACAATCTTCGAACAGTATTGACATATTGTCATCTTATATGTTAATATGGGTAAACCTGTTAGCAAACAGTTCCAGCGGTTACAGAGCAATATATCTTTCATCCAGCATTGTATTTCTGGCCATCTGGTGAATATATTAACTCACTTTTAGCTCTGTCTGTCTGTAACTCCTGAGGGTGATATCTGGCTCTTTAGCTGCTAAATGCTCTGCTGTGTTCACCAGCTAGTTGCTAACTGTGTCTGTCTGCTGTTTGGGACTGAGCAGGAAATATGAAGTGGATTTTAGAAGCTTCTTTGCTAAAAATAAAAAACAGCTGCCTGTTGCAGCCAAAAATTATGCCATGAGAGTGACAGTGAGTGGGGAGTGAAAAAAAAGAATGGTAACGAGCCGGACAGCTAAATGATTAACTGATACCTACAGCTCTTTAATGCTTACAGGAGCTGCCAGTTTGTATGATAATCCTCTGTAGGTTCATCGCTACAAGCATCTCCTTTGACATTGTTATTTGATGCATTATTATAAAATATCGATTTTGGCCACTTTAGAATTGATATAATCCAGTTTTTATTTTACGGCACAAGTAATAAATACATAAAATGAAGCTAAATGATTCTGCACCCAGAACAAGATTGTAAAGTAGCACCACCTGCCATATGTTGGTAAAATATGCAAGTTGCTGCTGGGTTTGCTTCACTCACCAGCCAAAAAACTGTGGTAATCTGTTGAGTGGCTGCAAGATTTTGGAAGCCACAGACACAGTGGCAGGTGGACAAAGAAGTTAACTTCCAACCCTCATCTAGAATGTGTTGAGGGTTAAAACCTTCCCTTTTTAGGGATAGTTTGATGATTTTCAACCAGCTTTGGATCATAGCAGTGTGGGTAGTATGTGTACATAAACTGTGATAAACTTCCCTTCATTTTACCAGCACCCAGATCTCCCTGCTGATCTCCCAGCTCAGAGTTTCACTGGCTCTGAGGCTGACAATCTTATTGTTTAACTATAGTTCGAGATAGTTTGTTTCCAGCCAGCTGCCATATAGTTACCTGTCTCAAAACAGACAAGTTGAGTCACCCACCAGCTGGAGCGTTTATTGGTCCAGTGTGGCGTAGTGCATTCTGGTAATGGTAGGTTTCTCCCTCTTGAGCAAATGCCACATCCCTTTCCTCTGGTTTCTCTGGCTATGTAGCACCAGTTTTAAAAGGATTTGCATCTTCCTACTATAGACGATCCAGTTTTATGAAAAGGTCATCTTTCATTTTGGATTAAAACTTAGAAAAACATAGAGCGTGGGCCTACCCTGTCTTTATCACAGTGTTCCCTCACAATTTTTCCCCATTTGCCTGCTTCTTTGTTGGTGTGCTGATATGGATTCGTTTGAGTGCCACCATGTTTGTTTTCAATGCGGCTGCGTCCGGGTGAGCATCATGTTCCGTGTTTTCTGAGATAGGCTCATTGGCCGACAACAGGAGAAGGAGGAGGAGGAGGAGGAAAAGGAGGCTAAGGCCGGAGCAAGGCTCCATGTCCCATCCCATCCTCAGGTTACTCACCAGCCTCATCCATTATTGCTGGCCCTCATCCATTATGGATGAGCAGGTACAATGCCACATGGCTCCGGAACCGACGCTCCCAATGCTCTCCCCTTCCACCACTAACACCACTGCCTTCGCCACCACCGCGGCCACCCTGCCAGAAACCTCCACCTACCCTGGAGCTTCTTAATCATCTCTCTGGGCTGTGACCTACATAAACGGTGGAGCAGCAGGGACAACATCTCAGGGAGATGGAGGAAAGATGGGATGGCGAGACAGAAAACAAGAGGAAGGAAGCGGGGGATTGAAATGACGCAGAGCTGTGATTCAAAAGGAAGGTGATAAGACACAAAATGATTAAGAACGCTCCTAAAACAAGCCCTCACATTTATTTTTTCATGCCTGGTGTCCCTATCAGTTGATCGTTTCCATTTCACATCAGCACACCACGGTTTATACCTTGAACAAACAGTCTATCCATAATGATAGCAATTAGCATCTACTAAAACTGGCACTCTGCCGTCTTGCAGCACATCCAACATTAAGTTCTAGATAATAACACTAATGATGACTTGCAGCCTCCAAGCAGAGTCTCCTCTCTGTCCTGTTTTTCCCTTTTATAGCAAGGAGTTCCTCGATGCTACTGCTCTGGGGAATGTATTTAGTCATTGCTCCCCTGCATTTGACAGTCAAGAGGCAGTTGTTTGACATTGGGAAGTAAACTGGAAAGAACCCATGTTTTGTTCCAGCCTGGAGCACATCACCGGTCTTGGCTAATGTTTGCCAACCAGACCTTGAAAACAGCTAGAGGAGCTGATATTAAAGGAGAGCTGAAAATACTATAACACATCCAGCAGAACTTTTCAAATATATTGTGGCAGAAGTCTGATATTTTATTCATACCATCAAAGATAAATGTGTGTTAAAGGTCTACTGTGTAGGATTCTGGGAGATATATGGGCATAAATGGAATATAATAGACCCTTTTAGGGCCAACGTCATAGTGACGTCAGTTTGTTAGCTGGAGGCAAAACACGACTCGCCACCGCAGTGCTGTAGGCTACATAGGAGTCTTAAAATGTCATCTTGTTGTGTTAGTTGGAGCCAGCATAGAAGGAGCCATGGCTTAAAACTTACATTTTATTGCATACCAATGGCCACTGCCTATCAAGAAAAAAACGAAGACAACTATGGTTAAATGCGATAAGATGAAAGGACTGGACGGAGGCGATCATGTGGTTATCATGTCCATCTAATCTCTATCTCCATCTCTGTGAGGCACTTTGTGTTACTGTTGTATGAAAAGTGCCATATAAATAAAGTTGATTTGATTTGATTTGATTTAATCAGACATTGGGAAGGTATTAAGAGGAATATTGGATTTCTCTGTAATGCTAATTTTTAGCACATTAGCTAACGTTAGCTTCAGTAGCAAAATAAACTGGAGGGAACCGTTCTTGTCGTCCTCCTTTGTAAGACTGGCATAGTAATCAACCACAAAGCTACGGCCATCCCACCTCCAGGAATCCTTTCAAATCATCCATGTTTCTAACCAAACACTGGCTTTACATGGGGCCATTCACATTTTCATGTCTGCCACTGTAGTTAGTAGCCCCTCCACAACAAGTGTGTTGGAAAAACACAGATTTCTTTTGACATGGACCTGCTTAATTCCATGTTTTTACTGATTTAAGTCACTGTGTCCATCAGTGTTGGAGAGGAAAAGACCCCTGCGGATAATTCGGCTCTTAGTAAAAACTTTCTAACATCTGGATCTTAAGTTATCAGAGACAAAAGGTGAGCACACATTTGCTGGTGCTGGGCTAGTGGCCCATCTCCAACATGCCAAACAGTGTTGGAAAAACACTGATTTGTAATCTGAAACTGCTTTATTCCGTGTTGTACCAGTTTGAATCACTTGGTCTGTTTGTTTTGGAGAGGAAGAGACCTCTGCTGATAATTTGACTCTTGATAAAACCCTCCTGAACAATGAACAGTGAAGAATGTTAACTGTAAGAAGTGTTGGCTGGTTGCAGTCTGCAATCCTCACTGCTAGATGCCTCTCAATCCTACACACTGCTCCTTTAAATGTCATTAAATTGTCTCAAATTATAGTTAAGTAACTAAACAGTGAGTCTCACAGACACACAGCAAGGCCTTGTGAAAACAGTTTTTAAGATCTTGAATTTAGTCAAGCTATGTGATGGATTTTAGTTTGACGAGGAATATATGAGGCCAGACTGACACAAAACTCTTATATATGCAGTGGCATTCCATAACTTCTCACTCACAGGTTTCATCCCCACAACTGCAGTCAGCGCTCATTAACAGCCATGTGTCCTGCCAAGGTGTCCTTGAGAGAGATTCTGTAAGTCACTGAGGACAAGCTTGTCAGATAGACGCCTGAAATATTCATGTAATATATCCCATCCTAGTTCTGGCTCCCTGTGACAACTCTGCCCACTCTTCCCTCTTTATTTTAGGGCGAGGGGAGCTCCAGCGTTAGCTCAGAGTTGCCATCACTTATTTGGACTCTGTTCTCATAGAGAGACTGACTCTTCTGGGTGTTTTTGTAACTGGGCTATTGGAGCTGAAAGTAGGGTAGCCCTTAACTAGGCTACGAGCAGACGACTCCAACTGGGCTTCGTGTTGTCTGGTCACTCTAATGAGGCTAAAGTCTAATTCCCAAAAAGTGAATCTAACTGTCGACTTGTCTAACTTAGAGGCATGTAGACCCTTAAGTCTTTGGAATTATGCTCATTAAAAAGTTAGATGACGAGGCTGATGCCACTCTTCGTGTCTGTACAGTAAATATGCAGCTGGAGCCAGCAGCCAGTTAGCTTAGCTTAGCTTAGCAAGAAGACGAGAACAGATATCCTGGCTTTGTCCAAATGTGACAAAATCTGCCTACCAGTGTCTTTAAAGCTCATTTATTAACACTTTATATCTTTATTTGTTTAATATGTACAAAAACCAAATTATTTCGATTAGTGAGCTTCAGAGGCGCTAGGTGACTTACTTTGCTATCTTTGGGCAGAGCCAAGCTTGCTGTTTCTCTGGTGCCACTCTGTATGCTAAGCTAAGCTAGCCGGCATTTTTCCCCAAATGTCAATCTATTCCTTTACAGTGGAAACAGAAAAAGTTCCAACATTACAGCCCTAGCGTTTCCAAATGGTATTATTGATGACGTTGCTGTCACAAACATAACTGGCAGCTTTTCCAACGTCCGCCATTTTTGCTTCTGGGGTTAGTAACTGCAAAGAACTTACACTGATACCCTTTGGAAACTGGTGACAGCTACTGAGGAAAACAAAAGCACCATCCTCTACCTGTTTTGGTTGCGTAATGCTTGACACACTTCCTTTGTGCCGTAAATCTAGCCTTCTTTTTCCTGGGAAATTGCACCCGCTGGCGGACAGAAGTACATAGTAAAAGCAAGGCTTGAGCCCTGTTGAGACAAAATTGCATCAAGAAGATTTGATTCTTAAAACTATCTGAAAGGTTCTAGACACCTGCCAGATTACACCAATGCGATCATATGAGATGGTGTAACATCTGGGTAGCAACAACTCCAGCTTTTCAGTTTGTTTATTTGAGTGTCTATGTGTGACATGCACATACAGCGAGCAGCAGCAGTGACCCACCGTCTGACACGGACACACCATGAGGACAGAGAGCAACATACATGTCAGCAGCTACAGAAATGTAAAAGAGACAGACCCATCACTCAGCAGGGATTGAAGGCGTTCGTCAGAGAATGCCACAACAAGCGAAGATGCCGTCTGTTGACAGTTTGTAACTGATTTGACCAGCTGACTTTGCTTCAAGCTGAATGGCTGTTGAAACAGGTGACGTGTCTTCCATTCTAAAACCAGCCGCTGGCGGCTTGACAAGCTGAGTCACAGGTGCCATCATCCCCTGGCTTGAGTTGAGATGGGCCAGTTCACACGCTACAGTGTTCTGAAACAGTTTTGTCTTGTAGCAAATCTTTGGTCTGCACTGGGCAGATTAGGGACCAGTCTAAACGCTGATGGTGTCATTATGCTGCAGCCATTACATTGTGCATTAGGTTTAAGAAAAAAAACTTGTCTATTTCCACTTTCAGCAGTGTCAGATCTGGAGGAGGAGGCACCATGCCAACAGAAAGTGGTTTCCCAAACTTGCATTTCTTCCAAAACATCACAATTCATGATTTTGACTGGTACAAAAAGTCTTTTCCTGAAGAGAGAGTTTATCAGAAAGAGTTGATGGAAAATCATCTTCAGCCCTTCAAAATGTCACACCTTTTATTAATGTAATTTTCACCCATTTTTTCCTTTGCCACTGAATGTTTGAGTGGGCCAGTCATCTGCCACAGCAGTATTACTCAGTTCAGCTCACAGGACACTTTCCCGAGCACGAGAAACAAAGGCCAGTCTGTTTCTATGGTTTCTCACATACTGGAGATCTGAGTGGAATTTTACATAGACAAGGCTAATGGATACACTGCACCAGCCGACATTTAACAAATACCAAGGAGAGGTACGATGATGGAGAGAGCAACTTCAATGCTCCGTGACTGAATGTCAGCCATTCCAGATAGAATTTTTAGTTATGACTTGTGTTATCGTACTGCTCATTAGTGAGTCATTACATCACAGGTGGCATGGGGGAAACAAGCCCTCTGGGAACACACTCCGGTGGCGGGTTAAGCCCAAACACCTCCTCCCAAAACCCTTGCCCTACTGTAGGTCACAACAGGAAGCCCACCAAAAGAGCCTTGACAAACATGCCCTCCTTCCTCTAGGCTCCCGATGCATCCCACAAGGGATGGTTGTTTTTCAGCAGACAGCATTGGAAAACTCCTGCCTTGCCCTTCACATGACACACTAACAGAGAGGAAAGTTTCCATTAAGTGTTGGACAGCAGCTGAAGGTTGTGACTTTGAGGAGAGGGGAGGCTGAAGGACAAGAGAGGAGGAGATTCACAGGAATATTTCTGAGTAAAATTTCAATTTAATTGTGCAGTCTAGCAAGTAAACATTTCTGGAAAGGGAGGATTAAAGGAAAAATCTTGACGCCAGCTATCGAAAAGGTCATCTGTGCATAAATAAATCCTAGAAAGTTTGGAATTAACCAACAGCAAATGGAAAATGCTTTTTCACGTGAGTGCTTATGACTCAGAGGAGTTTAACCGCAGTCTTGTTGAACCTTGTCAGTGTTCTGTAATTTAATTGGAGGCCACATTATGTTTCCTTTAAACTTTAAAGTAGACCAAACTGACCTCCTGAATCGGAGTGAACCAGGTCAGCACTGCTGTGTTCAATCTCGAAGACAGCTGATGGGTTTGAATGGGCAGAATTTTTTTTTTGGCTCCTTTTGTGTGGGCCTTTTGAAGAAGAGTAGTCCTTGCGCAAACCACAGAGCTGAAGTCATAAAAATTATTAGTCATGCAGCTGATAGTGCTCCAAAAGATGGACAAAGTTGGTTGTAAACCTCGAACATTTTTTTTTTGTTAGAGAAAAGTTTAAAGTTTAAAGTAATTTCTCCACCCTGTCATCTTGGCAGACAGACTAGTTGGTAATTTGTCATTTTAACCCACAAAGTAAACAGCGTTGTTTCGTTGTTTCTGTCTCAGGCTGACAGAAGTTCCCTCTCTGTGGTGTCTCTTTCAGAAAGAGACAACCTACTGTCTCTGGCTCTGTCCGGCCCTCCTGTCACAGCAAAGTGACTGAGTTTTCCCCAGACAGGCCCAGGGTAATTGGAACACTGGACTGAGGGGTATGCACACACACACGCACACACACAAACCCACACAGGTCATTACATTTACCACTAAGCATCTCCATAAGCCCAAGCAGGCATATCTGACATATCCATCTGCTATGGTAGGATCATGCTGGATCTCTCTCCCTCGCTCGGGGTAAGGGGTGTGGTGCCAGGGGTAATGATGATGGGGACGTGACATATTAACTAAGCAGGGCTATGATTTTACCCACATTTACATCTCTTTTGGAGCATCATGTCATAATGTTGGTTTTGTTGCAATGAAATGAAAAAGACAGTTGAAATTCTTGAAATCCGTTAATCCTATAAGGATGACTGGTTCTTTATGGGTTGTGTCCACATATTACAGATCCTCCCTATTTTTTCTGCTTCTCTCTCTTTGAGTGCATCAGTTCAATTCAAATTTTTCATCCTAAAGCTTCAAAATGCTTCTTTCACATTGCTTGTGTAATGCTAAGTATTGTTTTTTCTACACCCGTGCAAATACAATAGCTGAGTTGAGGGTCTAACACCAATTTCTTCCATGTAAAAATAAAAGTACTTGGTACTAATGTAAAAACAAATAGGTCAATGTAAATGGGAAAATGGGCATCTTTAGGCTACAAAATAAACTGCACTAAATGCCAACGTGCACACAACCAACAAGGCCCCTTATGTCCAAACCAAAAGTATATTTCAATTTCTGTAGATGCCACTTTTCAGCCTGTGCATACAACTGATTATCAGTTAGTTTCACCTTGCCATATTTAATCAGAAAAAAGACAAAGCTCAATTTTTATACAGCAAGTAGCACGAACACCAGGCTGCAACCTCCAGGGCTGGAAAATGAAGCTAACATGGAAGTGCCAAAAACTGCAGTTCTTTAAATGGCACTTGAGGCTGGCTCCAGCAGCCAGTTAATCCTCATAGACCCCTGTGTTTAAATACCCAACTTTACAGCAGAAATAAACAAGTTTACAGCCTGTTACCAAAAAAAACAGCTTTGGTCACTTAGCTACTTTCTCAATTTATTACAACTGTACGGGGGTACATTTTTGTATTACACACCCGTTTACATTACTTTATTAAGACTTAAAGTTACACATAATTAAGAGTGTGCCACTTTGAGTTATAGTGGATAGATGGATAGTGTCCTTGGCTTCTCAGTCCAGATATGGTCACTTCTGCCTCCAAAAACCAAGATGGCGACGGCTGAAATGCCAGACTCAAGGCTTCAAAACCACCAACGAATGGATGACGTCACAATAGCTCCGTCCATTATTTTTACAGTCTATGGCGCACACGCAACATTGCTCAGCAACACAGTTGTTAACAATGTTATCATCAGTGTGAGGTTAAAGAGTTTGTTAATGTACACACCTTTTCAGAAGTCACTCTGTGAGCCTTGTGCACCACAAAATCCTACTTAATCTGCTCTGCGTTCATCTTCTCTGCTTGTTTATTCTGAAAGCGTAACATTAATATAACCAGTCCACTTCCAACATGTGAAGCTGAATGCAGTCAGTCTTCACACCCCTTACTGAAGGTGTCAGCTGTGCTTTTGGATCCACCATTAGCATTTTAGCATGTTCGCCTGAATCAGGCTAGTGTGGCTAGTCTGCACCTGTGTCACACAATGTCGTAGGTGTTTGATTTTGGTCACTTACCACGCTCACCGGGTGGGAGATTAGTTACAAATTAAGGTAGATGCAACCTTTTTTTAGCTATTCCGAGGTGTAATAATGCAAACCATAACTACTGCTAGCCATAGCCCAGGGGCAACTGCCTTTTCCCACCTCTCCCTCCCCCTGACACTCGGCTGGTGAATGTAAACGTTACAACATGTAGGTCTTCTAAAGTGTCAGCTGACTGCACACTGTCACCTCCTCTCCGCAGCTTCTCCTCTGCTGCAGCTGTGGATTTATCTCCTTTCTTTTGTTCCATTTTAACACAGTTAATTAGGACAGATACACATAACTGACTCAGTAACAGATGTGACTTGAAATGTATGATACTTGTATTTGTTCAATTACAAAGAAGTACAAGAACACAAAAAACAACTTTGTTCCAGCAACAAGAGTAAATGTAATTAGTTACTTCCTGCCCTGCTTATTTCTGTCTCTTGTATCACACACTGCTTCTCTTTGAAACCTTTCACCTTCCTCACTTTCAACCAGACACATATATGTTCACTTGCTCTTTTCAAAGAGGTCAAGGCTATTACCTACTGCAGGGCAAGGTGTGTGTTTGTGTGCATCACGAGTGTGTGCTCACATGTGCTCTAGGGTCTTTTTCCACCAAGAACCATAGGTCTCTTAGTCTGTAACCCTCCCTTCCTCTCTTCCTCCCCGTGCCTTCCTTCCCTCCCAGGGGAAAAGCCCCCATGCGAAAGGGAAGAAATGGGGTGTAAAGGGCACTGAGTTCCCATTGGATCTGCTCCTCTATGCCCCATCTGTGCCCAGTCTATGCCACTCTGCTTTGGACACTGCAAAAGCTCTGTGTTGGCTTGAGGAAGCCAGCACTGTTAATGTGCCCCCTCTCTCTCTCTGCACATTCGGTGGGTAAAGCAAAAAAAATCCGATGTGGCACTGTAATTAAGTTGCCATTAATTGTTTTGCCTGGTCCCCGGTGGCACTGCTCACACTTTGGGGGAAGAGAACAGCAGATTTAAAGGGCTGATGGGCTCCACGCCTAACTGAACAACTAAACACAGTGAAAACGATTCTTAATTACTGCCTGTTGCCACTAATTCACCCAAAGTCACCTATGCTGTGAAGCCAACTAGCCCTCACCGTCTAGCTAAGCATGCAAAGGTGTAGAGTTACTTCTGAGCCATGAAAGGCATATGTAGAGACGGTAATTGAGAGCCAGTTCCAGTTGAGAACCAAATCGTCCAAATTCGCCGATCCATCGGAATCATGTACCTTCGAGCTTATCAATTCGTTTATCAATGCAGGCATGTTTTTTCTTACAGCTGCACACTTCAAAATGACGACTTCAAAATCGTGTCTACTCAATGCTGATGTTTAAAATAGCAATTTGGCCGATAGTCGCCAATAGTCACTACCAACTTTTTTGTTATTTATTCCCCTGCTGTGCCAGGGAGTCAGAGGAGGACATGGTCCAAAATGTGACTTTATTTCATAAAGGAAGGTGACATCAGTGTTGCTTGTAATGTCTGTAGAGTAATAATTTCAAGTAAGGGTGGAAGCACCAGCAACTTGCTGAAGCATCTTTCTGCTCAACATGGGCTTAAATTCAAGGAATGCCATGTATTTGAAACTTTAAGCACACAAACTCACCTCTCTTTTATAATTTTTCTGCTATCAAGAAATCTTGTGTAAACATTTCAAACTGCCATGCCTTCATGGTTTCTCGCAAACGTTGTTTTCGAGCTTGAACACACTTAGCCAGTGTTTGCTTCTGCAATATTTTTGTCTTGTATGTTTTGTTTTCCACGTTCCTTCCTGTCGGAGTCTAATGGCAGCATTTTCCATGAGCGCTGCGCTGCCTCTAAATGTGGAATCTCAGGTGGTTTCTCTGCCTTGGCCGTAATTGAATCAAGACTATTTATATGCCCTACATTTTATGACATGTAAATGTTCATTGGCCTGAATGAAATACACTTTCCAGCTCCATGGCTAGCCGAGCCAAATGTAAATACAGAAGATATCGACGGAAAACAGACCATGGAAAACATGTCCTACAAGGGCAGTGGCACTACCCCCTCAACCCTGCTCACACCCTTCTATGGCTCCTCTATGACTTCACACACACACACAAGTTTATATGGCGGAGGCATACTATAACCATACACAGTCTCTTCCACTCTCACACCCTCGTTTCGGGCTGGGTGGGTCGCTGTCCTGACAAAGTCTAACCTCAATGGGCACTTGAGGTGAATTATTGTTTGCGAGTGGAAACTTGGCCAGATAATCTCAATGCTGCTGGCTCAGGGCTGAGTAAGACCACTGTCTCCTTCCCTACACACACACATGCGCACACACAGCTTTTGTTCTACCATCTCTATTTCCAGTCCACTTATTTGCTGACTCTTTTACAATAACTCCTTGTCTGTCCTGTCTGTGCTTTTGCTCCATCTCTCTCTTCCCTTTCTGCGACTTCTGTTTCTCTCCTCGCAGCTCTTTTCCCAACAACTCTGGCCTTTATCCTACAGGCCGTTCACCTCTGTGTGGCTGCCCTTGCCAGTGCCTGCAGTAAATTCCAGGGGTAGTTGGAAACACAAACATGCGCAAGCCTAGGGCGAGAAGCTCAGTCATGATAGACCCCTCCTTTACCACCACCACCACCACCTCTCTCTCAGCTTTCCCTCACACAAGGGGTCTTTGTGTGTGCGCCTGCTTCACAAGGTCTCACTTCAGATCTGCTCTTAGATATTTACCTGCATCACAAGTGTAATTCATGCGTCTGTGTCTGCAGTTGTTTTGCCAGTCAGCAGAGTGTGAGTGTTAATCATATAATTGATGATTCCTCCAGCAGACGTAAACCAATGTTTGGACTCTTGTGGCTCTCAGGACTAATGTGATTACAGTAATTGTGGCAGACTAATGACGTGTTAGATAAGAACGGTTTGTTATTACAATCCGCGAGACCCATCCTTAATATAAACTTTGTCTGATTGATATAGCTACTGTCCTGCTTGAATAGCAGGTCCAAATAGTGTAATGTTAATGCTGCTTTCTGACACTGAGGCGAAGAAGATGACATGTTCTCTAAACTGCGAAAAACAAGCAGAGACTTGATGAACAACAGGGCTTCTGATTAATTTGCAATTGGAAAATTCTCACACATCATCACCCTTCTGATCAGCAGTCTTTGTCTAAAGTATGCAACACAATTTTTCCTCTTCCTCTTCAAAAGAAGGAAGCCCCCCCCCCCCTCCACGTCTAACTCTTTGCCAATGTGCTGAGCCAGTGGAAAATCCAACGTCCGTTCAAGAAACAAAGTGGTGTAGAAAGATCGGTTGACCAAAGGAAGCAATATTCATACAGCATGTCCTCACTGATAGGGACCTGGTTGTGCAAGTCGCCTAATGAGACATCTTCACATTCGCATTTTCCACTTGCCCTGGCTCCAGAGGCACATGATCTCCGAGTGCACCATTGGCCTTTCCACCGCAGTCATATGTTTGTTTAAAAATTGTTTAGGAAATAACTGATAATCTCTCTGTGGTTCATGATTTATATTTTCCATTCCCTTTGGCTTTTCCATTGTGCATTGTTACTTGTGCAAATGTCTTAATCAGTTCACAGCAGCTTGCTATCTGAAACGGTGATAAGATGCCGAGTCCGCAACTAAGTTCCTCTCACAGTCAGAACAGCAGACACATTTGCGCGGTGCCAGTTGCTAGACACTCTCCGACTGAACCTGCAATTATTTGTCAAGCTATCTTGTCTCTTGGTGTGTCGAGCTCTTCCCCAGTAATTAAAGTTCTATGTTGGGATGAATACACACACACACATGCATACAGCGCACACACAGCCACAGCTTTCTTGTTTATTCTAATATGTGACAACACTTTTGCTTCTGATTTTGTTTTCCGCAACATCTTCATCTGTGAAACCACGTGTTCCCTTTCAAGCTAAATTAACAAAGTGCTTCTGTTTTGAGTGGGTTTTCATAAATGCAAAAGTTACCCTGAAGGCAACATCCCCTTTTGGGAGAGTTTTTGGCATGTCTCATCATTAATGCTTACTCAGACAGCATGAACAACACATTAGCATGCACACGGGCTAATGACACTTGACATTTACAGTAGTTCACAAGATGCTCCAGAGCATATGGCAAATTTCCACTGAGAAACTGAGTCAACAGCAAGACTCAGACAACAGCTGTGGGGAAAATGATTGGTCTCTCCAATTTGAAAAACTTCAAATTAAGTTGTTATGCAGTGCTTCATTTCCTGAGATTGCTGCTTTGCCCTCTGTTGCAGATACATGCTCTGTTTTTTATCATCTCCAGGATTAAATAATTCACTGTCTCCATTAACAAGTCAAAAGATCAGACAGCTCGCAGATTGTTGTGTGGATTCAGCTAAAAGGTCCTTGGTGTGAGGCTTCACCATCTTGATCACTTCTGCGGTCCCAAAGTGTTTAAATGGATTGAAGCAGAGATTAAGTGGTTTCAACTGAACAAACAGACTCTGATAACACAAGGCAGAATACCAATTTATTATCTGTCATATTTAGATAAAGAATAGACAATACAAACATCCGCCGCTGACTGGGAGGAAAATGTTGTCATGGAAAGTTGATGAGTTCTGCATAAAGAATCCTGTTTATACAACGTACATTTTAATGAACCCTTCTGATAGCTTATAGTGTCATTTTGTGTGTGTGTGTGTGTGTGTGTGCTTGCATTTCTTCTCTTGTCTTTAAAGTCCACGTCCAGACATGTCTCAAATTATGTGAATTCTTACACTAATACTAAGATATTTTGTTTAACATGGTTTTATAAAGCCAAAATATCCCACATACAGCCGCTGTCATGTTGCATTGTGACGTCATTTGGAGCCGGAGTCTGCGCAGTAGCGATCTCCAGTGGGTCAAGTTCCTGCCCATACCCACATCTGACTAATCATGAGCAGCGCAATTGATCACAAGATTGGTACACACCGCTGTCAATCATTATGCCACACCCCTTTTTATAACCTAAAATAACTAAACCGAAACCGAACTTATCAGAAAAACCAACACTGGAACATCCATCAGCGTGATAAGGACTAAAATGACAGAAACCATCTTTGGGTAAAATTTATATGATGTCCCATCTGCTAACATGAAGGGGGCGGGGTTTATGACCTATACTGCAGCCAACCATCACAGGGCGATATGACATTTTGGCTTCACTTTTGGGAAGATGTTTTGTTGTCCATCATTATTATACAGTAGTTTTCCTACAAAGGAGTTTTAAACAGAAGCAGATTAGCCCCTTTTACACTGCCAGATTTTCTGCAAATGTTTGGCTGTTTGGCTGTTTTGCCGGCAAGCTGCAAGCATTTAGACACACAGAGCTGGATTGGCGAGTTGATCCGCGGTGCCCTATTTTCCACTTCGTAGGGTAGACATATTGGCGGAACCCTTTTAGTTTAAAAAAAAAACGAGGCGGCCTTCCGCAACGGGAGGGGCTGTTGAAGACTTGTGGGAGGAGCTGTTGATGACGCCGCACATGCGACCCACTGGCGGTGGATAAACAGGAAACAGCTAATAGCTGGAATTAGCGAGCAGCTAGTAGCAAGAGGGAAACGCAAACCTGACAGACACTGTAAAGATGAGGAACTGAGGAGACAAGGAATTGCGCACCCTCCTTGTCCTCGCAAACAAAGAGGCCATTAACCGTCAGATGACGGGGACGGTGAAGAACGAGCCGACTTACGAGAGAATCACTGAAAGACTGACCAGCCGCAACTTCCCGCCCACATCACTGTTTACGTCACACGCTGAGCTACATGTTTTGTTACTTACTCACGCCCCCCATTGCCCCGAAAAAGGTGCATTCTGTATAAACAAAAGTAGGGACTGTAGTTAGCATCTTCATTTTGTTTATGTTGGTAGTTAGCTTGTAGGCTAATGGGCATTGCCTGACAGACAGTTAATACTTGTGAAACCAACAATAATATCTGCTGCAATGGGGTTTTAGGTAGATTGTGGAAAATGGATAAGCTTTATTGTCCACCTCAGTGAAAATTTCTCTTTGGTCACAATGCAAATGCTAACTTTCACTCCCTGCGCTGGAGGTTTCAGGTTTCTTTGCCGGTGTTGTGTTGAAGTCTCTTCCCCCTTTGATATATGTTTCCTGTAATAGACAGCGATTGGCTCTCCTATTAGTGATGCACCTAATCTATCTTGCCTGGCATACGTTTGAATGTCAGATTTTAGGGAAGCGCATAGATGTCGCTCCCTTCAGTAGAGGAATATGAAGACACTTCTCTAGAGACAAACCTTTTAGATACAAATCAGTCATTTTAGGGAACATAAAAATGAGAAAACCACATTTTTGAATGAAGGGGGACTTTAAAGATATTGCATTAACAGTCTGACATTTTGGGAAATGTGCGTAGTTGGTTTCTGATAGACAGATAGACGAGAGAATCAATACCAGACTCATATCTGTCAATTAAATGTATGGCTTCAGCCAGCAGCTGGTTAGCTTAGCTTAGCAGAAAGACTGGAAACGGGGTAAAATGCTAGCATGGCTCATTCTGGCGGTCACAAAATCTAGCACCTGGAAGGATCACTAATTAACACATGAAATGTCGCAACAAGCAAAGTGTAAAAGGGACAATTTGCCTGTTTATGTGGGGTTATGTACCAGACTATATCCTGGCTTGCACACAACAAGCAACTTTAGTTGTTTTTACAAAATAAACAAACAAGATATAATATGTTAAGTGTTGTTTCCACTGAATTGAGCCATGCCAGCTATATTAACGTTGCTTCCTTTACATTCTTGTTTAGCCTGTCCCTCTGTCTTCTGCAGTATACAAGTCAGAGATAAAGAGGGAGGGACGATAAACAGACTGATGGACAGCCAGAGATAGACAGAGAGAAATGGGTGGCATCAGTGTCACGTTCGAGGGACATCTTCTCAGGGTAGGCCAAACATAAAGCACCACAGGCTGCCAATCAGGAAGCCACCAAAACCACTGACAGTGAACTGGAAAAATGGCAGACGTAAAAATAGGTCTCGTCTCTGCTTCGCCACTTCAGGGTTTGAAGGCCCACGGAGCAAAGCGTGTTTGCCAGTCCCTGCTCAGCTGAGGCCTGCGTTCCTGTTGGATGTACAAGAAAAGAACAAAAAAAACACAAGCGTTGAAGCGCTGCTGTGCAACAGTTCTAGTTTGAAGTTTGACAGCAGAAGATTGACTGACAGCTGAGAAATGTGTGAAGGGTGTGGGGAAGCATATGTGACAGCCAGACTCAACTGGGTGCGTCTTCTCACTGAGGAGGGCTGCTTTTAAAAAACAGACTGGTCAAAATCCACCCACGTTACTTCTCCAATCTTTAATTTTCAACCACAACAAAATGCTGCCATATCGCAGATTCCAGTGTTGAATATCTATGCATATTCATTGTAATATTATCGATCTATTTGTGTAAATCTTTTTGTCTATCTGTGCATCTTTATTGATTGTTCCTCTTTCTGCTTTTGACTGAATCGACTCAGTCAAATCACACACAAGGCGTAAGAACAAATAATTGCATAAGTCAACTTACATAATTTAAGTGGGGTTTTTTTCTTCTCTTCCTCTTTCCTCCCCTTGACGTGGATCTGAGTCGACAAGTTCTGAAATTTTCCAACTTTTAAATTGCACACAGGCATAAACATCGTGAACTTTTCCCCTGTTACCAAATCTGACGAGGCCAAATTGCTTCTGTGTTAATGATAAATCCCATTATGTCAAGACAGCAAGTATATTACACCGAGGTTTGACCTCAACCGGAGTTGTTTTCTGTTTATCATCTACCAACACCCATGTCTTCTGTTAACCTGGGGGTCCACCACATAGTCATAAAAGTTAAGATAAAGTTGTTAGTCAAAGGACGGTTTCTTTACCTGACCCGGTTCGTGCAAAGATGAGATGTGTGATGCATTATTCAGCTTGGCGTGCACATATTTAACATTCTTAACATGCACTTTGTATCTCTAATTAATTGACTTGCACTTCATGCTACTTTATATACAATTGCTCCATTACTGTGAAACATATGTGTTGATTAATTTATATTGCACACTATAGAAGTCTGAGGGAATGGTAAAAGAAAAGATGGGCCTCTGCCTGCATTGTAATGCACTGCGCTTCATTGCACCTCACTGACAGTTGGCCCCAGGAATAGGAAGGCTGATTGTCAAGTGTGTGACTCCCTCTCAACAGGACCAAAGAATCGCAAAGAATACAGGCATTGAATCCGCAGAAGAAGAAGAAAAAAAAGCGCTACGTCATGGAAACAATGACGTCAGGTTTGATTAGGCGCCGAGGGAAGAGCCTCTTGTAGCCTAGGTGGAGTTCAGACGGGCAGACAGCAGAAACGATGAGGTTTCGGTGTGCACTTTTTTTTTTTTGCAGGCTGCATCATATGATGTGTTGGGGGGGGGGGGGTGTTGAATAATCCTGTTATTATAAAGCGACACGGGAGCAAACAGGGAGTACGAGGGGATCATGACGTAACCGTTTCCATAGGCGACTGATATGCCGGCTGAGCCAATGGGAATCCACACAAGCGGTCCATACCCATCCTCCTTTTGACGTGCATCACATGTCCCCGGCGGTGTTGTGACAGAAGTGAAGCAGGCGAGGCGAGATGAGTCCTGTCAGCTTACTTCCGGCTTCGTCAGAAATACGTTTGAGAAAGTGGACCAAGTTACGTTATGGCTGCTTTTGTCCCATATTGTGTGCAACATGATTTCACATTTAATGCGCCATTTTTAGAAAAGTGCATCCAGACAAATATATTTATTATATTAATTAAGAAGATAGGTTATTTTGTCTGCACATGTTCTATTAAGGTGTAAAATTTTATGAATGGCTGCCGTGTTCATTGGGAATATTTAGATACATTTGCTGATTAACGTGGTGCCAGTAAACCGTTACGCAAACAGCTGTACGCATGTGTCATGTGGTTTCCGGTTAAGCGGACACGGGTTTTCCATGCGCTCAGATGGGATGGGAACTATCTTGACAGCTCTGCGCGGAGCCTTTGGTTGTGGTTGTGACAGTGCAGTGGGCGGGATTTTACCTCAGATCAGGGGAGAGAGTCTAGTCTTTGGTGAGACTGAGGGGGAGTTACAGAGAGAAAGGGACCTGGGGTGCTCTTCAGAGTACGGAGTGAGTATTTTTTATGGTTATCTTTTCTGCGCTAGCGCCACAAAATGCCGCAAGATAAGGACTGCTTCTGAGTGATTCAGACGCTGCATGGAAAACCCACACCGGTTAAAGTCTTCATTTTTGTGTGCAATGATCAACGAGGGCCAGCCACCGGTGGGTGGCTGCCTTGGTTAGTTAGCTTTATACCAAGCTAACATCGTTAGCCAGCGTTATATCTTGGGAGAGATACTGACATTGGGCGTCTCGTTCTCCAACACAGGTAGCTAATCAGCCGAGATGCTGCCAGGCTTTCTTTAATTGTGCTTAGTTTACTCAGACTTGTGCATGGCTCTGGGCTAAGTTTCCCGACTTGACAGTCTTTTAGAAGTGCCTTTTTGTGGTATATCACTTCTTTGCAATCAGCATAAGCTAACGCCTGGGAGCTAGTTGGCTAACATTGTACGCTAGCCTGGAACGATGTTTTTTAACGTTCGGCTCCACGCGACAGTGTCTCGTGGACAGCGGGGAGACGTTGAGACGTCGGGGCTCGTAATTTACAGACTCCCTGTGAAATAACGATAGTCGCTTTAAATGTGGACTCTTTGGGAGAAAGTTACCTGTATTTCATTCTAACGTGGGGTGCGTTTTACGACCTGTCATTCAGTCTGTTTAACGTTATGTGGACCCCCTTTTACACAGAGAGATAATGTCAGTAAGCTAACGTTAACCGACATGGAGCGGTATCCTCCGACCGTTGGACTCCACGCGCTGCGGTGGCTCACGCGGACAGCTCGGGGAGCTCAAAGAGAGTCAACTGTGTGGACACATTTAACTTATTTTGTCGGCTCACTGTCAATTAAGAGTGACTATACTAGATTTGTACTTAAATAAAAATCATTAACGTCGTTTAGAAACCACCAACGTCTCCCCATGTCAAAGTTGCGCACCCATTCGGGGAATATCATTAACCCGTGTTGGCTTATTCAGTTCCCCCTTTGATTTGTGTCCATTAAAGCTTACCCTGAACCCAGCCTACACCCGCAACGCTAAGCCTGTTTCATGAAGTCAAGCTACCTACCAAACCTAAATGTCATAGCAGGACTTCATCAGTGCAAGCTATAACGCTATTTAAAGAAAAAACGTTCATTTATGACCAACACCGCAACCGCATCTTCAAAAAAACCGTAAACCCTGAACGCAACATGTCGCTTTAAATGCCAGTTGTCTTCTAACGGCAATACAGTTCATATTCCCTAAGCTCTCCAGCTACTACAAGTTGATTCCGTATATTAACATTACACCCTTGACCTTTAATAGACAACATTGTAGTTTCGCAAACACTGCCTGCAAGTTTCCAGGTTGATGTGGAGTGCAGGCACTGAGCACCTTTTGGTGTCTAGTTGAAGGGATCACTCCTTATCCAATTAAATAGCACCCGGTTTGCTGCAGCGCCAGCAGTGTCTTCCTGTGTTTTTGTAATGACCTGTGGTCCTACAGTGGATTGCAGATAATGTTGCAGTTTTTTTTTTTATCAAAATACATTTGAATTTAGACTGTGATTCAATGAGACAAGGTGTGCCAGTCACTGTAGTGGTTAGCGTAGACGTATTACATAATATAATGTCAGCTAAGCTATTCCATGGCCAAGCATTATGGTCAGAATACCTTGCCGCAGAGTATGTGTGTGATGCATTGACAGTTGTTGGCATTCAGTTTTGAATGTGTCTGTATTTTCTACATGTTACTACAGTAGTAAAATATTATCCAGGTTTAGTATTGAGTGATATTTTATTTAACCTGTCTAGTTCAGCATGTATAGAGATTCGGAGTTTGTTCAATGATTCACTTAAACCATCAGTAACACTATCTGTTGCTGTGTCTGAGCCCTTTGAACTCAGACTGTTGCTGTCACTCAAGAATGCCAAAAATATCCTTTCTTATTCCTTGCTATACCACGCTTTTTTATAATGGCTGACTATTGACAACACTGCTCGCCCTGAAGGATATGAGTCAGTATTTTTTTACTCTTATTTTGTAAATTGTTTTGGAAAGTGTTTGTATCTCAGAGGTAAGATCACTTGACCTCCTTGGCTGAAGGTGTTTTCCCTACTTTCAATTTTAGACCAACAACCTTTCATGACTAAAACACTTGGTGCTTTTATGCAGTGCGCATGAGGTTAATTAGCCATGCTGGAGACGATGTGATTTCTAGTAATTCAACATCATAGCTTACTGTTAAAGTAAGTGTTGCTTGCTTCTCATGGCATGGGAGTTTTTAGTAGTCACATAGTCACTGCGAAGTAATGCAGTGTACTGAGCACACTTTCTTCCAGGCAGTTCTCGCCTGTCACGTCTGTCCCTAACTCATCACGGATGAGTCCCCCTTACAGCTGCTTGATATGTCCACTGATGCCATTGTCATGCTCTGCACTTCAGTGACTTACAAGCATAGCCTCCAAAATCCAGTAGTACTCTTAATAGCAACAGTTGATAATATTTTACACTTTTTCAGTCTGCATTTCTTTGTAAAATTTTCTGTAACTGCCTAGTAAAAGGCATTATTTTAGATAGCAAGCCACTATAGGTCATTAATCTGAGGTGACATTGACATGGAAAGCTAAATATAGTCTGCTTTTCTACCATGCACAAGTTCAACATGTTTATGGTACTATTTACCTATGAAGTTTTGCTTATCTTTCTAACTCTGTGTGGATTGTAAGTCCAAGGTTATTCCAAGCAGAGGTTTTAGGTTACGTGCAGTTTGACTCATTCATTACTACTTATTCATTCAAATGCGGCCTATAAAGCAGTAGAAAGTGGACAATGCAGGTGTGACAAAAATTAATATGCTTTTTAAAAAACAGAGGAGTTAATGTAATAGTTGCAGGGACACCGAGGGGGCTATAATTTGAAAAATTGGCAAAACTAATCGGATAAACTATGATCCTGCCCACTAAAACAATTATACGGCACACTATGAAAAATATCATGAATTAGTCATCAAGTCAGCCAGAAGGTCTAACTATGCTGAGAGTCAGTCTAGCAGACATTTATTATGTTAGTTTTGGCATTTCTGGAAAGCTGGTGGGCTTCATGGCCTGACGTGCCACCAATCACAATTACATTTTTATGTAGAATGGAAGATGTAGCTGTCTTATTAGTGTCTGCATATGTCTAGAGAATTGAAAATAACTATTTATTGTTAAATTTTATGGCAAAATAATTAAGTATATAAAACAAAACATTGAAACTGCTTTGGAGTCTAGCAGTATTGGTTATCTTCTCCACACATTCAAACTGTCATTGTGACAGTTTACTGAAACATTGCTATCAGACCAGTGGAAAAAAGCCAGTGGCTACAGTGTCATATTGGTGTAGCCACTGAAACCTTTTCCACCAATATGGAACAGGTTCCTATCCAGTTCTCACAACTAATTTTAAACCGTTGAAATTTTGTTGCAACCTGAAAAGTTAGTTTCCAACTGTGACCACAAAAACAGCAGGTTTTCCTTGACCTTAAGTGTGAACCATAGCGTCATCAGTGGGCGTGTAATAGTCTGCAGGTTGGAAAGAGAGGATGGAAAAGGCAACAATAGAGAC
This sequence comes from Epinephelus lanceolatus, assembly GCF_041903045.1. Taxonomy (NCBI): domain Eukaryota; kingdom Metazoa; phylum Chordata; class Actinopteri; order Perciformes; family Serranidae; genus Epinephelus; species Epinephelus lanceolatus. Next base: position 15,380,578 of record NC_135756.1, read on the forward strand.
ATTAAGTGACAAATCATTAGATAAAGAGGGCGTCTGTTGGTCCATCCAAAAGAAATATCTGAAATAACAGAACAAAAGCTTGAAGACTATCAATGCGATCCATCATTTTGCTGGTACTGTTTACTTATGTTGTGCATCGTGCAACGCCCTCCGTTGAGGAAGCATCCTTGACCATAGTGGTTAGTGCTTAAAACAGGTGGAAATTCGGGTGGTTCCGCTAGATAGCACCAAGGTTCCAAGAGTCCTGAACACAACCACTTTAGGAACCACAGCTAATTTGGTTGAAAAGGGGTGTACGTGTATAATGACTACCCATACAGGTCTCTTCCCAGACTTCCAGAGCTCCATCTCATGCGTTATTTTGTGATGTTAAGATCTCTGTGACTACGGCTGGGTATCTTTCAAAAAATTTTGGCATTGGTAGTTTACACATTGCGGCAATTTAAGTAGTCTGTTTCAACTCTTGACTTTGATTGTTCAGCACACACACGCAATATGAAATGTTACATGGGTCCTAGTTTAAGTACTGCACTTACTACAGAAAACAACCATGTACAAGTAGGCCAAAATTTAATGTTTGTTAAACGCTACATGCTTAAATCCCATTCATCATAGCGCTGTCCTCAGTAATCTCTGATGAGGGGGAATCCAGTGGTGGAGATTTTGAAGGACGCTCTGGAACGTGAGGAGAATATGCATGCTGAGAAGAAGATGGCTGCAGTTTGCTCTTCATGCAGTCAAACATGGAGCAACTTTGCATCACACACTTTTGACATGGAGCCTTATAGAATGGAGCACCACCTTTGATCTCGTCTAATAGATTTTTTTTACACCTATACGACACACGCTGCAGTCAAGCCTCTCAAAATACCCCCATCTCTGGGCGTAACATAGTTTTTTTTTTTCCTGCATACCTTTACGACGTGAAATGTGAGACAGCCAATCACTAACATTATTAGATGTTGGTACAAGCGTGCTGCATGCGTATTGGCTCACTGACGCTGAAGAGATTTACTCCCCAGGTATTGTAATTTGGTACGTAATCCCAAGGCCTCTTTTCAAAGTATGGTACCCAGACCTGTTGGTGACTTCTCTTGAGTGGCACTAAATAAGAACGGTCACATTTCACATTGTCTGTCACACCTTTAAGATTTCAGGTTTCTTTTTTCAGAGCACATTTCTCTCCATCTACAGACAAATCCACTGACAGATTTTTGTCTTGGGCTTTCTGGTGACACCGCCATTACAGCAGTGGCTTAGCCGCACTGAATGCAGTGTCACTGACGGTGAAAGCACAGATAGTTAGATTGAACCCCTCCTGAGGGATAAAGGTAGCCCATGTGAATCTAGATGTTATTCCATCTTGAAACACTAGACTGAAATGTATTATGATATAGTCTTTGGGTAAAAAATAATGTCAACATTTAGAGTTTTGGCCGACTTACATTGGATCAGTGTGAGAGTGCTGTGTAGCAACCTAGCCCTATCCAGCACTAGCTTTCAGACTTGATTTACTTCTACCTCAGTCTATAATAGAATTGTGTACATATATGTTTGGCTATCACAAATTGCATTCCCTACCGCAAGTCTGGGTGAAATTACTTTAATGCTCAACTCCAGTGCATCCTGAGATTGTAATGGTAAGGACAGCAAGGTCAGACTGTGGTTGCAAATGGCAGGGCAGCAGGACCTGAGGCCACTGGGCTTCGTTGTAGAATCACACATAACAAAGAACACATAGAGCCTCTCATCTTCAAAGTGGCTCGATGAAAGATGCTTCATTTTGGAATATTTTCCATCCTTTGGACATGAAGGACTCTGCGACGGCTAAATAAAACCATCCCGCCTGGTTTTCTCTCCTCTAAGGGGAAAAAAAAACATTAATATTTTCACAGTCACGGTTTAAAGCTGACTCTACAGTATTGACAGTGCTAAGGCTGGGATAAATCTAATTAATATTCGGTACCTAAAATGTTTTATACTATATTTAATCCTGCCAAAAAAAGAAATAAATAATGGTGTGAATAAAAGTGTGTCGGTCACAGATTATAGGCTACCTTTAACCACAGGATAGTCTTTCAGTAATCAGCAGTGCTTGGAAATTACTGAGCACCTCAGACGTACATGATTGCATCACATGACCTCTCACCATTTACACAGCCACTGTCACAATGATAAGAGGTTGTACTGATGTGAAGTCATAATGGAATACTGTAACCTTTGTGTGACATCTGACATCGTACATTGATGAGGTTTATAGTGGTATTCATTGAAAGTCCACCTTCCACATCAGCTGTATTTTGTTGATTGCGTCAATTTAAGGTTTAACAAGAGCTCAGGATTTACCGCATAAGTCTGGGCCGAAACCCATTTTTTAAAATACAGTTGGTCGATAGCCGATATCTGTACTTATTTGTCGTTGCTTATTTTGTTTTTGTTGTAATTTATTCCCCTGTTTCTGCCAGGGAAACAAAGAAATCTTCATTAAAAAATAACTGTTTTTAAAGTCAGTCTGAAGCAACCTGCTGCTTGTCATTTCAGAGGCAATCTGGAAATCCATCGGTTAAAAAAAAAAAAAATTTTCTTCCTTTACATTGCAGAATCTGTCTTGAGAGATTATTTTAGAGGTGACCAAATGCCTCCATGAAGAAAATGTTGAGGCATTTCTGTGCACCAAAAGCTAGAATTAACATCTCCTCTGTGTTAAGATGTAAGGAGACAAAATCCAGCCTCAGTTTCAGGCTGGCATGTTTTTCAGCTGCATGGATTTTGGGATGCACCTTTAATTTTTTCATTGTTCCATTTCAAGAAAATGAGACAAAATATGAGTATTCAATAATAATAATAATAATAATAATAATAATAATAATAATAATAATAATAATAATCTTTATTACGGACTCAAATGGTCCACACACACACATACACACAACCATTACATACATTTAAAATACATCATTAAAAATAAAAAAAATATATACTTTCACACACACACACACTCTCACACACACACACACACACACACATATATATATATATATATATATGATATATTTAATTCATAGGACAGTACTTGTTGAAAAAAAGAATATGTTTTTCTTAGGATAAAGGCTCAGCAGCAAAAGTACACTGATTTATTTAGTAGGATAAAGTAGTTGCAGTGTTGGGTGTCAGAAACCAAAGAGTCATTCATTTTTGATGCACAAACTTATTTATAAATGAGCTCAAAATAATGTAATAACGACAAAACTGTGGTGTAAGTATTCTTAAAAAATTATATACGGTAACGACACATTTACGTCTCATCCCTAGGTAGCTGCTGCCCCTTAGATCCAGAGATTACAGTTGATTATCATTTTAGATTACATGTCGCTCCATACATGAAGTAGGAAGAGCGGAAGAGGAAAAGGGTGTTGATGGTGACACCTCTGACTGTGCGTTCGTATGAACTGGCAGCCTGACAGCGTCTGAGTGCCGTGTAGAGGTTCCAGTCTGTGTGGTGAAGTAGCGCTCTCAGCTGCGAGCCATGCAGCACAAGGAGGGCTGGGTGTCTCTGCTTTGTACCCTCCACATTTACATGGCCTGACCCAGTTCAGCAACGGCTAGCAGTGGGGGAGGGGGCAGTCTGGGGGAAGCTAAAAATACCACCCCTTGCATTAGGCAGCTCCATTGCAGAGGGATCCCTAGAATTGCTATCCTTGACTTGCATCAAGTTGTTGGCACGTAGAGGTGTACAAACTGCCAGAGGGTTTCCTTCGCGTGGAAACAAAGACATGAGTGTATTTCTGAGATGCCCACCACTATTGTCCGATCCACTTGTTTTCTCCTCGCCACAGCCTTCTGGGTAGGGGATTCAGTGTGCATCGGATGTGTGATAGCAGCCACAAATGGCTATGGTAGAGAGGAGACTTGGGACTTACCAGCCTCTGGTCCTCGGGTTAAACCACCTCGTATTCCTGCTGAGCTCTGGGTTTGCTGCTGTTGTGTGGAAAGGGTTAACCTTAGCCTCTGTCATTCAACCATACCATGCCAGCTGTTGGCTTGGAGATCCAATCACAATGATTTTCCACTGTTGTGACATGTGACCTGCTCCGCAACCCGAAACTGTCGCAGCGCAGCAAATGTTGGCACTTCCTTCATCTTGGCGTTGTTGCTGCTCGTGGGGTTAAGGGGTGTGAATGTGGGAGAGGGCTCATGGAGTAAAACATGGAGAAGGCAGAGAATTGCATTCATTACTATAGGCTGCACACATGCTCTGCCCATGTGGTGCCCAAGGACAGCAACATATTTCTACTATTTTAAGATAAGTCATTTAGAGACCATTCACACATTTACAAAGCCACATGTTAATGCAAGGTGCAAGATGGCTTACAGACAAGTGCTACTGTTAGCCACAAGAACCTCAAAGGCTTGGTAACAAAAAACTCTTGCTCTCAGATGTGAAAGGGTGTTAAGATGTTAGGATGTGTACACTGTGAACTGTTGATAGGCTAAACCCATTACTAGTGAGCGAGTCAATCTTTTCTAATCTTTTATTTCATTTTCTATTCTGTGAAATAGTTGTTTTTTCATTTAGTATAAAGGTGTCAAATATAATGGAAGCAATTAACCTTTAACCAATGAACTTAATAGCGAGTTTTAATAGTGTTTTAAAATATGATATATATATATATATATATATATATATATATTCATGTTAGAGCTGGGCAGTGTCCGCATTCCCATATAGACATTTAACTGTATCATCTACCATCAAAATGCATCACAGTTTTTGAAATTGGTCCAAATAGTCTACAAGAAAAATAGGCCATCTGATTTAAAAGCTCTCAAATTACCTAGAATTTAATATTTCAGTAACTTAGTCTTATAATAACATGAATCATAAATATGCTGTTGATATTCACTTTCTATAGAATTTTATGTGGGCAACACTGACATTTAAAAGTGGTCGTCACTAGGCATGCAGGAGAATAAAGCCATTAATATCCCAGAATGCCATCCATATAGAACAGCGACTGGATAAATGTTTTATATAGCCATATAAAAGCCTACGTTTTAATGGCAATGAAACACTTCAAATTAAATAACTTGAAAATAAGCTAAACGTAGAAGCAGCCTGTTAAACAGAGTGACTGATCAGTGGGGTACTGGCAGAGGAAAAGGAGGAAAAGGACTCTGTGCCAAGTGCCACCATAAATCACCAAGCCCACTGTCCACCGTATGGTTCGCCATGGTGGAGGGACGCATATCTTTGGTCTGTTCTACCAGGGGACCAATGGTATGTTCAAGGAACTATAAAATACATATATATAGTTTAGTAATACAGTTTCCTTTAGGGATAGACCGATATGGATTTTTTAGGGCCGATGCCGATACCATTTTTTTTCCATCACCCTTAGCTGATGACCGATTATGGACTGCCGATTTTCTTGAGCCGATATTTGGGGCCGATACTGCTTTTACTCCCTCAATTTACATAAAAAAAATGACACAATGATAACAAATATTACAGGTCTCAAGTTTAAAATAAGACACATTTATTGAACAGTAAAAAATACTAAAACAAGATGGAAAGTTGAGGTAGAACAGGAAGAATATTATTATTATTATTATTATTATTATTATTATACATTCAAATAAAAAAAAGTTCAGTGCTCTTAAATCTTCCAGTAATGTCTTTATAAAATAAACAAATATTTAAGCTGAAGCATAAATAAAACAACAACTACTGTACACAGTAGGATTCACTGCATTTGCGCTGCAGGGTCTTCTGGCAACACAGAGCTGCCCGTGGATGCCTGTCTGTAAATCATGCCAGGGAAAAATAAATCTGCGAACCCACGCGCGTATTGGTCGATGCCGATACAAGTAAAAAACTCAAATATCGGCCCAATATATCGGCCGGCCGATGTATCGGTCTATCCTTAGTTTCCTTGGTTGTGTTTGAAGGTCTTCTTGGAGAACATAATCTGTGATCTCGTCTCCTAACTACACCAAGCACGATAAGAGGAAGATCGTGACCACTGTGAATGTGGCGAATGCTCTGAAGAGGCAGGGACAAACCTGTACGGCTTCAGTTGATGAATAGATCCATTGGTGATTTACACCCTAAACTCTGGTCTACATTATATACGTTTATATTTAAGTTGTCTTGGCAACATATCTTATAGGTCACACAATATTCAAGGCTATTTGATATGCTATTAATAAGTTTTATTTATTTGACCTATTTCCCACCAGGCATTTTGGCCATTGAGATTTTCCATAGCCAGACAACTACACACGATGCTGTGACTGGGTGCCATTTTTAGTTTTATAACAATCTCCTGGTTGGCAGCATTAATCTCGCAAATGGCGATGTCATTGGCTCTTTGTTGCATGTGCCAGCTCTTGTAGCCTCCCTTCCAATATATCGTTGAGCTGCCCGTTCATGTTGCTTTGTGCTTCAGTGCTTGTCTCGCCTTGTGGTTGTGCAGGATGTGCAACCTTGAACTAGTTAACTTTATGTGTTGCTTATCGAGGTGTATCTTGTGCATGCTTTGCAGTATCATTATCTATCCAGCGCAAATATTCTGCACATTTTGCTGTTTGCTGTCCCTATTTTTTATATGTTGAAAGGTGATTGTTACTGATGGCAACCAAAGGCTAAGAATTGGTCGCCAATTTCTCAGAATGGTTGCCAGTGGCAACCTGGCAATCCTTACCGTTGAGCCTTGGTGGGAAAGAAACTGACACAATTCTTCTTAAACCGAAGTCTACTGATGACAATTGTGTAGTACATTGGAATTTAACTGTATGCATGACTGTCTAAAAAGAGATGGGAGAGCTGTCTTATTAGTCAAGATGTTGCATGAATGGCTTACTTTACGATTTGACAACTGTTTTAATATACCATGAGGGAACGACAGGTGCTAATATCTTGCACGTCTTGAGAAGTGTGGCGTGACTAGTAGTCCGTGGGTCTCACTTGGGCTGCAGAGAGGTGAACCTTGAGTTGACATTTTTGAAAGATTGGTCTGACATTCCCTTGTATATCTGTCAAATCCCCAAGAAAAGGCCTTTCAGTATTTTTCATGGACATCAGAACAGTGGTGCAAAAAGTAGTAATTGATGACAAAGATGTCAGTGGATAAGGTGAGTTTTCAACATGCATTGAAGACCTCACCCTAAACCTGTGGTCAGTACAAAAGGTGCAGGAGTATTTTCTCTTCTGAATAGGGATTTCTGTGATCTGTCCCACCTCAGTAATACACCCGACCCTGCAATTATGCTGTGTAATAAATAATAAATTCTGTCCCGTTTTCCATGGCAGATGGCTCCAAATAGAATCTCAACATGTGACAGAATAGTTTCCAAGAATCTCAATGGAATAAGCTGCGAGCATTCATTTGTGCAGTGAGCAATAATAAAGGCTTCAGTTTTCTCTCCTTCTGCATCTGCGTCCCAGTTTAAAGTTCTGACACATTTTGAGTTTTAGATGCTAGTTTGGAGTTGCACTTTTGATGTCCTGTTTGGCATAAAGACAGATGAATGGTGTTCTTGAAAACGTGTTTTGGTCTTTCTTGTAGCCAGAAATTTTAGAAAGTGAGTAAAACCTCCCCAGCTGAGGTAACTGCAGCATTTTTCTCCAGACAAGGAAAACGTCCCCGTCTGCCTGCACTGGTGCCTTTTTTATGGATCAGATGGCTGAGTCCAGGTTGTCTGTGCAGTGCGGATTAACAGTCTGATAGTATGGCTTTCAACCTGAAAGTACAGTGTATGTTCCAGACTAGAAATTAAGCTCATCTTGTCGAATCTTTCCAATAAATCCACGTTAGTCCCTTGTGGTTTAAGAAATTAATCAAATCAAGTCCTCCTTTCAACAGATTGATTGTGTTGTGATGTTTGCTCATATTCCTGTGTTTCTGTTTCTATCTGAGCTTCACCAAGAGAAATTTCTATCAACTTGGTCGTCATGAATGAATCAGGCCTTATTGTGTTAGGCTGATTAAAGCTGAATGGACAGCAGCCTCTCATTAGAATGGACTCTCCCATGTAGAGCACCATGGAGCTCCCTGATGCCACAGATAGTCTTAATTAGATTAAACAGAAGGCTTTTCCTGAGGTAATTAGTCACTTGGTCCCTGCTCACTACGTTACCCCACCAGTTACACTGCAGGGAAGCTGGTGGCTTTTGATTCTGATTTTTTTAATGGCACCTACTGTATGTTGTTTAACATGATGGGGCACTGTGATACAATCTTCTGGGTGTGAAAGGCTTTACTTAACACCTGATTGTATTAGAAGAGGAAGCTACTGTTCTTCATCATGCAGTTTGTCCTCATAGTGTGTAAAGTAACTGTAATCTCTACTCACTATTTAAAAGAAAGATCACCCATCTCTCCTTTTCTCATAGGAGTGAGAGTCCTCCGTTGGGGTCAATATAAATTCAACAACATGTAAAGAGTGACCGCACAAATCAAGTTGGGGAATGATAATAAAGTTCATGCTAAAAATTAAAATACTTCAGGCTTTTAATTCTGTACAGGAGCTGGGATCATTTTAAAGTTGCCCCACAATTATGGATGTAAGTTTTGTTAAGTTTTCCCTTTGTTAGTCCGACACCCATATCTTACGGTAACTAACTGGTTCATTTTTAAGGGAAAAAAGCACTGCCCTGAAATACAAGAGGCGCATTCCTTGTTGTGTGCCCCTCCCTTGACTCACTGAAGCGCTGTCCATCTGAAGGTGATGAAATATTAATGTTTTGTGATGTAAATGTACTACCTTTTTATTTTCTGTTGGCATTGCTGAAAAATAGGCAGCTAGCCCCAGTAACATGAAGAAACATGGCGCCCATTGCCCACCCTGTGGTATCCACTGGTTACCCGCTACCAGCGGTAATGGCAGAATGAGCAGTGCTGCTAGCTAGCTCCCACTTGACCTAGGTGGTGCCCAGTACAGAGTGGCGACAGCTAGCTTATTATTGAAGGGTAGTAAAAGTTACTTGTATATTGGCATGCGTACCTGGTCAAAACCATCCTCTGTGGTTAACCGAGTAACAGTTGGGTAGGGATGTCCTTACAATTCCACCTAGAGCATGTGTGTTATTTTCACTACTTACCTCCATATTACAGCCCCAAATACCTACGTTATCAGTCTGCAAATAATTAGGAGACCCTTTAGACAGGCACAGTGGATCATAGAGCAGTTGCAACCACATAAGGCATAACATTTTGTTGAGCAGGTAGAATTTCGTGTTGCTGTTTACTGAGCTTGCTGCTGTTAAAGGTCCATAGGTAGGTTACCAACTACTCACCAGCCAATGAGTTTCGACTAGTGATTAAGGTTGCATCTTAAGCATTAAGTAGTTTAAACACACACCCTTCAGTCATTCAGAAAGGAGTATTCTTGATCTATCTTGATTAGTTGTTATCAGGTTATTTCATCATCAAGTAAATACAACCAAACACAGTGAGTTCATTAAAATTCAGCAAAGGCAAGAAATGGGGACATGCTGCTGCTGAAGCCCTTTACTCTCCTGTCACTGCAGTTTGTATTAACAGTAGATAAACATTGCAGACAGGGAAAGGACCCTTAAATTTTCTTTGCAGGAAAAACACTGGGAGCAGCTCAGTGTAGAGTGATTACTGAATGCTAATGCTCCACTCTGCTCACGCACTGAAAGCAGAGTGGAGCATTACTTGACAAGAGTTTTGTCCAGATGACAAAATTATTATTATTTTATCACAACTCAAGTACAGCTAATCAAAATCTCTTGGCAATGGCTGTAGGCAGTTATGCTAATTACTTTGCTACTTGTCTCAGCAGCCAAGTGGTTTTGTCGAAGGGTCTCCATCTTTGCTCTCATGCACCAGGAAAATATTTCGACAGAAGAGTGTGTGCTAGTGTACTGCGGCTGTATGATAACAGAAAGGGGAAAAATGGTAACATGATCATATTGTTTAACAAGACAGAGGATAAAAGGGAGGTTGCACAGATGGTGGTATTGCAATGAGTATAGATATGACTTGTATTGTGAAATAAGAGAAAAAGAAGCCTTACGATGGAGGCCCCCTAAAATATGCTGCTTAACCTTGTTGGCTCGCTCTGACAAAGTGAAACCATGTCCCTCGTGTTTGTCAAAAAAGAATATCCACTTTTAAAGAGCACCTGTTATGCTTATTGTCAGGGTTGATACTTGTATTGGGGGTTTCAATGTGGCGTGCAGTTCTTTGTAATTTGTTAATTGTGAAAATGAAGTTTGGAATGAAAATAAAACATGACGCATAACCCAGCCCGAGTGTGTCACACAACCTGCAAAGTTTTCCTGGAGAGCATGTGCCAATATCAGTCATTAGTTGTCAGCGTGATATTAATAAATGCAAGGGGAACCCTGCTGTACATGAGTTAACACTTGCTAGCGTCACTAATGACATTTTTTTGTATGTTTGCCCTTCTCTTTCAGATCTGCATGCATGGTGATCTCCGCCTCTGTGGGTGATCCACCGTCACCATGAAAGACTAGGAACTCCCAGCTCTCCAAGGGAAATGGCTTGTTTTCTAATACCCCTGCCCTGCTACCTGCCATATGACTCCAGCTGCCTCTGAAGGGCCCGTCAGCTGTTTATGGGAACTACCACTGTCTTCGCTCTCTTGAGGATTTAAGCTTTTCCAGGACAACACTTTTTTTTTTTTTTTTTTTTAACCCCACTGTCGAGCCAAAGCTTTGCAATAGAGCGAGGACACGGCGAGACAATGGCAAACAACTCATACAGCGGGGTGAAGAACTCCATGGTGGAGGCCAACCACGATGGAGAGTTTGGCTGCACGCTCAAAGAACTGCGCTCCCTTATGGAACTGAGAGGTGCAGAGGCGATAAGCAAAATTGGGGAAACTTATGAGGATATTCAAGGACTCTGCAACCGGTTAAAAACATCACCTATAGATGGTAATGCTTCCTCTACACTCAACACAATGACAGTTGTTTATCTGGATTAAATACAGGATGTTTTCACAACAGTGCTAGTAGCGAGCGTTGTTGGAATGCTAATGTGATGCACACATAGTTTAGGAGGCGTGTCATTGGCTGTATCATCCACATTGTGGATACCTTGACATCACTTCCTTGGAAAACTCATATGCCAGACAGGTGGCCAGGCAGGCTGGCTCTGACCTGGGCCAGTCCTGCTCTATTTCAAGGCCTGTGGATATGTCCCTCACACCCTCCCTCTCTCCCGTTTCACCTCTGTGTCTCTGTGTGTGCGTGTCTCTGTGTGTCTCTGTGTGTAGGCTTCAGACAGACCAGCTGTCTGCCTGGGCACAGCACCAGGCTGCAGGCAGGTCAATGTCCCACATGTGGCGGACAAAACGGGAGGCTGCAAGGCTGGGTAGTAATGACTTGAACATGTTAGGGAAGGAGTGAGTTCATCTTTTGAATGTCTCCTCTGTGTTACTCTCTCACCCCCAAAATCATCACCATAAAGACAGGACTAGGAGTTTTGGAAAATTGACTAGTTCGGCTGCAGCAGAGCCCAAATGGGGCAGTGGTGTTTGACAGCACCCCTCATTTTTTTCCCTTTTCTCTCCTATTCTTTTTCTCTCAGTCTCAGTTTGTCTCTCTATAGACAGTCTGTCTAATCGCCAGTATGACCTTGACTGAACTCTTATGGGAGGGGATTTTCAGTTTGATCCCAGATTAAAACGGCACCGCATATTCACTGTAGCAGCAACAGTCCTCTGGATGCAGTGTCTCAAAGCAAGCAAAAAAAAAAATGTCCCGGGCTTCATCAAACCAAAAGGAAAGCAATAAATGCAAAGCTATATGACAGCACAAAGCATCTCTCATTCAAGAATCACCACCTTGCTATTTAATTCTTGCCCTTTCATGTATTAACAACATGGTGTACAAGGCACATGGCACAGGCATGTCTCTTTTTCTGCTTTCATTGTCTCTCATACAGGCCAGTGGAGCATTGTCTGAGCAGAGGAGAAATTGCTGAATAGGAATTTGGCTGCTGAGAGAGAGCATGAGTTGTCCAAACATGCATGTGGCTGTGTCAAGTCAGTGAATGTAGAGCTCTGTCATATTTGTAGCATGAGTGACATTGGTTGTTTCATTAAGAGTGAGTGTACTTGTCCTCCCCCGCTCACTCGATCTGTGCTACAAACAGGAATGTGGTTTGTTGAGGCCCATCGGCTTTTTCAGCGTTATATTACTAAGCACAAAGAAGTCGTAACGCCGTATTGGTCGCTCTGTAGGTGTGTGAGTAGGTAAAGTAATACTTGAAGTAGGGTACCCCTCACATTTGAATCAGTACCAGTAACGTCATTCGGTACTGGATACTAGGTTATTTCTGGAATACAACAGAAAATAAAATAGGCTTGACACCCAGGAAACCAGCAGAGCTCTGTGGCTGGCTTAACAGGTTCGGGGCACTTCGCGGCAGCTCTGCCTCCATTTTGAACCTGGCAGCTCTGTGGAGCTCTGTTGTCTCAAGCACCCTAAAGCCAGGTAGCTGGCCACAGAGTTACGTGGGTGGCTTCTTGGCTTTGGGGTGTTCCTGCCTTCTGTCTGAACACATTCTCACCCAGGAAAACGCTCGGGTACTGACATTTGCCACTGATGGATTTAACGTGAATTGGTGCTCCATAGCACTGACTCAATTCAGTTGGTACCCTAAAAATTACCTTAACTGTGTGCATGTTTGGACTATCAAACTACTTTCAACCTCTGCTGTAGCTGTACACTCCTTATCTATATTCTGCATGTCAGCAGTCTGTATTTGCCATCTTCAGATCATCAAACGTGGTTTTAAGACTGAGAGAATATTAGATTATTTCTAGGTTCCTAATAAAAAAATGTTTAGATAAAATGGCTTGCGATCTTAACAAAGGAAAGGCAGCTTTTACCCAGTTTTTCTTTTTTTACTTCTGCCGTTATTTGCAACTGCACTTTACTGATAAGCTTAAATAGGTCCGCATTTTGTTTCCCCCTCGCAGCAGGTGCTGTTCCACTTGGTAAGCAGCCACTGAGCTTTGACACTTCCAGTTTCAATCAGCTCATTCGTCACTGGCTTGGGAAATTAAGCCATCATTTAAGATTACAGGAGCTTGACAATTGAAAAGGGATTTCTAATTAGTTGGTTGGTCATTTCTGGAACCTCTTAAGCCAATCCTTCGCTAATCCTTCCACATTTCCAAGCTCCTTTTTTTTTTACCCAAAGAAGTTTGACTGAACTTCTCTGTTGCAGCTGTGCATGGCCGTACCACTCTGCTTTGACCGGTTTTCAGCATGGTCTTTTTGGATTTGGCTGAATGTAACTTATCATCACTACCACATTAGACTGAAGACTAAAATCTCCAAGTTCCAAGTTCACTGAGATTTCAGTTCACTGTCTTAGGATTCAAATTGATTTTGATAATTAACATACCAATGCTCTGAGTTTGAAAAGAGTTAATAATGAACTCTGCCAAACGCTTATTCAGATATTACCTTTGTCTGTTTGACAAACGTAAACCATTAATCCAGTCACAGTAGGATAATGAAATAAAAAGTAAAACATGAAGGCCATTAATCACAACTTTTTCTTTTAATCTTCTTCTAGTTTCGCTGTACTTCTTAAACAAACCCTGTTTCCATAGTGGCAAGGATCCCCTTGTGTGGTGGAAAGAGAGAGTTGACCAATACCTGATGCTATGGCAGTTGGCCTGGTGTCTTTTGTATGAGTTCACTTCCTCTGTGCGTGCAGACAGTTTTTTTTCTGGTGCTTTCTCTGCTTCAGTAAGTAACCATGATGAAATAAGCACCAGTCAAGTTTCAGTTTTCCCTCTCTCTGTTTATCTGCTTTTACTTGTTGTGTAGTTGGTTATATAAATGTTAGACTTTAAAGGGAAACTCCGCCATGTTTTCATGCATCAAAATGAGTTTACTCGTCATGGCATGCAGAGTACTACTCATCTCGTGAAAGTGGTTGTATAATGTTCTCTGTGGCTCTTGTAGCTTTGTCAAGCCTGCAAAAATAACACTCGTGATTTGTCACCAGGGTTACCTTGGCGTGGGCCCGGAGATGACACATTTTGACTGGAAGCCCGCATTACACACTTGGGGCATTGAGTTTAAAAGATGTTGGTGCTTACCAGGCAGAAAGGGTCCAGTAAAAATGCTCTTTTTTGATGCCTTATGGGATGTGTAGGATCCATGGTTTTGGAGCTTGTATGATGGAGTAAGACCCCATTTACAAAAAAAGGTTGGCAGATTTGTCAATGAAATGTCTCAAGTCAAGGAAATCAATGCTGCTGTATGGGCTCTACTTACTTTTTATGGTCTTGGTTGATGACTCAGGACATCTGAGCCTCTGCCGCATTAGTTGCGACCATTCTTGTTGTTTTAATTTGTCTCTCGTGAGTCCCCCAGCTGTTTGTAAGAGCAATGCTAAATCACTGGAGTGTTGTTACAACAGAATTCCCATACTCTTACCGCATTTTCTCATTCATTCTCAGCACTGAATGTCACAGCACAGGGTCATAGTATTGTGCTCCAAAGTGTACCCAGATGTCAGTATTTTGGCTTGTTTTCTTTTGGGCAACTAAACCAGTTGATGCTTAAGAGCTCAAAGGAGCCGCAGACGCCCAGAAAAGACTTAAAGGCTTTTTCCACCAAAATTAGCACGTGTATGCAGATTTAATTTAAACATGGTTAAACCTGTTGAGAATAGGTGAGCTGTATACATCATATTGTTTTTTTTCCCTCGTAAGCCACACTTGACATGACAGACAGGCTGCAAAGCAGGTTAGTAAACAGTAGAAAGCAGTATTTAGGTCAGTGAAAATGTTACAGTGGTTACTTCTTTTTCCACACCGGCGGCAGCTGTGGCCAGAGGCATTGTGTTCAGGTCTGTATGTACATAAGTCCCTCCGTCTGTCTGTCCCATTCCTGTGAACATGATATCTCAACGCCTCAAGGGAATTTTTTCAAATTTGGCACAATTGTCCACTTAGACTCCAGGATGATTAGAATTTGGTGGTCACAGGTCAAGGTCACTGTGACCTCTTTCGTCTCATTCTCTTGAATGCAATATCTCAAGAACGCCCTTGGGAATTTACTTAAAATTTGGTACAAACATCCACTTAGACTCAACGATAAGGGATTGGAATTTGGTGGTCAAGGTTACTGTGCCCTCAAGAATTTATACACTAACCATGACAAAATTTCACAGAAATGTGAAATAGAAAAAAATGATGAACAACACTTTTATGGCCATCATTTAATATCATAACTCAAAACTGTATTAAATCTCTCTTTCAAACTTGGTGCTGGCTAAATTTTGAATAATATTTGAACGCTACTTAGACGGAGACAGACAGTATTTTGTGGCGGGCTTTCATTTCATCGTGCAGGCAAATGGGCTAAAATTAGCTGACCAACTGGGTGTCGTATTTCCATCACTACCAATCGGAGATGAAGCCGATAAACACCCATGACTACTGCAGAGTCATTTGTCCTGGGACTGAAAGTCAATTGTTACCTTTCCCATTAAATACAAAGTGTAGGGTTTTACAAAGATACATACAGGAGCAGAGATATTGCTTTTTGTAAAGAAATAAAAACCGAGTTGTCAGCTGTAATGTACCAACATGATACACAACATAGTATCTATACTTTCAGCCAGCCCTGCTAACACAGCAGCATTTATTTTCTCCCAGTGGGATCCTGTGTTCCCTCTGCATAATGAGACTTATCAAATGGGCAAGGCCACTTTGCATCAATATTATTGACAGTGCTCCCCTATTTTTCCCTTTCACACTTATTCTCTGTTGATTGCTATTTTAGTGTAGTCAAATATTTGGGTTCCAGCCTATTGATCCGATCGACTGTGGGCTGAGAGGCTTGCACAGTTGGACTGCAATTCACAAAAGCGAACAGGCTCTCTTGTATCTGTCATTCCAGACATCACACCCCCTCATTCAACAGAAAGGTTCGGACTCTTAACTGATAGTTTACTCTTTGTAATTCAGGGGAGGCTGGCGTAGCTTGTCTTCAATGTCTGAATTCAAAATGATGTGCTGAGATGGGCTTCAGCCAGCGAGTGGATATAGCATATGGCCAGATGCTGCTTCTGTTAGTGAAGCTGTTTAGTGGGAACAAGGGGCGGTACACTGATCTACTTGTTATCTTTGGCTTGAAAGCTGTGATTTGTGAGCACAATTGGTTTCTTGTTTTTCCTTGTATTTACTCATTAACGGTGGGCACGGGCATCCTAGGTAGATTTTTGGAGTTTTTATGATTCTGATGATTTTAGAAACTTCAGCTGGGAAGCAGATAACAACTCAGCCCTGATTTATGTCAGTGATTTGACTTTGACCAATCAATAATTGGTCAGACTCTCTGTTACAGACTGTTTCTGTTGATATCTTGGCAATAGTTCATAGTCTAGCCTGCTTCCAGTGTGGCCTGCCAGGCGCTGCATCATCTCATTCAGTGGTCTTCTCAGAATTCCTGAGTAGGGTGATATTATTTTCACCAAAGTGTATTACCAGGAGACATTTTCTGTGAAATTGCATGATGATATCCATTTAACACTATTTATGGAGGTCAAATGATCATGCTATAGTAATGAGCGTGCAACACTTTTGTTCTATTTGTTGAACAAAGCCATGCTCATTAGCACCGAATCTGCTTATGTGCAACAACACGCAAAATACCCTGATCACTTGTAAATGGGAAAGGAACATTTAATCATCACCATTAATAGAATAATCGCTCGTGGAAGTTTAAAAAGAACCTCAAAGATTAATTTAGAATTTTGTACTAGGGTTGGGTACTTTTCATGTGAACCAGTACAAGTAGTGGTATCGGAGACTTTACTTTCACTATGATAACAAAAATTTAATTTTTGTACAAGATGCTTGGGTGCCATAGTAGACTAGAACATAGTTCTGCTTCTCTGCTTTTTTTTTCTAACCACACATAGACCTAATTTCCTTTCTCTGTCCGTCTGTCCACTTGTGTTTGTCTGTCTGTCTGTCTGCTCTTCTAGCAGTGATACCAGGCTATTACTGAAGTAATATAGAAAAGAAAATAGACCTAACAGTGAAAGTATCGCGGCAGATAGGCACTGCGGCTGAAGTTTTGGCTTGCTGGGAAGCTGACGGAGCAGCCGATGGCTTCTGGGCGTTAGGGCTCTTCTGCCTCTTGTCAGAAGCTAAACCTGGCAGCTTTGCGGAGCTCCGTTGCCAGCCTCGGAGCACAGTGGCTGCGCTTTGCAGCTCTGCCATCTCTTGTCTAAACCTGGCGTTCTCGCTCAGATGCGCTTCTAGGTTCCAAAATGTCACCCAAACCTGAATCTGTATTCAGAAGTACTGACTTAATGTGACCAGTACCCTTAAAATAGGATTGCAACAGAATGAGATTTTAACAGTATGTTAACCATCTCAGAATAGTATTAGACAACTATTATTATTCAAAGGAATGAAACAGGAAACCTTTTTTTAATGGATGTGTAAAAAGTCTGACGGGTAGTCAAGGGTAAGCCCACGTGAGATTTTCCATCCAGTTGCATTTATTTCCAAAATTGCAGACAAGCAAATGTACACAGTATGATAACCGGCAGTTTTTATACCATGGTATGTGGTTTCACGGTAAACTGCTGCAACCCTACCTTAAAAGTAGCAAGTGTGATGCACAGCCCTAATTGGAAATCAAATAATTTTACAAAATGGCAGAAAAGATGTACCTTCTTGAAGTCACCAGACAAGCTTTTAGCATTTTAAGTGACTTTATTTCCCCTCATTGTGTCTCTTAGTGCAGCGTTGTTTTGTTGTTCCACTTCATGAATGAAAGATTATAAAGAATGCTCTCCTTGTGTATCAGCTGTTACCCAGTGGATGCCTTTGTGTAAACCCTAATAATCAGGTCTTTACATGATAAGAATAATACTATAACTCGGGCAGAAATAATGAGAATCCCATAATCCAGTTATGCTTGCTAGACTCTGATGAGCATACATGAACATAACCAGACTTGGGGTTAACCTTTCAGCGATGTAAACTTCTTTGTCTGCTCTATAAGAAATATATAGATATTCAAGTAAACTAACAATTTATCTGATTCTACTCACCTGTTTGGCAAATAAATCTACATAAAGAAGGCTCTTATGGGAACTGAAGAGCACGATGTCAATGCTCTGATATCTGTTTGTATAGAAGCTTTACATAAATGTCATGACACACCTGTCATTCAGACAGGGAGTGTGTGTGGGAGAAAAGAAAGGAGAGTTGGCTTTCACACAATGTTATTCCTGCAACCACTCTCGTCATACTTGCAGTTCTTACCTTGAGTTCCCATCTGGGGTCTGACTTTCTATTTAAGTTTACCACAAGCAAGACGCTGGGGGAGTATGTGCATAACCTAACTCTTGGGAGTGAGATTGCTTCGAAATAGTTTGTCCAGTGTGGGGTGTCTCATTGTACTGATAGAGCGATGACACATCTCTGCGTACACACAGTTACATGACGGCAGTAAAATAGAAATTGTGACCGTATTTCATTTAATCGCGACAGGCCCAAAGTGAAGACTTACCTTGACCCCCTCACTGTGGGCTAAAATGACAGTACTGGGAGGGGTCAGCTGGGGACAAGCATCTAAATTAAATGGTTAATGATTAGCTGCTTGACTTGAGACACACTCTGGGTGCTAAAATGATGTGAGGGGCCAAGGCCAGCCTATTTTCTGTTTGTGTATCCAGCGGAGGGACGACGTGTTGATCGTCCTCTGTCACTTGTATTTATTGCTCTAATGCAAAGGAAAAACGTGGTGTAAAATTGAATGGGGTATTAGCTGTCAGCATGTTTTCATTAGAGGCGTAGAGAATCAAAGCAGACGGTGAGGGACAACCAGGGAGCAGCAACAGGCAGCTATGCAGGATAAACCCCATAGCCTTTTTAATGTGCTCCGCTGGTGAGTCATCATCATTCTTCTCACCCCCCTTTTTAGAAAAGTGTTAGAGTTAGGTTGTAATGTCAATTAACAATGTAACTATGACGGGTGCAATGGCACACAAAAGTCATGGTTCAGTGTGAGTTTGGCACAGCGGGAAAAAGCCCAAATGCACAAGGATACGTTTCTTTTTATTTATTTAGTACTGCAAGTCAAAAACAGACACAGTCCTCTGTCTGGGGTTTTGTAATTTTTGTTAAACGATTTTCATTCTAAAAATATTTTTACACTTGTGTATTACACTGCACAAACACTTTCCAAAAAAGGCAACAGGTCACAGCAGGCTATAAAACTGAAAAACATCTCTTTAAGCTGTGAAACTGAAAATATGAAAATACACAGAATAATAAAAGATAAAACTTGCACATGAAGAGTGTTTCAGTTAGATCTGCCATGCCTGTGTTTTAACATTCAAAGCACCAAAGCATTTATTATTGCGGTGATCGACACATCTGGTGATGCCAGCAAATATGTGTTTGCATGATTGCTGTGTTTCCATTCACAAAGGTGGTGTAACGCTGACACTCTGTCTTTGTCTAATTTACACTCGACACCAACAGGCGGGTCTTCCAGCCCTGTTTTTCTGTGTGCGCACCATAGTGTGACAGACTCACATGCTAATCCACTATTGTGCTAACCTTAACATATGTTGTTAAAGGCGTGCGGCTTTAAGTGTCCAGGCGGGACTCGTGCTTGTGTACTTGTGAACTGTAACCCCTGTATCATGACAGTTCGCTAAATATGCTCAAATCATTACAGCCCTAATAACTAGTGATGAAGGCATATTTTCTTCTCTATTGAAGTAGAAACCACAACTTACTGAAAGTGAGCAATTGGTGGAGATATGAAAGCTGAAACAGAGAGGCCATGTTTGAATTGAGTCAGATGTGAGCACAAGATGGAACGCAACATGCATCAGTGTGCTTAACTGACAGAAAATTAACAACTTTGATAATTGTTTAAGCTGTAGGTTTGACAAAACAAGCATTCTTTGGGGGATTTTGCTGATGTTTTTTGTCTATTTTTTGACATGTTTGATAAATCTAAAAACTCTTTAAGTAATTAATTTGTAATGAAAATATTCTGCATTTACAGCCTTATTATTACTATATAAGTGTTATATTGTCCTAGCTATCATAATGATGCATTGATTGATCACAAAACCAAATTCAACAGGACAGGATTGGACGACAGTAACTTAAAGAAAAATAGAGGTTTACACTTGGCACATCATTGAAGATGCAAATACATGGGATATCAATGCTGATTTAAGTTTTAAATGTGGTATGTCTATTAGGCTGATTCAACTCTCCACCTGAAAATCCCAATAAAAACATTTTACTGCAGGGTAATGGACATAGTGCCTGTGTTATAATAGGAAATTTCACTTTGTGTCAGTAAGCTATCGAATGGTAACTTGACGTAATTTTTGTTTTATAAATGGACAAATTCTGCCAATGATTTTTTTGTCAACAAGCAATTCTTCACTGTTGTAAAGTGCTGTAGCTCCATCTTTCTCAATTTGCCTTGACAAAACAAAATGTGTTCCCTTTTGCCTTAAATAACCTACATTTAACTGTAGTCTAGGCCTGCAACTAACAATTATTTTCATTATTGACCTGCAGATTTTTTTTTCCTCTTTTAACTGTTAACTTGTTAGAAAATAGGTAAAATGCCTGTAAAAATTTCAGTCAGCCCAAGAAAATGTATTCATGTATTCATGACACTTGTTTCATCCAGCCAACAGTGAAAACCCAAAGATATTTATTTTATATATATATATATATATATATATATATATATATATATATGACAAAAAAAAACAACCAATCCTTTTATTTGAGAAGCTGGAAGAATTTCCGTTTGAAAGATGACAAGACTGTTGATCGACTGTCTCCACCATCAGTGGTCTATTTTGACAGCATGTCCGTATAGGAGATGGAAAATTGTCTCAGTTGCAGAGTAACAATGTACGTTACTCCCTGTGCTGTTGTAACTGCACAGACTCATTATCCAAATGTGGTGTAAGGGCTGAACACTGTGAGAAAGTAATATGTTTAATACCCTTGCCTATCATTGTTTGATGATTACATTTATAATAGTTTAATAATATAATAAGAGCATGTGAGAAAATTTGTTAAATGAGAGCTATGAGTTTGTCCCCAGTCTTTCATAAAGATATGGCACAAGCCGCATACCATTTCAAAAAGACAGGAATTCATTTCAGCTTCACCTATCCACACCGCACCGCCCAACCTGCAAAAATATGCATTAAATAACCCCCCATGTCAACTCCGGAAACCACAAAATTCATGCCTTACACTTTCAAAATTGTCAAGACTATGGACACAGACAGCGATGAGGACTGAGTGCCTCGGAGTGTGTGTGTATGTGTGTTTTTGAGAGAGAGACAGAGTGACAGAAAGAAAGGAAGAGAAGGTGGAAGGTGGACTATCGCACACATTGCTTTTGTAATTAATGAATAAGATACTCTGAATGATATTTCCTAGAAGGCTTACCCGAAACCTCCCTATTGGTTGTGGTTTGACCCGTGTGTCACTACTGCTCGCTAATTAGAAGCTCACAGATTTTTTTATAATGTCGCACATGTTTGGTGTTGGTTAATATTCCTAACCATTTTTTTCCATCTCAAATTTTGTCTGGGGTTGCTTCAATATAGGAAGGGAAAAGTGCTTAATATTAGGGCTGCACAATTAATCAAATGTTATTGAAGTAGCAATTTGGCTAACTGCAATATCCAAATTGTAGAAGCTGCAATTTTTGGTAAAAGGTAAAGGTAAAATGTGTCACAACATACCATTATAAGATCAGCATTATGGTGCCACAGAGATGTCCCAGCCTAAAAATCATATTCCAGATGAAAGGGAACATGCTTGTTGGCACAGAACCCAGAATAAAATCACATCATCGTTATTTTTATATTCTTTTAAGTGAAAATGAAAAGCAAAAAATGACCATTCCTGCTGAAATTGCAATTACAATATCTGTCAAAGTAATTGCAGTGTGATTTATTTTTTGGCACATCATGCAGCCCTGCTAGATATACTCAAGGCTGTAAAGCATTTTTTCCTCCTCACACTTTCTGAAGTCATTAATATTCTGAGGGCTGGATGGGACGCTCATGTATACATATATATACAAGCTGTTTTTTCATCTACCCTCATTCGCATATGTCCCATGGTGCATAGGGCAGAGTGCTTTCACACAAAGCCCACAGGGCCCGGTGTTTCCGGTGTTTTGTTTGTTTCTTTTTAATCACAGCTTTCGCGATTTTAAAATTGTTTCCTGTTAATTCCGATGAAATTTGATCAGCCCTATGTGGTGTCATGTTCTGCATTGTATCATTGTATTCTTGTCCATGTGTATTTGTGTGTGTCTTTCTGTCCATACATTCGCCCTACTGATCCTTTTCCCTATTAAGACACTGCTATTCCGAGTGCAGCTTTCCTTCAGCCATCAGTAGCTCCACTCTTTATTAGTCTCACTCCCTTGCACCCTCACCCCCAGCCCCCACCCACCCCTGTTTGCCTGTCAGTAGCAGTTTCACACAGCCACTCTTCCCTGGCCCCCAATTCTGCTCCACCTTCTCTGTGCCACACACACACACACACACACACACAGCTCCATCCAGTCTACACAGCCACCCACACACAGTCAGTCGGCATGAATAGAGCTGAAAAACTGTCATGCATCATCAAATGTGCGAAGGCCCTTTTGAATGTATGACTGTGCCTTGAATGTGAAGGCATTTGAATGGGTGGCTGCAGAATGCTCTCTGTGCACATGGATGAATGGATCTCAGGCCAACCAGACGTGTGATGTGTCAGAGATGACTCTATAACAGGACAGTAGTATACATACATAAGCACCTGCGAGTCGAAAGCCGGTTCAACCTCTGTAGTCATTGTGTTTAAGAAAGGCAGTTTACGGGATTACGTTTGACCTCACGGTCTTTTACATGCATGAAAGAGGTGAAAATGTTTGACATGCCCACAGAATGCGTGTCATTGTTGTCCTGCATTGTCGCCTGCACGGTGCTCTGTCACACTGATTCCTTTTGGAGGGATAATGTTTGTGGAAGCCCAGTGATGAAAGTACAGCTCACTGGCTTTTACTTTTTTTTTTTTTTTTTTTTTTTTTTAAATATAAACAAGCTCTCCTCCTGTGAACTAAATATCAGCCGTAATGCATCCATCTGTGCTCAAATAACAAGGCGCATAATTACGGATTTTTTTTTTTTTTTTTTTTTTTTTAGGGAAACATGTAATGTTTGTTGTCTAACATTAAATTCCACAATGGATTTAAAATGAAAATCTTACAAATTAAATGTTTTTGTCCTCTGTCTCTCCCTCCGCAGGTCTAAGTGGACAGCCTGGAGACATCGAGAAGCGGAAAACAGTGTTTGGGGAAAATTTAATACCGCCCAAAAAGCCCAAAACTTTCTTACAGTTAGTGTGGGAGGCGCTACAGGATGTCACACTGATTATCCTAGAAGTGGCAGCCATAGTTTCACTAGGCCTTTCTTTTTATAAACCTCCAGATGCCGAAAGAGAACGTAAGCAACACTTCATTACTATTTCCTGTTCTTTTTATTGATCCATTTTACTATTTATCGTCTGTTCTCTCAGTGTTTTACGCTGCCTTTATTTGTCTCAGCTTCATTGTGCGTGATTGATCAAGACTTGCCCCTGTCTCTCTGCAGACTGTGGAAGGGCTGCTGGTGGTGTGGAGGATGAAAATGAATCAGAAGCGGGCTGGATCGAGGGCGCCGCCATTCTTCTGTCAGTTATCTGCGTGGTGCTGGTGACGGCATTCAACGACTGGAGTAAAGAGAAGCAGTTTAGGGGCCTCCAGAGCCGCATTGAGCAGGAGCAGAAATTTACTGTCGTCCGTGGAGGACAAGTTATCCAAATTCCTGTGGCTGAGATCGTAGTGGGCGATGTTGCACAAGTAAAATATGGTAAGACAAGATGATCACTTGTGTTATTGACGTCATTTGATTTAATGAAATTGTCTAGAGTACAGAAAAAAACCATGCAATTCAAGATTCATTCAAAAATAATTGCATGATTATAATTTTTTGTACACTATTGTTCCTCCAAATTAAAGATGTGTTTTGTCTGTGTGTGCTTCAGGTGACCTTTTGCCTGCCGACGGAGTCCTCCTCCAAGGCAACGATCTAAAGATCGACGAGAGCTCACTCACAGGGGAGTCGGACCATGTCAAGAAAACACAAGAAAAAGATCCAATGCTGTTATCAGGTAACATGAAGCCTCAGTATTATTTAAAGTTCTCCTCACTGGTTGTTACCAGAAGATGATGGTGATGTGAGTTTGTTTGAAAACAAAACTTTGACTTTGATTTTTCCAGCCATCCTAACATGTTGTTCAGAGATGATCCATAATGCTTGTAGACGTCTGCAAAACTGACCGAGCCGAGTTCATTTAAATAATACAATACACATTATCTTCAAAGTCTGGCTTTAGGTGATTCCATTCTTTATTCAAATTAAATGACTGATAACCCTTGTGCAGCTTCATCATATCAAAATGTAATTCATTTTTTAGAGACTATTAAATTTGGTCACATGTACAGCGAGGTCAGTGGGGAAACTGACCCTAATCTTACCTCAAAAAAATGAATTATTAAAACAATAATGAAAAGAAACTGCTTTGATTTTGATTTTATATTTGACCTCATGTCTTGAGCTTCTTAGACCTAAATAGACCTCTAATAGATAGTGACTAGCTTTATATAAAAAAACTTTTTACAGTGTGACAACAAAGATTCTACATAAAGGGATAGTTTTGGATTTTTTTTAAGTGGGGTTGTATGAGGTAATTATAGTCCGTGTATTACATACAGTAGATGTCAGTTGGCAGGCCCCCACTTCATAGTTAGTTTGTTTGCATCATTGTGTGACTTTGGTGAATCTAAACTAACCCTCTTAAAAACACTCAAGTCACATAGTAACTGATTGAGGTGGCAGTAGACCAGCAGTTGCTGTTTTCAGTGATGTTAAATAACAACATAACGGCCTTAGTACCCCATTGGAAATCGCTGTAGTAAAGGTGAAGCGGTGAACATACTCTGAATGTAGTGGGCATTAAAGTGATAGATTTTTTTTTAGCTGGTTAAAGTATGTTTTGCTGCTGCCCCCAAGTTGCTAAGCTTATGTGTCAGTACTCCTGCTGCTTCTCCAAACTGGGGGCATGCTGACTGACATCTACTGTGTGTTGTACACTGACTATGCATAAGTACCTCATACAACCCCACTCCAAAAGATTCGAGCTACACTTTACAGCTGCAGATTTACAGCAGCTCCTGTTCTCATGATAATTAGCTTATGCTTTTAGAGATAGGTCTCTGTGTGTGTTGGTAATTTGCATGGCGTTAGTGTCAAACTGAATTGAAAGTGGATCAGTGTCCTGATTCAGCTGCTCACTGTCATCAATTAGCCACCGTCCAAAACCCCCCAGATGTAAAGCTTGATAAAGCTGAATTTTGTTGTTTGGAGTAAATGTGCACAAAAGGCTTTCAACACTGTTAGATAGTTTTGTTTTTACTCAAACTCAGTTGGCCAGAAGTGTGTAGGGATCCTGGAGAAACACTTGTGTAGTTCATCTGGTTCTCTACTGGCGCACCTCCAAGAGAGAGGAGTGTACACTGTGTGTGCATGTGCGTGTGCATGTGCATGTGCGTGTGTGTACACATTGCTCCACCACTGCGTTTTGATTTCTCTCAGCACAGGCTGTACCCCTTCTACCATCACTCCCAGGAATGAAAGAAAAGCATCTTCTAATTAACGGAGAGATGAGAGAACTTTTAAATGCTTTGTATTTTTCAGCCTATCGCTCTCTGTCTTCGCTCTCTTTTGCTCTGAGTTAAGCTTGTTTTCTGTTACTTGCCTTTTCTGTATAAAATTGATAAGATTTTCTTGTGTCCTGAGAGGGACGGAAACCCAGAGATCTCTGTAGAAACTCTGTTGTAGCTTCTCAGATTTAATTTAATTCACCCAGACTGACAAATGGCTTTTGATTAAAGGCAGTTGATTAAAGGTTTGGAGGGTATTTGCATCAGTGACTGTTCCTTTCTCTTTTAACTTGCAAGCGTACCATTCCTTTTGTATTTATTGCCTCTATTTGAAAGCCTTCATTTATGTTATCCCTCTTTATGTCACTGAACATGTCACTTGAAAGCCGGCTTAAACCACCTTCTCAGTAATCAAAAGAATCTTGCTCAACATTTAGCCTAAACCAAAAAAGTCAAAGCCATAAATAAGTTATATTTGGTCAGGGTTAAAGCTACTGCCAAAGTATTAACGGAAACATGGTATATCACTCCTGGAATCAGAGCGGAACTCAGCATGTATCCCTGAGTCAGATACTGTACATACCCTTTCCCTCCCTCCCTCATTGACTGACATTTTATTTCCCTCCTCTGTCCAAAGGCACCCATGTAATGGAAGGCTCAGGGAAAATGGTGGTCACTGCTGTGGGTGTCAACTCTCAAACTGGAATTATCTTCACTTTACTTGGGAGCAGTGAGGAGGACGACGATGATGAGGAGGAAAAGAAAAGGGAAAAGGAGGAAAAGAAGAAACAGAGAAAAAGTTAGTATCCCTGCTTATTTGCCTTCCTTATTCTGTTGCTCGCATGTTTGTGTGGATGCCATTTACATTTTCAACCACCAATTTTGCATCTCACATAAAGAGCTTTTTTAATATTAAAAGCAGAAAGGGCTGAGCCTGCACAGAAAATTGTTGTTGACCTGACACAGTTGCATCCACACTGAGAGCGGTAGTTGATAAGATGGGTACGGTACTGAGGAGGAATTAGGTATACTCTCCTATATAGTCCAGTGCCTTTTTGGCTGATAGCTGGGTATGCTGTGTACCTGTGTATATCCTTCACTACACCTCTGCTGAAAACACAGGTTTGACAACTTGCACAAGTTAGGAATGCCTCTTTGAGAGCACAGCAACAGAGTCAAGGCCCAGGGCTTAGCTGTAGGAGATTCTGCAGTTCATTTTTATTTTACAGATATTTTCTTGATTAATTCTTTAGTCTATTAAAAGTCGAAAGTAGTGAAAATGCCCCTTATAATCCCCCACAGCCCAGTAAAAAATAGTTGGCTTATCACTGTCATAAAATCACAGCAGGGGTTTATTGCTGTGCAAGGACTGTTTTTGAATCTACAAAATCTGACAACTATGCATGTAATATTAGGGCTGTGTATTGACAAGAATCTGGCAGTACAATACTTATGACGATACAGAGGTTACGAGTCAATATATGTAATGATACTGTAAATATAATAAATAGATACAAGAAAGCTGTCAGTGCTATCAGTGCACCTTTTTATAACTGCCTGTTTCATAGGCCTGTGCTCTTTGTGTTTACGCTAGTGATATGTTATGATGTTGGAGAGGAAAAGTCAAATGGCAGTACTGTACATGTGTCCCATTTTGTGAACATGATATGTCAGGAACACCTGGATGGATTTTTTTCAAAGTCAGCACAAATGTCCACTTGGACTTGAGGATGAACAGATGAGAATTTGGTGGGCCAAGGTCAATGTCACTGTGACCTGACAGAACACATTTTTGGGCTTAACTCAAGAATTCACTTGCTAATGATGAAATAACTTTCAAACAAATGTCTAATAGGAATATAATGATGAGGTAATGACATTTTATATTGAAAAGGTTAACGTCACATGTGACATCGTAATTTTCTGCATAAACACTTTTCTGGCCATTACTTAACGTGATATCTCAGAAACAGAGGGGGAGACATGTGGTCATACTGAACTGGTGACACTAATCTTGAAACTGTGCTGATCGTAAATATCTATGTGCTGCTGGGTTGAAGATGTGTGTGAAGCTGCTTATAGAATTTGTAGCTTCTTTGCAGCAACATCCATATTTAAAACATTGTCTACTGTCATAGCTTTGTGTTCTATCCTGTTCCTCTGGTCATCTACCAGCTTCCATTTTGCTAAAAAACATGCTTAATACTTTTAATTAATTTCCTTCAAAGTTTTCACTATATATAGTAAAGAGTCTGAAAAGACATGGATGTAAACGGCAGCTTGACTAGTTGGTGGAGGCACACAGTATCATGAAACGTTATATTGCGATAATCAAGGGTATCAATGTTTTGACACCCCTACATAATTTACACACACATATGCAATAAAAATACATACAAGGGCTGCAACTAACCATTATTTCAATTGTGGATTCATCTGATTATTTTCTCGATTAATCAGTTAGTTGTTTGGTGGATAAAATGTCAGAAACTGGTGAGAAATGTTGATCAATGTTTCCATTATGTCCTCAGATGTCTTGCTTTGTCCACAACTCATATGTGTCTTTTTCACTGTCATAGAGGAGTAAATTAACCAGAAAATATTCACATTTAAGAAGCTTGAGTCAGAGAATTTTGACCTTTTTTCTTAAATAATAACTCTAACAAATTACTTGATTATCAAATTAGTTGGTGATTGATTTAATAGTTGACAGGTAATCGATTAATTGAGTAATCGTTGCAGCTGCAATAGTGGTTTAATAGTACAGTTACTGTGTATCACCCACCATTTGTATTTCACTGACAACCACTGACTGCACTGTGTTTTTGTTCCACAGACAAGAAGCAGGATGGATCTGTGGAAAATCGTAAGAAAGGTAAGTTGCTTGCCACACACACACACACACACACACACACACACACACACACACACACACACACACACACACACATACACACAACTATATATAATTGCTGTACATCTTAGCGCCTACATTTATGCATTAGCCTTTAGCTGTATCAGTGTCTCCCCCACACTCAACAGCACATCAGGTCAAAGCCTCAATTTGTTAATAATTGGCTGCAGTGGTTTTTGTGCAAGTAACGAGGAGTTGGAATATTTTTGCATGTCCTCGCGTCAGTTTATACTTGGTACTGGCTGTTCTTGCCTGTCCATTGTACTGTCTGACCCTCCCTTCTGTCTCTGTCTCCTCTTTTCTCGTCCTTCCCTGGCACATTGCGCTTTGAGCAGCAGGTGCTACTGAATCCAGTTATAGCGATTAGTGATGAGGAGATTAAAGCCATGCAACAATTCTGGGGCCAGAACATCTGCTTTCCCACCCATCTCTCTCTCTGACTCTCCCTCAGGCCCCCACAATTTGATTTCTATTGATGTCCCAATCCGAACTATTCAGAGTCAAACTGCCTCCGCAAAGACTGGGACAATTTCAGACTGACAACAATGATAATGAGGCTGTTTAGCGGTAACTCAGCCAGCTAGCCAGGCTTGTAGTCCTGCTGGGACACTATGATCAGTTGTGCTTGGGTCTGTGACCACAACCCTGGCGCTAGTCCCTGGTGCACAGATTCCCTCTGCCTGCCAGGAATCAACAGTAATCCTTTAGACTGAGATTACACAGGCCATGTAAGAGCAGAACAAGCCACAGTCCACAGCAGCTGCAGTAGCCCAGTGTTAATGCCCCTCCTCTTCCTGCTACATACATTCACACACAATACCAGGCTACTGTCCATACTGTAGTAAACAGAGATTTTAGCATTGGACAGTGAAACAAGGGCTGCATGTGCTTATAAAAGGCAGGAGTGCAGAAATTACACAACTTGGAAACTGTAATAATACCAGCAGAAATGAGAGAAATGGAAAAGTGTACTGTAGCAGCAGTGGTAGAGCCTGTGCCCGGCAGAGCTAATGATTTTGTCGTGGTGAGTGACACGACAGAGACCAGCCCCTGCTGGCCCGCCGGCTGCCTCTCCTTCCTCCTTTGCCATTAGAGGCTTTGCGTTTCCAAGGTTACCTGGTTAGACGTGGGTTTGGGATTCCTGTCAGTTCTGCACGCGAGGGAGGGAGGGGGGGTCCAGAGGGATGTTGAGGAAGAGATGAAAGAGATTTATGGGAATTTAACTGGCAACAACTGCTGCGGTCGCTGTCGAAGGAGGCGGCGATTCCTCAGACAGATCCCAGTGCTGCTAGCCAGTTAACCTGTTCTTTAAATCTCTAGGTGGGAGTATGGTAATTACACTCCCAAATCTTGCAGCTAATTACTGTGCAGTCAGATCACTGCAAACATAATTACAGTGACATTTCCCAAGTTCCATGGCTAAAAGTGAAGCAATGCTTAAATTTTGAGTGATGTGACATCTCTGTTACTCTTCAGAGTCATTTGTTATTTTATCTGTTATCTTCAAATACAGTGCTTTGTTGTGTTACACTTGAAATATTACCGTAATGTAGCTATCATGCTGTTCTGAAGGGTTTGTTGTGACTTGTTACCGGCCAAATCAGATAACTTCAGGATCAAATTTAGTCCAGACCTGTTGTTGATCAACTTCCTCTTAAAGGGAAACTTAGGTATTTTATCTTATTTATGTGTCTTATGTGACAAATGGAGACAACAGTTTTTGAAATTGGTCAAGTATTTAGAGAGCTGGAACAGCGAAACGGGCTACAATGTTATACCTACATGCAAATGTGCACTGTCAATTTAGGTCCATTTGCCACTGACAGGCTCAGATTGTCATTAGAAGTGTCTGATAACGTTACAAAAAGGGCCCTACACCAGTCTGTTTGTTATGTTAACCAAGTGTCACTCAAGGAAGCAGGATATATTTTTGTGTTGCCTAACAGGAACCTGCTGAAAAACTGAGTCAGGCCAGTTTTAACAGTAACATACCTCATGTTACTTTCAATTTCTTTCCTGTATAAATAAAAATGAAAAAATGATGTAGGCGTATTGTTTTGAAATCTTGCGAGAGTTGGAAATGTTATTGAGAGCTGGAGAGAGGAGTACCAGGAAGAGTTTGCTGTGTTGGAGTACAGACAGTGTAGCTTAGTGTCAAGCGGCACTTGGCCACGAACACTAATAAACAGACCAGATTTGGTTGAGGTACATGCATAATTGTTCATAAGGATTGCATTGCAGCCTGTTTCATTGCTGTGGCTGCAGCGGTCTCTCTTAATACTAGACCAATGTCAAAAATTGTTGTCTCCATCATTTACTCAGACACAACATGGGAAAATGGGGTCCAGGTTGAAAGATACCAAAGTTCCCTTTAAAACAAACATAACAGAATATAGGGAGCTCAAATATTAAAGCTGATGTAGTTGTAACTTAAATAAAAGTCTGTTATTTGACCACATACAGTTAATTCATTCACTGGTGTAACAGCAGAGTTTGTATTTCACGTCTTGCAAATGTAAGCAAATAGGCTAATCTGTGGTGCCTGATTAAAGACTGCAGCTCTTGTGTGTTCTTTTGGTTATGCTGATTTGTTAAAACTGCGAGACTGCTTTGCTGCTCTCTCCATAAATCCTGAAATCTGTTTAAATATGAAGATACTGCACACACGTGTTGCTTTGTATAAAAATCAGATTGGGTCTATTAAATGTATGTGCCACACTCCATGCAACAACTTTTCTTGTTCTTTGCTGCAGCTAAAGCACAGGACGGTGCTGCGATGGAAATGCAGCCACTAAACAGCGACGAGGGAGGCGATGCGGAGGAGAAGAAGAAAGCCAACCTGCCAAAGAAAGAGAAGTCTGTTCTCCAGGGCAAACTGACCAAACTAGCTGTACAGATTGGCAAAGCAGGTGAGTCTGACAAACATGTAATTCTGGCATGGCTGAACGTCATGCACTTGTGCTCTTGTTTCGTCTAGCTGTTTCCTGTATCCTCTGTCCTAAGGCACTGAATTCATTAATCTAAAAATAAGGTCTTTATTGGAATTAAAATGTCTTCAGTCAATCCTGAAAAGTCTTAAAAATGCAAAGACTTTTGGAAGTGGAAGTAGGTTTTTACAAATCTTTTTTGTTTATTTGTTTGTTCTTTTTGATGTTGCATTGTAAAATTTCACAATAATTGATAACATCTATGATATTTTACAAGTTTTTCAAGTTACTGAATGCCTCTTGCCTGAACGTCACCCAGATCAGGATAGTGAAACCAAACACGCTCATATTTTGTTTCTGACTGACACTCAGAACAGTTGATCCACTGTCTGCTAGCTGGCTGTCACTGCACCCTGGATGACATGGGGAAGTGCAGATTAAATGTAAATTTGCTATTTAAAAGATTACGTGTTATAGCTGAAACCAGTACAGGCCAATGCAAATGAGTCTTATTGTACTTAATGGAAAAAGTTTTTTAGATTCGGCACAATGGGAATCAATGCAGCTAAAACCAAAATGCAGAGTTCAGGCCTTTTTACACAGATATTTTGCTTTAGAGCTGCAGCAAAGTCTCTTCATTATGCTGGCTTTACTTTTTTCCACAGAACCAAACGAGGGCAACATAATGCAGCCCAAGTGTGTGTTTTTTTTAGATAGTGTGCTGGCATTGTGGAAGCAAAAGAGGTATGATGGGCATGACATGTCAGGTAGCACCATCTAATCAATAACAATGACAGAACATGGCAATAACAATCGCTTACTGTCCCTGTTATAATGGCAGTTGATCTCGTCCTCCTCGCGAACCTCATTTTCTCTTCAATGTTCAATGTTCTGCTTTTCCACTCTAAGTTAGCTGCTAACTGCTGCTAGCTGCTTCTTAAATCTCCCAGCCGTGAGTCACACACATAACATGTCGTCAAAATATCACATATTTCCCGTCCGTGGTCCTGTCCTGCTAGCTGTCCATATAACACAGATGTCCGTTCAGTGCTGTTACCATCTCTGCTGCCGGCTCAGAGGCAAGACAGCTCTCTCCCCCCATCCCAAAATTGCATCTTTAATACAGAACAGTGAGGTGGAATAACTTTGAACAGGCAGTGTAAAAGGGACTTTAGAAACACAGAATCCCCAAGAATGCATGAACAAACAGCAGGTTATTCCCAGTTCTGTTCTACCCTCATATTTGCCACAGGACAAAATGTTTTGTTACAATAAACATTTGGGCAAAATTGTCCCTAACCGCCCAGTACTGATGTTGGGTTTTTTTTTTCTTCAGTTTTGGTTTGGTTTTTCATTTTGTAAAATTCCAACTTGTCTTAAACTATAAAAACCCTGTAAATGATATCCATATGACTGAGTGATCATCCTCTGTTCTTCCTTGTCTCTCTCAGGACTGGTTATGTCAGCCATCACTGTCATTATCCTGGTGGTGCTGTTTGTAGTAGACACCTTCTGGATCCAGAATCTGCCCTGGGTCAAAGACTGCACGCCCATTTACATCCAGTTCTTTGTGAAATTCTTCATCATTGGCGTCACTGTTCTGGTGGTGGCTGTTCCCGAAGGCCTGCCGCTTGCTGTAACAATCTCCCTGGCGTACTCCGTTAAGGTAAAGTCCGTTTGCCAAGTGAGCTGTGGCCAGTGCTGACCAGCTTACACTTTAGCCTATTAAAACTAGCACGCCAGGCTGTTAAGATAAGGAGACTTGGCTAAGTGATACCCTAAAGCTAAGCTATGATCCCATGTGCTGAATTTGTTTGCCAACAGAGGGTTTTATCCAATCAAGGAAGTATTGATTTCAGTCTTGTAGCTCTTACACATATTTCAGTTAAAGTTGTATTCATCTCAGATCATATACTGCTTTGTGATGCTGGATTTAGTTGCGTTAAGTCATTTGATATTTTGTTTCATTTTCCTACAGAAAATGATGAAAGACAACAACCTGGTACGACATTTGGATGCCTGTGAGACTATGGGCAATGCCACCGCCATCTGCTCTGACAAGACTGGTACGCTCACCATGAACCGCATGACTGTGGTTCAGGCCTACATCGCTGAAAAACACTTCAAGAAGGTCCCCGAACCAGAGAACATCCCCTCCTCCACTTTAGACATGCTGATTCTGGGCATCGCAGTCAATTGCGCCTACACTACTAAGATCATGGTAGGCCTGAGACAAGCAATGTGCCTCTGAAATACACTATGTATCACCACGAATATTTTCTTGTACTGTTTTTACTTACTGTCCTCCCACCTTTTCCTTCAGCCTCCAGAGAAAGAAGGGGGCCTGCCACGGCAGGTGGGTAACAAGACCGAATGTGCCTTGCTTGGCTTTGCTAAAGACCTGAAGCGTGACTATCAGGCCATACGCAACGAGATCCCCGAAGAGAAACTATACAAAGTCTACACCTTCAACTCAGTCCGCAAGTCTATGAGCACTGTGTTGAAGATGGCCGATGGCAGCTACCGTATGTTCAGCAAAGGAGCCTCAGAAATTCTCCTGAAAAAGTAAGAAAACGTTTTTATATTTATATGTTGCACTGTGTGGTTTATGCAGGAATCAGCATTAAGGCTTTGCCGGCACAAGTTTATTTTTGTAAGGCAAGTGGAGGAGATATTTACCTGCCTGCTGGACAAGTGAAAAGTCATGAACCAAAAAACAAAAACCAAAAAAAAAAAAAAAAAAACGTGTCTTGGGGCGATGGTGGCTTAGTGGATAGAGCAGGCGCCCCATATTCAAGGCTGTTCCCGCAGCGGCCCGGGTTCAACTCCAGCCTGTGGCCGTTTGCTGCATGTCATTCCCCCTCTCTGTCCCCCCTTCACACTTTTCAACCCTATCAATTAAAGGCAAAAAATGCCCTAAAAAATATCTTTAAAAAAACAAACAAACAACAACAACAAAAAAACATGTCTTCATATTATCTGCCGCTCATCACTTGTCTTTAAGTTAAATGAATACATTCCGAATACTGATTTGAAACTGAGGGTGTGTATCCACATACCATTTTTCTTTGGCAGAAAAGCAGTGGCCAGGTGACAGGGGGTGACAGGAGTTTTGTTTCTTCAACAACAATATCTTGATGTGCCTGGCAGCTAGGCAGCTAACGTAACACTGCATTAACAGAGGGTTGATGTCACAGTTAACTCCAAGCAAAGTGTGCGGTGGTGGAAGCACAACACTCACCAGCATCATTTAGTGTCCAGCTGATCTGTTACCCCAAATGGGCTCTTTTGTCTTTATTGTGATAGTTTCAGGATAGACTGGAGCTAAGGGAACTTCAGCACCTTTCTGAACAGTTTTGATATTTTAAAGTTGAAGTTCTTGGAGCAGTCACATAAGAAAGCCAGAGCACTCGGAACAAGGACACTGGGCACTGCACTTTTTCTATGTTTTGTCCCCACTTGGAACAATTGGAAAAAAGATGCAGGCGCCCAGAAAAATACGCTATGTGGTCACAGGCCCTAATGTATTATTTTTGCACAATATGTCCAGCACAGAATGCCTTGATAGACCAATCAGGAGTCGGTTCAGGTATTTCGCTGAGTAGGAACCACTCTTAGGTCAAATATTTTTCCTCAGAAAAACGGTGGTGGCAATTTTGGCGGTGAATTGCCAGGGAAAGAACCAAGAAAAACAGCTAAGCTACAAACATAGGTAACTGGAGTGAGGGGGAACGTAACTGAGAGACAGCATGTGCGATCACTGACAGTGGCAGTGAGAAGCACCAGTCAGGCATACATGACATAGCTGCCAATTTGGCTGATAGCTGATTTATAAATGATTATAGAAATAGTTACTAGTAAAGAGTGTGTATTTGATTCATTTTTATGTCAAAACAGGTGAAATCATAACCTCCTTAACAGAAGTAATTGAATAATATGAATGAAAAACAAAGCAGAACGTGGCTGCTAATCAATCGCATCGAAACAGATTTAAGGCTGCTGACCTGTCGTGACAAGAAATCATTTACACTTCTCTCCTGGTTGATAGCAAAAGGTGGAAATGTTACATATATACTTAAATGGAATTCATAAACCATTTAAATGTGTTTGTTTGGCAGCATTCTGCACTCACACACGAAATTGAAAAAAGTAAATTATTAGATTTTTACCCGGTCAAGTAACTTTTGTGCCTTGAGAAGTGAAAAGTAAAGCAGTGGTTTGTGTTTACGTGTTTTATTCCTTTTTGGATTTTACACTGAAGGGAAGACGTCTCATCACTTGTGTCCACATAAATTATTCTACTCAACAAAAGGTTATTCTGTAGATTTTTCCACTTGTTCCAGCTGGCCAGCCTTTGCAGTAAATGATATGTGTAATGGCTTAAGCAGCTAAGAAGTTCAAGTGCATCCCACCCAAGCCCCTTACTTTGCGACTTAAAAACAGGCGCTGAGAAAATGAGCCGGTAACAACTCTGTAAGCCTCTTAACCAAGCAGGCTTCTTTTTAACCCACAGAGGGCTTAGTGTGACTTCTTACTTCTGCAGCTCACCATTCAAACACTTTGTCTTCTCCTCTGTCGTTAACCCTTTATCTCATCTAAATTATTTTCTCCATTTACAGTTCCATACCTTTCTCCTCCTTTATCCATATTCCCCAGCTGTATCTCTCTTAATGCCTTTCTACATCTGGATACTTTACCTTCTTCTCTACGCTTGTTTATAAATATGTCCTCTTTTCACCTCCCAGGTGCTATAAAATCCTGACAGCAAATGGTGAGTCCAAGGTGTTTCGCCCTCGGGACAGAGATGACATGGTTAAGAAAGTCATCGAACCCATGGCCTCAGAGGGCCTTAGGACCATCTGCCTTGGATACAGAGATTTCCCTGCCACTGAGGGGGAGCCCGACTGGGACAATGAAAATGATATTCTTTCTGGACTGACCTGCATCAGCGTGGTTGGAATCGAAGACCCTGTGAGACCCGAGGTTAGTGGCTACATGCGTTTGGACGCACATCAGCATAAGGTCACATCACAGCTGTCTTAATTGAAAGAGAATTTAATTGACAAATTTGAGTAGCCTTCAATCAGGTGGACAGTTCATAGCAGAAATGCAACTTGCGTGTAGGGACAAACGGGGTTTTTCCTGCTTAGAGGAATTTTTGGCGCCCTACAAAGAGAGTTTAACCAGCGCCAAAATCATAAAAATTTAGAATAAACAAGAGCAAGTCAAGTCCTTTCTGAAGGTGTTTACTAGCAGTTTGTCAAACATAAACTAAACACAATGTGTTTGAGTTCCAGCAGTCAACTCCTGTCTCATGCAGCCGCTGTGTTTTACATACACAGCTGGAGCTGGACAGACCTGCTAAACTACATTTTCTGACTGGGTTTAAAACACGCTGTGAAGCTAGCACTAATAGGAGAGAGCACTTTCTGTGATTTATCATAAAACCAAACGGAGTATTTCCGATAGGTGAGAATGCTTCTGACACAGCAATCTCCTGTTGTGTGTTACATGTGTGAGAGTGCATTTAAGGGTTTCATTTACTCAAGAATAATAGACATTTTTGTTTTTGAAATGGTGACTAAATCTGGCACATTTACATGACTTAAATGATCATGTTAATTAATGCGCACTCTCCCTTTCTAAATAAAATAAACATAAACATACAATTCTGTCAGATATTGTAACAGACTCATTGCCTTACTGTACCGTTACTGAGACATAAGGACAGAAAATGTCCCATCCAGTTTGGCTCATCAGATACACATGGCCTCTCAACGTGGTGACAGCTCAAGTGGTGCAGCTTCTGGTCACATAATGCTCCCGGCACCAGGAACAAATATGCGTAAATCTGCTGTTATATACAGTTCAGTAGCACTCACTTTATGTCTATTCTTTCTGTGGCTATGTTGAATCATTGCTCAGTCAATCATTACATTATCCTTAATTTCTATCATTTGGGTATCAGTCTGGTGTTTTTATTGTTTTATATCCCAATTTGCCTGCACTCTTATTTTATGGCTGTGCTGTATTCCAATGTGCAGAACCCCAGGAAGACTAGAGGCGCATACATGTGCTTCTAATGGGGATCCTTGAATACACAATAAACTGTACACTGAGCAATCATGCTGAGGCCAATTTTGAGCCAGGAAAATCCCTGGAAAGCACGTGAATATTACTAACGAATTTCACAGACGCAAGCGCCATTAATAAACTGATCAGATGGTGCCTAGGAGAAGACATCCAGCACTAAAGATAAATCCCATGATGGGACAAACTGCTTAGACATGGTGGAGTTTACAGCTTTTTTAGCTACACAAAGTGCAACTGGATTCTGGGCCTTACTGTTGTCTTCATCAGCTCCATGTTTTGCACGAGCATCAGCTGCCCAAGGATCAGGATGTGATGGTGTAGCAAGGCAAAATCATGTATACCTGATCTGAAGAGCGACACTCAAAGGCGGCATGAAAAGCCAGCCGTTGTAGCCTTTGCACTCAGTGACAAAAATAGTTGTGTCAAGAACAAAGAAGAGACTGACAGAGATGTTCACACCGCGGGTCTTTGAATGTCTCTTTTGGGAAGTTACAGCAAATTTTGTACACAGCTCTCCCTATTCCTACATCAGAGAGGTGTGGAGGGGAGGGGGTTTCCGTAGCTCTCTGTCCATCCGACAAGCACTTCTGAAGAGGCGTACTGGCAGCTTAATGGGTTAGCTTGCTCCACTGGGCTGTTGAGCACCCAGGCTTTCTGAGTAAAGCAAGAACATTGACAGACAGGAGATGCTGCGTCAGCCATTTTTAAACATGAGGAGTGGCTCCACTCAGATACTGAACCTATACAGGAGTTATGATATTGAGGCTTTTGAGGGAGTGGTTCCACAGTGAGACGACTAAATGGATGTTTGAAATAGAGCTGGGTCATTAGCTCGCTAGATGAACCACTTTCTCCTACAGTCACTCATTTACTTTGGCTTTCTGCCATTTTTGTGCTGGGCAGGTAACATACATTCATTTGCTGGAAACAAGTGCCTGTGGTTCGGAAGCTGCTTGATAAGAGCAGTGAGACTCCAGCGTACAGTCTCTATATAAATCTAAACCTAAACAACAAGATAAAAGCTGCGTAGAGCTGCAGTTTCACTAATGACCGCTTTACAAAAACTGAACTTTAATTTTAATATCCCCAGTGATATGCAAAACACGCATTTCCTCATTCACTATGTTTCCGCTTTCCCTCAGGTCCCAGACGCCATCAGGAAATGCCAGCGTGCTGGTATCACAGTGCGGATGGTCACTGGGGACAACATCAACACGGCTCGAGCCATCGCCACCAAGTGTGGCATCCTCCAGCCTGGAGATGACTTCATCTGCCTGGAGGGCAAAGAGTTCAACCGAAGGATACGCAATGAAAAAGGAGAGGTGGGCCACAGCACAAAAGTGTACCTCAGAGACTGTTGAAAGTGTTCTGTGTGGATTCTATTAGGGTTTTGTCTCATGTTTCTAGATTGAACAAGAACGCATTGACAAGATCTGGCCCAAACTACGAGTACTGGCTCGCTCCTCCCCCACAGACAAACACACCTTAGTCAAAGGTACGTCTGTCATTCTGGTGTGAGTAAAATATGTGATGTTAATTTATTGTTTTCAGCTTCAAGGTTTCACTTTAAATATTCATGTTTTATTTCTCTAGGTATTATTGACAGCACAGTGATGGAACAAAGACAAGTTGTAGCAGTGACTGGAGATGGTACTAATGATGGTCCTGCCTTGAAGAAAGCCGATGTCGGCTTTGCCATGGTGAGTACTGTCTTCAAAGAAGCAGTTTGAAGAATTTAGTGGCATCTAGCAGTTAGGATTGCAGATTGCAGCCAGCTGAAACTTCATTCATTTAGAATTCTTCTAGTGTTCATTGTTCAGGAGATTTTTACTGGGAGCTAAATTATCCTCAGAGGTCTATTCCTCTCCCGCAGAATCATACCAGATGATTAAAACTGGTAATAAAATACTGAATAAAGCGGTTTCATGCTACAAATCAGTGTTTTTCTGATGCTTTTGAGCTTCTCGCAGATAGCTAGCCCAGCATCTGCTGATGTGTGCTCACCTTCTCTCTCTGGTAACTTAAGATCCAGACATTCAGGAGGTCTTTATCTGGAGCCCAATTTTATCCGCAGAGGTCTCTTCCTCTAAAATAAACAGATCTTGTGTTTAAAAAAAATCACCCGACGCTATTGTAGATGGGCTGCTAACTACGGTGACCAACATGAAAATGCCAATGGCCCTATCTAGAGCCAGTATTTGGTTTGTCCGTTCTGGGCAACTGTAGAAACGTTGCAGTACAACATGGACGAGGCTCTGCTCCCTATGTAGAAATAAACAGCTCAATGTAAGGTAATGCAAAGATTCTTATTTTCAGGTGATTATACACTAAAAAAAAAGCATACTCTTTAATGATCGTTAATTCAATTTCTACCAGTATATCCCCCTTAATCCTGCACACTGGACCTTTAATTAGACTAGAAGTCAAGTATAAGATGCTAACCTGGCAACAACAGTTCATTTGCAGTAGTTGTAGTGATGTAGAAACATT
Source organism: Epinephelus lanceolatus (assembly GCF_041903045.1). Taxonomy (NCBI): domain Eukaryota; kingdom Metazoa; phylum Chordata; class Actinopteri; order Perciformes; family Serranidae; genus Epinephelus; species Epinephelus lanceolatus. The sequence continues at coordinate 15,420,812 of NC_135756.1, forward strand.
AGAAATTTATAATATATTGTGATCAGATGCCGAAAGATTCTTTGTCATTATATACTTTTTTTGGTCTCCAGGGTATTGCCGGCACCGATGTCGCCAAGGAGGCATCTGACATCATCCTGACTGATGACAATTTCTCCAGCATCGTCAAGGCCGTCATGTGGGGACGCAACGTCTATGACAGCATCTCCAAATTCCTCCAGTTTCAGTTGACTGTCAATGTGGTGGCTGTCATCGTAGCATTCACAGGAGCCTGCATCACACAGGTGAGAAATAACAGAGCTGGTTTCACATTGATAAGAAGGCACGGGCCTGAAGGGGGTGAAACTGTGAAAGGTTTTATCTACTAGGTCACTAAAGGTTTGTTTTAAATCAACGAAGTTTTCTGTTCACCATATCTGTATAGAGATCAGGGTTATCATAGTTAATGAAAACGAAAACTAGCAGTGATTTTTTTTTTTTTTTTTTTTTTTACTAAAATAAAGATAAAGAAAAAACAGTTGCAAAAACTTGAAAACTAAATAAAATTTCAATGAACAAAGCGACATGAAACTGAAACGAAACAGAATTGCAGGGGGAAAATCTGCTTTTGTTTTCTCCCTCCACGTGCTCTGTGCTTTACCACTATGTCCTGTTCTGTTGGACATCTTGATGTCGTTACAAAAGGTGGCGGCAATGCAACATGTTGCGGATATTGGCGACAGTTAAACCCCACAGGAGGGAAAAAAAAGAGAATGTTTGATGTGCAAGTGAGATTTTCTGAAAATGGTTAAAGGTGCAGGTAGAAAGATACTAAAAAGTGTTGCCTTCCTGGGGCGCCTAGCAGCTCAGTGGTTAGAATGGGCGTGTCATATACAAAGGAAGTGTCTTTGCCGCAGCGACCACAGATTCGATTCCAACCTATGGCCCTTTGTTTCATGTCATCCCCCTTTCTCTCTCTCCCCTTTCACACTAATAATCTGTCATGTCATATAAAGGCAAAAGCGAGAAAAAGTCATCTTCAAAAAAATGTGTGCTTTCCTGATAGTACTTTAAAAAAAACTAAAGCTAAATGAAAACTAAACTAAAACAAATTAATTACCTAAAATAGAAATAAATATGTACTGTATGCACCCCAAAAACCTAAATGAAAGACAAAATAAAAAATGAAAAACAAATGAAAATATGAAAACTCTGTTGGGGATCCAGCAATGAAATCTGTGGAGAAACTTTGTGTCTGGTTTAATTAAAAAATATATATATAGAAACGTGCTCTGCACCTTTAAACTGTCTTAATTTTGTTATAAAGAGACCTATTGAATTTCCTCATGCATTAGAAATGATAAGCACCTGTGAAATTCCTTAATGATTTTTTAATTCATGTCTTTTGTAGCTGCCCTGTGCTGTCCTCTGCAGCCTAATGCAGTCATTACTGTGTCGTCTTACGTCTCTCTCCCAAAATAATGCATATCTGTCTTGAATATTCAACATATTTCTCTGACCTAGTTGTCTTGATTTCCATAAAATCTCATCCTGTAACCATAACTTGTCATTTTTTATACCATTTGCATGCATGTACAGAAACCAAATGGCTGACACCATGCTGCGGTCAAGGACATAATTCATGTTCCACATGCAAATTGAAATATCTCCAATAGATGCCTTGGATTTTCATGGTGTTTGAGATTTTAAAGTGTGTGTGACAGTAGCTCCTTTCACACATGCACTGCCACCCTGAACTTATTTGGACATTACCCGGAGGAGCTGTATGTGAGAACGCAAATGGATTGGATGTTCAGTGGACTTTATCCTGCCAGCTCCCTCTTACAAAACCCTGTGTGTGAATAGAGCAGGTCATTGTCCAGAGAAGTCACAGCGAGTGAGTGGATGTGTTGATGACATTTTTATCATGTAACTGGTGCTGAAGCAGAAAAATACAAAAATTAGAGGGTGAAGAACAAGGGTCATTTATGAAAAAGTCTGACAGGAGAGGCAACAACATTCAGCAACGTCTTTTGATGAGGGTTGAAGCCTAAATAGTCAGACAAATTTGGCAAGACACTTTGTTGTTTATTTAATTACGAAGCAGCTCCGTATATTGGTGGGTTATTTTTTATTCCTCACTCTCTTCCCCATCTTCTCAACCTAATTTGGTGCCTCTCTCTCTCTCTCTCTCTCTCTCTGCCTCCAGGACTCTCCACTGAAAGCAGTCCAGATGTTATGGGTCAACCTCATCATGGACACCTTCGCTTCACTCGCCCTCGCCACAGAGCCCCCGACAGAAGCCCTGCTGCTAAGGAAGCCATATGGCCGCAACAAGCCTCTCATCTCCCGCACCATGATGAAGAACATCCTGGGTCAGGGAGTGTTCCAGCTAATCATCATCTTCACTCTGCTCTTCGCCGGTAAGAAGCTTCACTGGGCGCAGTTCTATATGTGCGCATGTCCTGGATAAATCCATGCGTTTATTTTAAAACATTCTCCCCGACTGCTCCTGCAGGAGAGAAGTTGTTTGACATTGACAGCGGCAGGAATGCACCCCTCCACGCCCCGCCTTCTGAACACTACACCATTGTCTTCAATACCTTTGTACTGATGCAGCTTTTCAACGAGATTAATGCCCGAAAGATCCACGGTGAAAGGAATGTCTTTGAAGGCATCTTCAACAACCTTATCTTCTGTAGTATTGTCTTTGGTACCTTCATTATCCAGGTAAAGTAATCTGCAGACTTCAGTGGCTTACATGTTGTGTTTTTGTGAATGTGCTTAGGAAAAAAAAGATGATCAGTTGAAAGAGACTTGCAATCTGCATTAAATCTTGAAAGTTTGCTCTCTAATTAATTCCTCTCTTCCTGCTCCTCTAGATCGTCATCGTACAGTTCGGAGGGAAGCCGTTCAGCTGCGTGGCTCTGACCATCGACCAGTGGCTATGGTGCACTTTCTTAGGCTTCGGCTCCTTAATATGGGGACAGGTATGATGTGACTACACAGCTGGGCTTCACCGTCACTTAGCCAGACAGATATATGGTATGACACTGCCCCCTTGTGTTCGAGGTGGTGTAGTGGATGTTTAACGGTTTCAGAGAGCTGTAACACCACAGTACATGCCACTGCTGTGAAGAGATGGATAAACTCCCAAATTTAAGATAAATACTGAATCAGTTTGTTACTAAATGATATGGTGTAGTTGTACTTCATCGTACATAGCTTCAGTCAAGCTTAAATTTGTCACAATCAGAGACCTTTTACATTTATGAAATCTTTCTTTGCTTTATTGTTGTTAAAAATAATTGTCTGTGATATCAAAAATTTAGACTGCACACCACTGTTGCTGGCAATGACACAGTCATAATGAATGTTTGATGCAATTCTAGTTTGCTCCACTGCCCACACTCACTCTACAGAGCGGTGCACCTAATGTCATTATCCACTCTCCCCAATGTTTTTTGACAAGACACACATAAACAGGGCTGTGCTGAGTGCATAGATGTTTAACGAGCTGATTGTTTTGGAAGGACCAACATTTTTGGTTTCAAACCAGAGATTTTTGAAAAAGAGTCCTCCTGCCTTTGACATTAACTATGGTGCTAGCTTAAGAAGCAGAACTGCCCCCCAAGTTGCTGTATTTTCCATAGGCTATCAACACTGTGTGCAGTCATGCCCCAAACTGGCCTAAAATTCAGTGACAAAAACAGGAAATCTCACATGAAATAAGCTCAGTGTAAACTTAAAGGGACAGGTCACCCCAAAATTAAAAATGAATATTTTTCCTCTTACCTGTAGTGCTATTTATCAGTCTAGATTGTTTTGTTTTGGTGTGAGTTGCCAAGTGTTGGAGATATTCGCCGTAGAGATGTCTGCCTTCTCTTAAATATAATGGAACTAGATAGCACTCAGCTTGTGGTGCTCCAAGCGCCAGAAATATAAATTTGAAAAACTCAACAGCAATGTCTCTTTCCAGAAATCATGACCCGGTTACTCAAGATAATCCACACTTCTTGTAGTGAGCAGTTTCATGTGGGAACTATTTTCTTGCTGCCAAACTACACCCACCAATCGTATCACAGCACAGAAGGAAGTGTGCATCTACTCATGATTGAAAGGCTTCTGCACACGACAGTGAATATGTAAATATTAATGCCGTCTCCTTGGCGGGGCTGTGGCCGTGCTGCCTGCTCTCTCCGGTTTTACGCCAGGCTCGGCTCCTTTCAAAGACTCCTTGTATTGTGGAGTTTTGCACAGCGGCGACCGGATCTTTGCTCTCAAACCACAAAAAAATGTGATGGCACAACAGTCTCCTTCAGTACATTATTCTATGCTTTCTTTGGATTTTCACATTGGCTAGTCATCCTGTTTAATTTGTCTTCTGATTAAATCAGAACCGTTGAAACAAGTTGTAGGAAGCCTCTGCAAGTAATTGCTGGCAGACACTCTGTGCTGCAATAAAATGGCTAATCAGCAGTGCCGTGCACTGTAGAGCCGATGCGCTGCTGGTTCTGCCGGCCTGAATAGAATATGATGTCTGTAGCCTTACTGTTGTGTACAGCCTTATAGACTGAGCTGAGTAGTGATGGGCAGGTTGACCCGTAACCCGCGGGACCCGCAAATGGACCTGCGGGTCGGGCAGCAGTGATCGTCTGTTAAATTGGTCTGTAAATGATATTTTGACATTATTATTATAATTTATCTATAATCTATTACTGTCATGGCATCCGAAGGTACTGATGCGTTGAGCAGGTGACAGTCCGCGGTCGTTTTCAAAACACACTTGTCACGCAAAGAAACTTGTTGAAACTTTAAACAATAATTTATTGTACAAAACGGGGGAAACAAACGTTGACAAAAACGGTTCCATAATTCATATTAAATTCAAAAGATAACAAAAAAACAGCTACAAGTTAGAGGGAATAGTGATAAAGTGGTAAAACTTGGCATTGATCCGCAGCCTCAGACGGATGCGCTCAAGCGTGCCGTGTGCACAAGGTCCGTTGGTAGGCGATACTATATTTTCACATTTTTAACAATGCAATTTAAAAGTTTTGATTTTTATTGATAACCTACATTTACCAACAACAAAAAGACTACATTTAGCACCAAAAAAAAGTTAAAAAAAAATAAAAATAAAAAATCTTTTCATAACAAATACCTACCCATAGAAACGAATATTCGAATATCCAAATATTTGGGTACAGCCCTACTCCATTCTGGTGACTTTTAAAGAACGACAACAAAATAAGTGCACCGCATGAGCATTTTTATGTTCAGTGGATGTAATTTGGTTTAGGTTTTTTGGTGACAGTGGAGGTGACAGTGGAGGGATGGAGGCCAGGCTGTAGGCTTGATTTGCACCAGGGAAGCGGGAGGGAATCAGTGAATGTTTGCACACTTCTGCTTGAAAAATTACTTAAATGATGAGTTGATTATTTATTTAAGCTCTAACTTGTTCTATTATTATTGCAACATAATGAAACACCTTGTCACTGTTACTTAGAACATCATTATCAGTTTTCAGTGACTCAGTTCTGAAAGTGTGCTCGTCTGTTAGGCCTCTAACACGTGGGATGTGCTTGGGGACCAAATGACGTCAAACCGACTGGCAGCTAATTTTTCGGGGTCACTGACTGCTTAATGTCCATGATGTAACCCAGAAATGTGCAGCGGCCTGCCATAATGAAATGCCACTTTGCCTCGCTGAGGAGCTTGACATTATCATAAGTGGGCGCTGCTCATGTGAATCCTGATGTCTTCCAGGTTATCTCTACAATACCCACCAGCCGCTTAAAATTCTTGAAAACAGCGGGCCACGGTACCCAGAAAGAGGAGATCCCAGACGAGGAGCTGGAGGAGCTGGACGACATGGATGAGATCGACCACGCAGAACGGGAGCTTCGCCGAGGCCAGATCCTGTGGTTCCGAGGTCTCAATCGCATCCAGACTCAGGTAACAACCTTCAGACCGTCCCGCACACCACTGCACCCAGACACCAAGGGAATCAAAAGCCATAAACCCTTTAACTGTCTATTGCTCTTCCAGCTTAAAATCTATCTTTTGTTCTTTCTCTTGGCATTCTTAAAGAATGGCTTGTGCCCTAAAAACAAATCCTCTAATTTTCCTGTTCTGCTTGTGGGCTAAAGCGGGTTCCTGTGCCTATTTCTGACTGAGTCTGTCTGCCAAATCAACTAGTTTGAAGGTACTGATGAGAAGCAATTAGATTGGATGGGAAGCACAATAGAACAGCTGGATGTTTTAAGAGTATTGGCATGGCTATAGCTGGAGGTATGGAAGGATTCTGCAGAGAAAAGAGTGAAAGTGAGTTCAGAGCTCCCTCCGATCAGTGCCTTTAAACCCAACACCCCCCCCTTTTCCCTCTCTCTTTAACTATAATGCCTAAATCCAATTTCCAAGTGACATTTTTTCTATGGTTACTGGTGCCTTTTCTTTATTTTTCTCTCTTTTCTCTCTCCTCTGGCTGTGTTGTGTTTTATTTCCTCTGGGCTTTTTCTCCTGTCACGCTGTCTGATTCTTTGCAGATGGATGTAGTGAGTGCGTTCCAGAGTGGAACTTCCTTTCAGGGGGCTCTAAGGCGGCAGGCCTCCAACTCCAGCCAACAACAGCACGATGTAACCAATGTTTCTAGCCCTACACATGTAGCCTTTTCTACTACTACCACTACTGCCACTGCCGCCAACACCGCTTCTGCCACTGTGGGGTGTGAGTGCGTGTTCTCCTCTAGTGCATGAGACTTTTTTTTTTTTATCTCTTCTGTTCTTCTAACATCTTCCTCCTCCACTCTTCTTCTCACCTAACGTTGACACTTTACTCTCTCATGCCTCTCCTAATGTCCCACAAAAAAGACACCAAAAATACATCTTCCATATTGCTTTGATAACACTGCTGTATATCTATATATCTATATATATATATATGTATCCTGTAACCAGGTCGCTTCTAGTGTCAAGGTGTTTTCTCTGTGTCATCATGTTTTCTGTTCTGCTTCTGCTTTGGTCTCAGAGATGGAAAGGTTTACCTGTTATCTCGGGGGGGTTATGTGTACTATTTCACATAAAATTATATATTCTGGATTGACCATCACCAGGTTTGTCTGCAGCTGCCTCAGTCTGCTCTGTGCCCCTGTAGCACCCATGGGTCTGTGTCGCAGCTCTCTAGTCCCTAGCCGGGTAAATGTTTTGAGTATATGCCCATGATCACGGCCCAAAACAATAGTGACAAACCATGACACAGACCTCTGTGAGAAAATGTATCCGAGTGTCAGTGGATGTCTGTCAGTCACTGAAATAATGACCTTTTTCTCCTCCAGCTGGGGCTGTCTCTGGTGGGTGTGTTGTCCAAAAAAAAGAAGACAGTGTGTAGAGAGAGAGGTTAGAAAAAAGTGTGCCTCGAGAAAGGGTGGCACAAAGTGTGTGTAGCAAGAGAGGGAGGCACAAAGTGTGTGTAGCGAGAGAGGGTAGCAAAAAGAGGGTGTGTAGTGAGAGAGGGTCAATGAATGAATCAATCAATCAATCAAACTTTATTTATATAGCGCCTTTCATACATCAAAAATGCAACCCCAAAGCACTGGCACAAAGAGGGTGTGTAGTGAGAGAGGGTGGCACAAAGTGTGTAGCAAGAGTGCGTGTAGGGAGAGAGGTTGGCACAAAGTGTGTGTAGCGAGAGAGGGTGGCACAAAGAGTGCGTGTAGCGAGAGAGGGTGGCGCAAAGAGGGTGTGTAGCGAGAGGGTGTCAAAAAGAGGGTGTGTAGCAAGAGAGGGTGGCACAAAGAGTGCGTGTAGCAAGAGAGGGTGGCACAAAGAGTGCATGTAGCGAGAGAGGGTGTCAAAAAGAGGGTGTGTAGCGAGAGAGGGTGGCACAAAGTGTGTGTAGCAAGAGTGCGTGTAGGGAGAGAGGTTGGCACAAAGTGTGTGTAGTGAGAGAGGGTGGCAAAAAGACTGTGTAGCGAGAGAGGGCGGCACAAAGTGTGTGTAGCGAAAGAGGGTGGCACAAAGAGTGCGTGTAGCGAGAGAGGGTGGCGCAAAGAGGGTGTGTAGCGAGAGGGTGTCAAAAAGAGGGTGTGTAGCAAGAGAGGATGGCACAAAGAGTGCGTGTAGCAAGAGAGGGTGTCAAAAAGAGTGCGTGTAGCGAGAGAGGGTGTCAAAAAGAAGGTGTGTAGCAAGAGAGGGTGGCACAAAGAGTGCGTGTAGCAAGAGAGGGTGTCAAAAAGAGGGTGTGTAGCAAGAGAGGGTGGCACAAAGTGTGTGTAGCAAGAGTGCGTGTAGGGAGAGAGGGTGGCACAAAGTGTGTGTAGTGAGAGAGGGTGGCAAAAAGAGTGTGTAGCAAGAGGGTGTGTAGCGAGAGAGGGTGGCACAAAGTGTGTGTAGCGAGAGAGGGTGGCACAAAGAGGGTGTGTAGCAAGAGAGGGTGGCACAAAGAGGGTTTGTAGGGAGAGAGGGTGGCACAAAGAGGGTGTGTAGCAAGAGAGGGTGGCACAAAGAGGGTTTGTAGCAAGAGAGGGTGGCACAAAGTGTGTGTAGCGAGAGAGGGTAGCGCAAAGAGGGTGTGTAGTGAGAGGGTGCCAAAAAGGGTGTGTAGCAAGAGAGGGTGGCACAAAGAGGGTTTGTAGGGAGAGAGGGTGGCACAAAGAGGGTTTGTAGCAAGAGAAGGTGGCAAGAGAGAAGCTCCAGTAGCACCCTACAGCGGATTGGCAGCTGCAGTTGATATGACTTGTCTGTTAGTGTGTTTGCAAGGCTGTGGAGAGTTTACAAAGGTCCAACAGCCATCATGCCAGTCGTCGATTCGGCGTAGAAGATCACTACGTTGATAGTGGACACGGATCATTTGATGATGCTATTTCCTAAAGGCCTTCCAAGAAGTGTGTGACTCCTTTTTCTCTTTCAGATGCTCCCAGGTAGACCATCTGACCAGCAGTGGATTGTAAATGTCTAACAGATGTCACAAAAAGAAAGAGCTTAAAGGAATAAATGACTGTGTGCTCTTGAATGTAAACATGTGGGACTTCCCCAGACACATTTAACAACAGATCTGATGTTGTGTTTCTATTGCATGTTGAAAAATTATGCAGTTCTGTCTCAGGTGGGACTCCCTGAAATCTCTCGGAGCTGTCGGATGTTTCCCTACTAACCTCTGAACTTTTCCTTTCAGGTTGACAGAAGTGTATCTTGAAGTCTTTCTCTGTGTGAATACTTGTTTGTTGGCAGAATGTGTCCAACCTGGCAACATGTTTGCCCCCTCAAAGAATGAACACCACTGACTCCCCACATATTCTTCTTTAGATTCTGTGAAATGTGTCATGGGCTATACTCAAAGGTTTACTACCATTGAACACAAGGTAGCGCCGCGCTCTGCATGGTTCAAAGTCTCTGGTCTCGTTTGTGAGTTTTTTCTCTTTGTGCTGTTTTTGACATGTATACCAGCTTGTAGACATGCTTGGCTGCCGCAGCTTTTTTTTGTTTTGACTCCACAAACATAAGCTGTAACTGACCACCCCTTTCTTTCTCGCTGTCTGTTCTCTTTCTGTCTCTTTATCTCCACCTGTCTCTCCTCCTCTGTCTCTTGCTGTCTGTCTCTCGCTGTCTTGTCTTTCTCTCTCCTCACTTTTCCTAAGCATGACCAACAAAAGTAAACTCTTGTGTCCAGCCTCTGTCCCTTTTTTCTCTTATCGGATGTGTTCTTGTCTAAAGAACAACATTCCTCTCGTCTGTTAGTTTCCTTTTGCATTTTGATTAATCCGACACGGGCGTCTCTACCAAGTGTTTTGTGACATACTACTACTGTACTTACAAAAAAAAACAAAAAACAACCAACATAAGTTGCACTGGGTTTGACAGTGGTTTGTTCCCCAACTCTTTAATTTACTACATGACTTTTAGGAATAGTTTTTCTACAAGTACAGAGTCGATTATCAGGTTTGTCTCCACCAGATGCAACTCCAAGTTTTCTATCGTGGAAACTTTTTTAAAAAAAATTTTAACCAAGACTCTTTACAGGCTCACAGTGCAGCCTGTCGCTCTCTACCTGAACCTGAAGTCTTTTTATAAGCCTCAAGTTTAGCTTTTACTTGTAGACGTTAGCCTGAGGGTTTTCCCATCAGATAGGTTTTAAATTCTGTGACATGTCTACACTTCTTTACATGAGGTACTCTAAAAATATATATATATATATATATATATTTGCCGGACAGGGGGTGTCTTAAGGTGCTTTCACACCTGCCCTCAAGTTCGTTTGCCCCCTACGATCTCCTGGACCTCCTCCGCACGAACTCTGGTGCGGTTCGTTCGGTGAGAATGTGTTCCAAACTTGATCCGAACAACCATGAGCATGTTACAGTCCTGGAGGATTAGTAATGTGCACCTCCTCCTGTACTGCATTAATATGCACATTCAGCACATCCAATGCATCAAAACATTGTTTTCTAGTTGGAGCCGCGCCTCGTTTTCAAACTGTATGGTTTGACTAAAATGAACAATGACAGCAATATAGTCCACGATGAGCAGCACTAAAATCAACCTGCGTAGTTGTCCCTCCATTGTGACATTAGAAAGTGTCACATTTATCTTGCAAGTGTACTCTTCTTCAACGTTTTGTTTACTTCCTGGATTTTTCCCACATGGAAATTCTGACCAATCAAGAGCAGCTTTCTTGCACAAGGCATTTTATCTGGTCCACTTGTAAATGCTGCCGTGAGAACATGAACCAACTCTAGGCAACTATACAACTTGGTAACAAAATTAGTCCCTGATTCAGACCAAAGCAAGACAACTCTAGGTCTGAAAGCACCCTGAGGAAAACTTTATTTCTGTAGCACAAATAGAATAATACAAAAAGTAGCTCATTAAAAGAGGATTATACATATTATAGAGATTGAAATAAATGTAACTTAAGAATATTGGCTGTTCCTGTTTGCATTTTTAAGGCCCAGACACACCAGACATCATAGACCAAGTAATGACCGTTGTGTTGCCTCCTGTTTGCTGTGTCTCAGCCAAAAAGTTGCATATGAACACGCTACAAAGACTTCAGCCAACGAGTGCGTACGTTCTGTGCCTGCGTAAGAGGAAATAACTCCATAGCAGCAGGCAGCAGTAGTCTGTATTTGTCACTTAAAACAGGGAAACCGGAACACTGACAGGACTGATTCAAGATGCTACTCAGCGAGTTAGCACATTAACAACGCAACCAGATGTTGAAAGAACAAATAATATTTAACATAGTAACGTATTCAAATAGTAACAAACTATCTAATTTATCTTAGAAAACAAGTTTGTTTCAATCTCACATCCTCTTGACTTCACTCGTTTTCTTCACTCACTTCTCTTCTCGCTCCCTGAACTGAACTTTCAGTCAGAGTGATTTCTTCACTGACGTCACCGCTAGATCAGAAACTGATTCAAATGCTGGTTACGCTGAAAAATGGCTGACAAGGGCCGGCTAGTGCCAACAGTGCAGGACACACTGCAAGAACTAGGGCAACAGACACTGACGGATCGCCAACAGTTGGTTTGGTGTGTCAGGTCCCGTAAGCTAAATTAGGATGAAGTTTTTGGGTGGTCTGTAGAACGGGTAAGACAGTTAACAGGTAACACAAGTTGTGAGTTTACAACTTGACATAACTGCACACCTGCACGAGAGTTTTCCCCCTCACTGAATTTTTTTGCCCCTAAAACTCACCTGTTGTTGACCCAATAAAACCTGCGCCCTCGGTTTTTACCTGTGTTGTTATCCAGGTGTTCAAATTCAACCCGCACACGTATCACTGCCGAACATGACTAAATGTCTGCTCCCTGTCCCTTCTCCCTCCCTCCAGATCCGGGTGGTGAATGCATTCCGCAGCTCCATCTCCCTCTATGAGGGGCTGGAGAAGCCCGAGTCGCGATCATCGATCCACAACTTCATGACCCACCCCGAATTCCGGATAGAGGACTCTGAGCCCCATATTCCCCTCATAGACGACACCGACGCAGAGGACGACGCTCCCACCAAGCGCAACTCCGCCAGCCCCCGCAATGCCACGCCCTCACCCACACCGACTCCGCCCTCGCCCTCACCCTCACCCACCACCATCGCCCCCACAACGCCGGTGACTCCCTCCCCAAACCAGAACAATAACGCTGTGGAGAGCAGTAACCACCTCCTCCCAGAGGGCCCCAAATCAGGAACCCCCTCGGCCCCGGGGAGCCCCCTACACAGCCTGGAGACCTCCCTTTGATCTGACCCCGGCGCCACGCGTCACCACCACTTTTCTACCCCGCCACCAAGGAGCTCGACTCAGACATTAAGCGACGGACACTTTGAGAAGAGAGACGAAGGGCTAAGCAGGAGAGCGGAGTCTTGCGTGAGCTTGGCTTGGGCTGGACTAAAGAACAGCAAACATTCAGAGGAATGTACGGCTTGGTGTGGATGCTTTGGTCTTCTTTTATTTTTGGTTCTTATTAATCCCCCCCGCTGCAACACAAGGACTCTGTCTCCACCCCTCCCTCCTTGGTAACTTTGTTTTTCTCGGTAAACAAGGGGTGATTATAAACTCAGATTGAAAGTGACCTGTTTTTATTATCTATTATTATTATTATTATTATTATTATTATTATTATTATTATTATTATTTTAATTGAGAAGGGGAGGTGCTCCTCCTGGCTTGAAGATCGTCTGTAAGAATTACGAAAGAACCTTTAGCTTCTCTTTTATCTGAATGGTGTTGTATATTTATCTCTTTGGCCCTTTGCTCATTCAAAACTTACTTCTGCTCCATTGGCTGTTAATATTTTGAGTTATTTATGTTTTTGGAAAAAAGCAGGTCTGTTTACAAAGTTTGTAGATACTTTTTTTCTGTTTGTAGGCAAAAGAGCTTCCTGATGTATGATGCAGAGAACTGGGACAGAATAAAAAAACTGAATGAGAGGATTATTTCAGATACTGCTGTATTTTCAGGAAAAAAAGGGTGTTTCTATTGAAACTTAACTATTTTTGCCTGCAAGTTTTATTTGTTATATATTTGTAGATAAATGTAGAACCTTCTAGCCAAACCGATAAACACTAAGGCTTGTATAGAAAAAAGAGGTCCACCGGGGGGCGAAGCGTTTTCACAGGAGACGGGATTTTAAGGGCCTCTGTCCACTAACATCGCTATAAATATTTACTTCTTCCATTTCTTCGATAGTTTTCATGTGCACAAAACCTTCTGGAGTTCTGGATTCTCTTCTCATTCATTACGTTGTGTTAAAGGATTTCCACATGTTGAAAGGTTCACTCATTAAAGGGAGTTTTACCAGGGCCCTGTATTTAGCAAGCATCTCAGACCAGAGTCATGCTGAAACAAAGTCTTACCTCAGAGTCGGACGTGAGGTCCTTATGAAGCCTCCTGCAGCCGCTTTCACCAGGAAGTTCTTCTTTTTATATTTATGTGGTTACACGCTCTGGACCATAAAATATTCACATCCTAGTTCTAGTTGCGTTCAAAAGAAGCTAACTCAGATTATTTGATGCACTATTTTTGCACGTTAAGGCTAAAAATTTGTTTTGCCAAAGCTCAAAAACACTAAAATAACAAAGTTCACCTTTTTTTCTTTTCTTAACGACTACTTGAGTTTAAAGTGACGCTGTGTTGCCTATTTATTTAACAATAAGATGTTCATACAGACTAAACGTGAATGTGCCTTGGCTACAATAAGAATTTAGACGCCACAGATGAAACAGTTCCTCCTACAGCGCAGCGTAGGACCAAATAAGCCTCCGTCTGATCCTTCTGGGCCAGTTGTGACTGATTCTTCTCTCTCTGGATGCTTGATAAATACGGATCCTGCTCATATTTTATGTTTTGGTGCGTTTAATTTTTGTTTCCCTCAGCAAAATGCCCCCCCCACCCTCCCCGCCAATGTACAATATTGACATTTGTTTACTCAGGCATAGAAAAAGTATTTAATTTAAAAAAAGGCATCTATAAAGAACGAACCTTTTAACTTCAGACTTTGTGTATTTAGATAGTTGAACATCGTCTTGGTTGAATTAAAATAAAACAAAAAACGCAAGTGAATTATTTTCATATTTCATTCAGTCTTTTAAGATTATGCCTTAGGATAATAATTTTACTCCTCCGAGTTCTGGTTTGTTGGCATTTTAAAAACTACAAAAAAAACAGTCCGTTCAGTACGACTCCTCTCACCATGGGTTAAATGTTCATTTTGATTTGTTTGTAAAATATTTTTGACACCTGATGTACTGGAAACGCTAAAGAATTGGACATGTGCATTTTTTTTTTAAAGAATAAAGACTAGGCATACACTGGTATCTATCTGCACAGGGTACTTTATTTCATAGCGTTCCTCGGGGGAAAAAGAATTTTGATACAAATCGTAATAAGAGAAAAAGTGTACCTTTGTATTTTTATGACACTGATGATACCTTTCATCGTACTAAAGCGATTTTGGATGATTTGACACCAATCACGTTATACAGGGGGGAGGGTTTTGGCCACTAAAAAAAAAAAATGTGTGTTGTTCTGGAATCTTCATCTCAGGGTGCAAATGGTGTGAAAGAGAACAGGCCTCTTTTTAGTTTGTATTACCACACTTAATTACACGTTTGGGACGGTGCTTGTCAAACACACAGGATGAGTCGGGCAGCAGGCTGCAGATTCTTCCTGCAGCCTTCTGGCCGTGATGGCCCGCGTGCGGACATGGTGGGAAGGAAGTGGAGATGTTCAATCACGACTGAGGAAAATACTTTGTTTTACTTGTTTTACAGATGACAAAATAACAAGGCGAGAAATCGGAGAAAAAAGACGAGCGGAATCCATTCTTAGGAGTTTGTTCTGTAGCTTCTTCCTGTAACGGGAACGAATGTTTTTCCATCTGTTTTATGGATTATTATTTTTTTATCTTTTAACATTTGGAAATAAAGAGTACTTCATGTCTGTTTATCTTGAGCATTTTAAATGGATATCGTGATTGGATTTACATTTGAAACTTGTCGAGTAATGTGTATGGTTTTTAAAAATAAAAACTGTATTTAGCCTAACTGCAGGGCCGTGTTTCTCATTTACTGTGGACTCTCTGCAGTGAAATCTCAGCCTGTAGTGACGGGGGATTTCCTCACAAGGAAAGCTGCTTTTCTGCATAACTGCACAAATGCTAAATGTTTTATAACCTTTTGATTACTGCTGATGAACATAGTCGTCAAATCACTGTTAAATATTGTAAAATCATGTGTTCATGTGTATCTTGTTATATTCAACGTCCTTTAAGCTCAGATTCTTTTGTGACTGCAATATTTAAAAGGTCAGTCTGAATTTCCTCTCAAACTGTTTGAGGTTTTTAATAATTTACAAAAAAATGTGTTTTTGTGTCTGCGTGACAAATCGGAGCAACAGTATTTATAAAAAAGACTTCCACTCACTGTCTAACTTGCAAAAAAAAATGATTTTAATGCTGCAACGTTTCCGCGACCAGATGAAGGTCTTGTCCCCAAAACATTGCAGCATTAAAATCATTATTTTAACAAGTTAGACAGTGAGCAGGAGTCTCTTCTACGAGTTTTATTCTTCTCGTCCTTCTCCTATGCACCTATTTGAAAATGTGCAAAGTATTCCTTCATTTGGAGCAACAGTATTTGAGAATGGTCCAGTCTTGAGAGAAACTGGCTGCAATGTAAAAACTTGGGGCAAATTATGTCCACTAAAAGTGTTTGTTTTTGCCACTGACGGGCTCACATTGTTATCCAAAGTGTCTGACAACATTATGGAAAGGATCCCAACAGAGATAGAGGTGTTTATTAAAGAGTAACACCCTTTATGTTTAACTAGAAACAGCACTGAAATCAGCAGCACTGAAATCAGCATCACCAAACCCACCAGACTCCATTTAAAAAAACAGCAATTTTAGCATGTATAAAGCAAGCATACTTTCACATCTGACTGGGTGAATTAAAGGTTTATTTCAGCCAAACCAGAGTTGGTGATTGTTGGAACAGTGGAAAGACGAACCAAGGTGGCTTTTGTGAGTTTTATTTTGTTTCTGTTCGGACTTTGAATTAAGTGTGTTTTATGAGGATAAAATTGCTGTTTATTGAAATGGAGTCTGGTTGGTGTAGCAATAATGAGTTCCACATTGTTTCCAGTAAAACATAAAGGAAATTACTCTTTAACAGAAAGGTCTATCTCTGTTGGGATCATTTCCATAACGTTGTCAGACACTTCAAATAACAACCTGAGCCTGTCAGTGGCAAAAACAAGCACTTTTAGTGGGCGTAAATTGACAGCCCTCTCGCTCAACACTGGACCAATTTAAGAAATGGTTGTTCCCATTAGTCCCTTAGAAACAAACAAATGGGACAGTAGAGTCCATGTTGAAAAATACTGCAGTTACCCCCTGACTGTTGGCCTGTCAGACAGAGCTGAGGGGATAACTCGACACCATGCAGATTGGCAATGAGTGGAGCACAGTGCAACCTTTGTACAGAGAGTTTGGCATGTCTGTACTCTAACAAGGACACCTCTGACTGTCTGTGTGCAGAGGTGAAGCAGGTAAATCTCTCTGTTATTCCCTCCATAATGAATTCTTTGAAATGCATTTACTTGCTTTTGTTGTTGTTGTTTTGAACAATTATGGACCATAATAACATGAACTTCACTTCCTGAGCACAGATCATTTAAAAGCTACTTCAAGAGTGAAATTTACTTAAATTGTATTTTTTTTTTTTTTTAAAAATCCAGCCCAAACTGTATCAAACCATGTGAGCACACTACTCACAATAAATTAGGGATATTTTTGTTCTGGCTGAGATTTACATCTCCTGTTCACACAGTCCAGCTAAAACAGACGAAAATATCAGCTGGTGACATTGTTTGATCCTTAAGTGTCTGAAAACGAAGTATTTTTCTGATCATCTGCTAAATGATGAATTGATTTATAATCTCAGTTTGAGCTATTATATACAGCCCTGATTCCCAATCTGGGGGTCCTCATGGCCACTAGGGGGCACCAAAGCTAGGCAAAAACACTGAATAAGGCTGTTTCACGTTACTCAGTGGTTCTCTGACACTGTTTGGCATGTCGCACACATGCCACTACCCCAATGCCTGCTAATGTGTGCTTACTTGTTTTCTCTGATAACTTTATATGCTCTCAGCTTATTTGTGAACCAGGCATTAAGGGATTTCTTTTTCTTGTGAGACAAATTATCTGCAGAGGTCTCTTCCTCCCTAAAACAGACAGACAAGGTGTTTTTATGACTTTCTCGTCACAAAGCAGCTAACTACAGTGACAAACATGAAAGAAAATAGCAATGACCCTATCTAGAGCCAGTGTAACATGGCGTACTGCGTGGACGAGGACTCGCTCGCTGTGTAGATATAAATGTCTCATTCTAAGGTAACAAAAACACAACAATTCTTATTTTCAGGTAATTATCCACCAAAGAAAACATACTCATTATATCATATTCCATTTCTGCCAATATATCCAGATAAAGCCTACACACTGGACTATGGAAGCATATTGCATTCACTTGACAAATTAAAAAAAAATCTGTTTTATTGAGTAATTTTTTCTGTTTTTCTGAGAATTTTTTTGATTTTTCTGGGGTTTTTTGTGGTAATTTTTTTTGTTTTTTTGTGATAATTTTTTTCTGTTTTTGGTGGGGTTTTTTTGTTTTTCGTGGTAATTTTGTTTCTGTTTTTCATGGTAATTTTTTTGTTTTTTTTGTGATAATTTTTTTCTGTTTTTGGTGGGTTTTTTTGTTTTTCGTGGTAATTTTGTTTCTGTTTTTCATGGTAATTTTTTTGTTTTTTGTGATAATTTTTTTCTGTTTTCGTGTTTTTTTTGTTTTTCATGGTATTTTGTTTTTGTTTTTCGTGGTAATTTTGTTTCTGTTTTTCATGGTAATTTTTTCTGTTTTTCGTTTTTTTTTTCCTTGTAATTTTGTTTATGTTTTTCGGGGGGGGGGGGGGGGGGGTTCAAGGTAATTTCTTTCATTCCTTTCTTGAGTATGGTGCCTGCGTAAAGTCGACAAACTTATAGATAAAGTTAAGTTATATGACTTAAAGACAAGAGTATCTCCCAGTGTCTCAAACCCAAAACAAAGTAAAACTGGATTAAACTAAACAAGCGGGTCATGTTTGCTTCCATTATATCGAGCTCTCAAGAAAGGAATGAAAGTGTCTGTTGTTCTATTGCTCTCTTAACTCAGAAAAAAATACTCAGAAAAACAGAAAAAAATACCCCGAAAACCAAAAAAAACCCCTACGAAAAACAGAAACAAAATTGCCACGAAAAACAGAAAAAAATTACCCCAAAAAACAAGACAAAAATACCATTAAAAACAGAAAACAAAATTACCATGAAAAACAGAAACAAAATTACCCCGAAAAACAAGACAAAAATACCATTAAAAACAGAAACAAAATTACCCCAAAAAACAAAACAAAAAATACCACAAAAAAACAGAAAACAAAATTACCACGAAAAACAGAAAAATAGAAAAATTACTCTGAAAAACAGAAAACATTACTCAATAAAACAGATTTTTTTTTTTTTATTTGTCAAGTGAATGCAATACGCTTCCGTACTGGACCTTTAAAACAAAAAGTCGCCACTGTTTCATCTGTCAGCAGAAAAGTTCTCAACTGTCCACTGCTCCTGAAAGTGTCAACTTTACACTTCTGTTCTGTGCCCATGTCTGCTACCTAGCAGGAAATGTCTGCTGTTAGGTAATCATTTGTTTGCTTGTGTACCATCTGATGATGAAACTACACGAGTACCGTTTGCATAGTTCCTACTTTTTTGCATGTCTACAAACTGTAAGAGGTGAATGCAAAGTGATTTTGCATGATTAACCAATATTTTATGGTGGGCCACATATAGTGTATTTTAAACAGCAACTCAGGGGCTGTTTAAAATCGATCCATGGGCCACGATTGGCCCCCGAACCTGACTTGGGACTGATTTAAATGGAAAAAAAGAGAGTAAAAAAATCAGTAAAAATTATTTAAAATATTTAAAATTGTAATAATAATATAATGATAATAAGAACGTTTTAAAAGTATTTAGTTAAAATAAAAAAGGAAAAAGGCTGTGAATCACTGGCTACAGTAGGTTGCAGTTGCACATCCACACCAGCAGAGGGCGGCAGACTCTCTGCGCCCCTGCTCGTCGCCCTTTAAACGAAGATTGTGTGTTGTTAAGATGAGTCACTCGGTCTCTGCTTCTTAACGGGTGAAGGGAACTACAACCCAATACGCTGATAGGTTTTCTCAGTTTGTATGGATATATATACAGGAAATGTTAAGACATGTCTTATATCGCTGATTAACGTTTGAGGAACTGAGGAAAATGTGAGTATAATAATAATATGTACGCGATATATTTTGTAGTTTCCTTGTGGGGAACCCGGAAGTAAGAACGGAGTGAGACGTTGTTACATTCCCGCTTCTTTGCTGACAGTGGGTCCTTTCCGCTCTGCAGGAATTTCTCCTGCAGTGATGAACTGAGCACAGGGCGAAGGTCTGCCAACAGACAGGACTCCACATTTCTGTAAGTACCGCAGTCTGCTGCTGTGTCACCTTCATAACACACCTGTCACCTGCCGCAGAGGCAGAGTAACGGAGGGTTAAAGCTGTGTGCGGCCCTCAGGAGCTGAAGTTTCCGCTTGTATCGCTCATTTTAAGCTAACTTACTGTGACATGTATCCTGATATGAGTGACATGATCTCAGTCTGCGGGTTTATTTAACATGCTAATGACAGGTTACCTCACACAGATGTACATTAGTTACTGTGTAGTCAGGTGTTGTTGTCAACAGTGTAGGTGGAGGCGGTGATGACGCCTCCACGCATGATCTCACCTGTGTGCAGCTAAATGGACCTGTGGTTTACTGTACCTGTTGTGTGTCAGGAGGCAGGAATGAGACTCCCCCACCGCTGAGCTCAAGATGAGAGAGTGGTGGATCCATGTGGGTCTGATCTGCATCCCGCTGGTGGCCGTGTACCTGCACATCCCGCCCCCTCAGCTGTCACCTGCCCTGCAGAAGTGGCACAGTGCCGGGGAGGTGTTCAGCTTCAGAGGCAGGGACATCTTCTACAGAGGTAACACATGGGGCTGCAACTCACCTGCATGCACACTGGATACTCTTAGATTATCCCTGTGGCAGTCAGCTGTGACTGACTCAGACACTAATGAATTAAAGCAGGTTTTGAGCCTGGACTTAGAGTCAATGGAGGGGGCAGGTCTGATTAGGAGGGGGATACTGTTCCACAGTTTGGGGGCAGACACAGCAAAGGCACGATCGCCCCTGAAGTCTGGAGCGTGGCACAGCCAGGAGCCACTGGTCAGCTGATCTGAGGGACCTGGTGGTAGAAAAAAGGGTTAGGAGGTCTGCGATGTAGGATGGGGTCAAATTTTAGAGACCTAATTATACACCATCTTTGTTTTTTCTGTCACCACACACCTTCACACGTCATCATTAATTCCAGCAGTCACATTTATACTGTGAGTAAAACATGCAGAATCTTATCATCCATGTATTTCTCTGTTCCTCCTCCAAACAGAATCCTATGGTGCTTTGGGGAGCTCTGACGTCGTCCTCCTGCTCCATGGCTTCCCCACCTCCAGCTTCGACTGGAACAAGGTGCCTACTGCACGCGCTCAGTAGCCAGTCATCACACCAACTATACCAACCAGCCAGAGACTAAATTTGTGTTTGTCCGTACAGATCTGGGAGCCTCTCACTCAGCGCTTCCACCGAGTCATTGCACTGGACTTCCTGGGTTTCGGCTTCAGTGACAAACCTGTGAGTAAAACTTGTTTGTTATATCTCCTGCATGACGCTCTGTTCCGTCACGTACTGTTAACTCACATTCTCATGTGTCTGACCGTCCCAGCGACCCCACAGGTACTCCATCTTTGAGCAGGCTAGTGTGGTGGAGGCTCTGGTGGCTCACCTGGGTCTGAGCAACCAGCGAGTCAATCTGGTGTCTCATGACTACGGAGACACTGTGGCCCTGGAGCTGCTCTACAGGTGTGTGTGTGTGTGTGTGTGTGTGTGTGTGTGTGTGTGCCAGTGTATTCATGCAGATTGTAAGATGATGACTTGTTAACCACCCCTCCTTCTTTTTGTGTTTTTTCTTGTCCTGCTCCCGAACCAGGAGTGACCAGAACCGCTCAGGACACCTCAACTTTAACAGCCTGTGTCTTTCTAATGGAGGTACAGTGCACTCTGTTGTCTCTGCTCATTTACGCTCTTTCTTAAAGGGACAGTTCACCCAAAAATACAGTTTTCCTCTTACCTGTATTGCTGTTTATCAGTCTAGATTGTTTTGGTGTGAGTTGCAGAGTGTTGGAGAGATCACCCGTAGAGATGTCTGCCTTCTCTTGAATATAATGGAACTGTGCCAAAATACTTGAACTGGCACTCTAACTTTACCCAAATGTGATTTCTCTGTCAATGGAAGTCCCGCTCAGTGCTGACTCTTCTATCTCCAACAGGATTATTCCCAGAGACACATCACCCACGGCTGCTGCAGACAGTGAGTCACCTGTTCACTTCATCCCACTCTATAGCTTATGTGTAATTATGTAACGTAAGCAAGAAGACGCTGAATTTGACTGTCCAAAATCTCACTGAGACATTTTTGTTTTGTCTCCTAAAGCTTCTGAAGGACTCCATTTTCCTGGCTCCAGTTCTAACACGGCTCACCAACTATATGATCTTCCAAAAAGGGTAAAAGAATCAGAGTTTTGTGTTGAACTGGGAGACTGGAATGTAATATGAATATACTTTTTTATTGTTGACACTGTTTTGTGTTGACTAGCAGGATTGGAGACGTGTTCGGTCCGTACACGCAGCCCACAGATGCTGAGTTCTGGGACATGTGGACGGGTATACGCTACAATGATGGCAACTTAGTGCTGGACAGGTATGTGTGAGTGTGTCTATGTGTTCATGTTGTATCTTTGCTGCCATTCATCTTTGCTCACTCATTTTGTCTTCTCTGTCTCTCTCAGCATTCTGCAGTACATCAACCAGAGACTGAAACACAGAGAGCGATGGGTGGGCGCGCTCACCTCCACCTTCGTCCCACGTGAGTTCACAGTTGCATCATTTTGATAAATCAGAGGGTGGGAGCTCTTTTGTTTCGACCAAACACTTTAAGGTTTATTTACCCAGCAGTCGGCCAGAGAGCCGCTGATGCTAAGCTGCTTAGCCTGTGAGGAGAAGCCTCATAGTCCATCTGTGATCAGAGCTCAGAGGGGGAGCTGGGGGTAGGGTTGTGTGTGTGCTACTGACACAGACATCATGTGCAGCTAAAGGCGTCAGCCGGGGTTTGTGAGCTGGTTCTTCTGAATCATTCTGTCACTGAGTAAACATGTAAGATCGGACTGGTCCAAATCCAGTTTTTTTCCTCTCATGTGACATGTGGACACAGAAATACAAGTTCTGTCCAATCAGATCTTGGCCACTTACTATGTGGTCCTAAATCCAATACATATCTGATCTGTGAGAACGATGATTTCAAATTTCATGTGTGTTTTTCCCACACACCTATGGTTTTTCCTGTCATACTTAAATGCACAGGCACAGATCAATCACCATACAGTGTCAGAGCAGTCTGCTGCTCCAGTCGCCAGTCAATCGAGCTCGACTGCCAGACACTTTTTTTTTTGTTTACAGCTGTATATAACATTTGTACACATTATATTTAAAAATAGCATAAATATAAGAAGAAAAACATTTCAAAATATTTACATAAACAAATAACTAAAAATACATTGATTTTTTATTTATGCAAATATGATAAAATCATAAAAAAGGGATAGAAAATAGTAATAATTATTGTCCCCTCCATGTTATAATCACACAGATAAAGTACAGGTGCAAAATTTGCTTTACTAAGGACAAAGTCATAGTACAGTATGTCAAAAAAGTCATAGTATAGTATGTTGAAAAAAGTAATTAAAAAGTCATAGTATAGCATGTCGTCCAAAATCATGAAAAAAAGTCACAATATAGTATGTTGTCCAAAACCATGAAAAAAAAAGTCATAGTATAGTATGTCGTCCAAAACCATGAAAAAAAAGTCATACTATAGTATGTCGTCCAAAACCATGAAAAAAAGTCACAGTATAGTATGGCGTCCAAAACCATGAAAAAAAAGTCATAGTATAGCATGTCGTCCACATTCATGAAAAAAAGTCATAGTATGTCGTCCAAATTCATGAAAAAAAGTCATAGTATAGTATGTCGTCCAAAACCATGAAAAAAAAGTCATAGTATAGTATGTCGTCCAAAATCATGAAAAAAGTCATAGTATAGTATGTCGTCCAAAGTCATGAAAAAAAAGTCATAGTATAGTATGTCGTCCAAATTCATGAAAAAAAGTCATAGTATAGTATGTCGTCCAAAGTCATGAAAAAAGTCATAGTATAGTATGTCGTCCAAAGTCATGAAAAAGTCATAGTATAGTATGTCGTCCAAAACCATGAAAAAAAAGTCATAGTATAGTATGTCGTCCAAATTCATGAAAAAAAGTCATAGTATAGTATGTCGTCCAAATTCATGAAAAAAAGTCATAGTATAGCATGTCATCCAAAGTCATAAAAAAAGACAGTATAGTATGTCGTCCAAATTCATGAAAAAAAGTCATAGTATAGTATGTCATCCAAAGTCATGAAAAAAAGTCATAGTATAGTATGTCATCCAAATTCATGAAAAAAAGTCATAGTATAGTATGTTGTCCAAAACCATGAAAAAAAGTCGTAGTATAGTACGTCATCCAAAGTCATGAAAAAAGTCATAGTATAGTATGTCGTCCAAAGTCATGAAAAAGTCATAGTATAGTATGTCGTCCAAAACCATGAAAAAAAAGTCATAGTATAGTATGTCGTCCAAATTCATGAAAAAAAGTCATAGTATAGTATGTCGTCCAAATTCATGAAAAAAAGTCATAGTATAGCATGTCATCCAAAGTCATAAAAAAAGACAGTATAGTATGTCGTCCAAATTCATGAAAAAAAGTCATAGTATAGTATGTCATCCAAAGTCATGAAAAAAAGTCATAGTATAGTATGTCATCCAAATTCATGAAAAAAAGTCATAGTATAGTATGTTGTCCAAAACCATGAAAAAAAGTCGTAGTATAGTACGTCATCCAAATTCATGAAAAAAGTCATAGTATAGTATGTCGTCCGAAACCATGAAAAAAAAGTCATAGTATAGTATGTCGTCCGAAACCATGAAAAAAAAGTCATAGTATAGTATGTCGTCCAAAGTCATGAAAAAAGTCATAGTATAGTACGTCATCCAAATTCATGAAAAAAAAGTCATAGTATAGCATGTCGTCCAAAATCATGAAAAAAAGTCGTAGTATAGTACGTCATCCAAATTCATGAAAAAAAGTCATAGTATAGTATGTCGTCCAAAATCATGAAAAAAAGTCATAGTATAGTATGTCGTCCAAATTCATGAAAAAAAGTCATAGTATAGTATGTCATCCAAATTCATGAAAAAAAGTCATAGTATAGTATGTCGTCCAAATTCATGAAAAAAAGGCATAGTATAGTATGTTGTCCAAATTCATGAAAAAAAGGCATAGTATAGTATGTCGTCCAAATTCATGAAAAAAAGTCATAGTATAGTATGTCGTCCAAAGTCATGAAAAAAGTCATAGTATAGTATGTTGTCCAAAGTCATGAAAAAAAGTCATAGTATAGTATGTCGTCCAAATTCATGAAAAAAGTCATAGTATAGTATGTCGTCCAAAACCATGAAAAAAAGTCATAGTATAGTATGTCGTCCAAAACCATGAAAAAAAAAGTCATAGTATAGTATGTCGTCCAAATTCATGAAAAAAAGTCATAGTATAGTATGTCATCCAAAGTCATGAAAAAAGTCATAGTATAGTATGTCGTCCAAATTCATGAAAAAAAGTCATAGTATAGTATGTCGTCCAAAGTCATGAAAAAAGTCATAGTATAGTATGTCGTCCGAAACCATGAAAAAAAGTCATAGTGTAGTATGTCGTCCAAAGTCATGAAAAAAAAGTCATAGTATAGTATGTCGTCCAAAGTCATGAAAGAAGTCATAGTATAGTATGTCGTCCGAAGTCATGAAAAAAAAGTCATAGTATAGTATGTCGTCCAAAACCATGAAAAAAGTCATAGTATAGTATGTCGTCCGAAGTCATGAAAAAAAAGTCATAGTATAGTATGTCGTCCAAAACCATGAAAGAAGTCATAGTATAGTATGTCTTCCAAAACCATGAAAGAAGTCATAGTATAGTATGTCGTCCCTCCCCTGTGACCCTCTCTCATGCCTCTTTGTCTTTCAGTGCACATGATCTATGGACCCATGGACCCAGTCAACCCTCATCCCCAGTTCATCCGCCTTTACCAGTGAGTGCCCCCGCCCTCTGACTCTTAAACTCTCGTTCAGGTTATCTGTAGTACGCTCATCTCCTCACAGATCTCAGTTCAGCTCACCTGTTGAATGTGAATGAGGACACATTGTGGAGCCAAGTGTAGCTTGACAGACAGTCTGAGCTCTTCTTATTATCTGCAGCTCTCTGTGGTTTGAGTTGAACGACATGCAGTCTTTACTCAGCTTGTTCGGCTTTGAAATTCAGACTTAATTGGAAAAATGTCTCACTTTGTAGAATTTAGTTCGTCCTTTTATTTATGTTGCTGTTACTAAAATGTCTTTCTAAATAGTATTTAGTTTTATTTTGGTAATTATTTCAGGATTTTTGTTTATTTAGTTAATTTCTTAATTGTTTACTTAAAAAAAAAAATTAGGCCCATCAGACCTCCTCACTGTTAAACAGATGTTCCAATATAGCATTAGTATGAAGGAGGTGGTGGTGTAGGGGTAAAGGAAGGGGCTAGACTCCCAAAGGTGCAAGGTTCAAAGCCTGTTAGAGACTGATGTGGTATTTTGGGGAAAAAAGGGCAATTTTTGCTTAAAAATGGAAGAAAAAAAACAAACAAATGTCCTTACTTTGTTCCTGTCTTACCCTCAGGCTGCATCTGTGTTTCCTTCCACTGTCTCTTTACCCATGTCCTTCCTCTGAGACTCAGTTCACTATTTCCATCATCTTTTGGAATTTTCCTCACTTATTGGGGATCTTGTTCATTTCTAAGTCTTTCCTCTGAGACTCAGTCTTGTACCATCAACCTTGTGTATGAAAGGCATGTGTTTCTCTGTTTCACCATCTTTCGCTCCTGGTACTTTTCAGGTTTGTTTCTTAAATGCTTCTGGAAGCATGTGTGCAGGCAAACTGAAAGAAAAGTTTGAGCTGGGATTGAACCAGGTATCTTAAGATCCATATGCCAGCGACATGTCCACTTGGCTATAGGGGAGATACTTTCAGAGATATGGTTTGTTCAATATTACCACTTGACCATGGTGGAGACAGAGATATAGATTCAGTTTGTCCTCATGATTGCAGGAGGAGTCCAAGAGGACAAACTGAAAAAGTAGTTTTTGATTGGTTTCAAACCACTAACCTTTGGCATGACAGGCCAGTGACATTTCCACTGAGCTATGGTGGAGACCTTGGAAAAGATCCACTTTGATGTGATCAATGCAGCAGGACGCATCTGAACTGAAAAACTAGTTTCCAGCTGGATTCGAACCAAAATCTTTGGTACTATGCACTAGTAAAATTACCTCTAAGCCATGATAGAAACACTGTATAGAGACCAAATTATCTTGGTTACATAGACTCATGTAGTCAGAAATATTAAATATTTGGTTTAAATTTGATGTTGTCTACATGCATGAATGAAACTAATGCTGCAGTACATAAATTTGTGTCAAGAACTGGTGGAAAAATGGTGGTATCTGTATTTTTAATATATATATTTCAAGACGTGGTAGTAGAGACGAAGAAATTTAAAGGTTCACCTGCAACAAAGTTCCCAACCTGGAATTGAATCCTTGATCCTGTGGTTTATACTCAATATGTTAAACCATTAGGCTATTCATTTTGTGTGCCAGTGGCTCAAAATACCCCTATTTATCTCCAACATGTCTCTCATTCCTTCAGGCAGCTGGTCCAGAGGTCAACAGTCACCATCTTGGACGAACACATCAGTCACTACCCTCAGCTTGAAGATCCCACCGGCTTCCTCAATGCATATTTCAACTTTATCCACTCCTTCTGATAGGATGCCAAATGCCATGTGTTCATGAAGTAATTCAGACCCTCAACGAGCTGCTCTGTAGTTTTGCAACTCTTATTCAAAGTAATAAATGGTCACATGCGGTGCAAAGACCTTTCAGGAGCCAAGCTGCATCAGTGTGAGATGTTAATCACAGGTGATGGGCTCATTTACCAGCATCAATCCCTAAAATGTCAAGTACTAACAGCAGACATCAAATGTGAGTTAGAAACATGATTAATTGTGTTTAATGCAACTTGATCTGAAGGTGACAGTGTTAATTTATGGAGCCTCTGTCAGCATGAGAGTTTCGTTTGGGTGTGTGATTATTGAACTTTTCTGTGGGATGCTGTTTTGGTTCCCTCCATTTCTGTTCTCAGAGTTCTGCGATCAGCTGCACTGAATGAATTTTGATATGATTTTCTACATTTCTCTTGATGTCAATGAAAAACCTTAATGTCAGCTTTTCTTCAAATAAAACTAGTTTTGTAAAAAAAAAAGTGTCTGAATGAAACAATGTACTTTGACAGAATTTATTGAAGAATTAACAGAATATTGCTGCTGCAAAGAAAACATAAGGACCAGTGGACAGTAAAAAGAACAAGTGAAGAAGTAACAAACATTTACGCTATCTTCAGGTTGATGATGTCAGCACGATAAACACGATATCATTATACATTAATTTTTAGAGCGATGGAAAAGAAGTCATGTTTGGACAGTTTGTCGTGCAGAGGTCTGTATTTGCGTTGGCACGAAGCTGTGCCGCCAGGGCTTTAGCCCACGGAGGCCAGGATGACGTCGACGACCGTCTCTTCACCGCTGCGAACCGTCACCTGCATGGTGACGCCGTCAGCCAGTGCCAGGCGAGCACGAACCAGCACGTCATGACCTCCACGAAACACACCTGAGAGGGAAGAGGAAGTATGGAGGATCAAAACATTTGTATACGGAAATATATTAATAAATACAGAAATAAATACAATACAAAACTGCTGACATAAATATGTAAATGAGTGGATAAATAAAAAAATAAATGCTGAGATTAGGACCTCCAACCTTATTATCATACAGATGCAGAAATACAGAAATAAATAAATGTAGTTGTACAAAAATGTAGAAACAAATTTAAGATATTTATGGAACGTGTGTCCTGTCAAAATAGCACATTCTAATTATTTATTTATGTATTAACTTTCAGATTTATTTCAACATTTATTCTTTTGTTTATTAATTCGCATTTCTTTATGCCTGTAGTTATTCATACAGTCATAGTCATAGTATATAGTATGTCATAAAAAAGACATAGAATAGTATGTCGTAAAAAAGACATAGAATAAAAGACATAGAATAATATGTCGTAAAAAAAGACAGTATAGCATGTCGCAAAAAAGTCATAGAATAGTATCTCGTAAAAAAAGAATAGTATGTCGTAAAAAAGACGTAGAATAGTATGTCGTAAAAAAGACAGAATAGTATGTCATAAAAAGACATAGTATGTCGTAAAAAAAAAAGTCATAGCATAGTGTGTCTGTTAATCTAAATTAAATCTGCTGTTTGTATTTATGGCATCTGGTGTCCAAAAGTATCTCATTGTCACACTACAGATAACTTTATCTTGCCTACAGGCTACATCTAAAGTGATTATATTTTTAAGAGAACATTTTGTACGAGAAAAAAAGAGACCCTAACAGTGATCAAAACCATCCTGACATCCAACACCCACCAGCGAGGAAGAGGACATGTGAATTCTTGTTTTCGGGAACTTTGTCAGAGCGCTCACATGGCTGCATTCCCAGGAAGCTGATGATGTTACCCACCGCCTCTGTACAAGAAAACACACAGATGAGTCACACAACATACTGGGTGTCACTTACTGCAAAAGCTTCAAGGACAGTCCTGGAGATGTTTCCATACTACTTGGTACTGAATTATTTTAATCATTACTTTAAAAAGGTATTAAGTACCACTACCCAGCCCTTTTAATGAATGCTGAAAATTCTGTTCAGCTCACAAAAAAATTGCATCTACTTGAAGATCTAAACTTCTGTACCCAAACCTCTGAATTTTGAATAAGTGCATTAATGATTTCAGCCTTAATTTTATACTTACCGTCGAGAGTCCGCACAGACGCCAGGGCAAAAGTCTCCTCCTTCTCGAATTCATCTCCCACTTCCTCCCACGCTGCGCCAAAGTTCGGTTTCAAAACCTTCTGGATGTGATCTGCAACCGTCACCTCCAGATCCTCCAGCTACAGAGGAGCAGTGCACATGAGGACAAGAGACACAAGAAAAATAGAAGGATGAGGAGTTGGTGATAGAGGAAAAGATCAGCCAGATTATATGGAGACAAGAGGGTGGATCTGACCGAGAAACGAGGACACTGCCGTGGTAGCAACTTGTCAGTGACATGGTGGTCACACCCTAAAGCATTCCCTGCTTTATTGTCTATTTTACTCTAAATGGGACTGCAATTTACAAAATGATCATTGTGCTGTATTAAAGAAGACTTGAAACTAGCAATTGAGACCATGACCTCATTAGGAAAATGTTTACTGAGATAACAAATCAAGTGAGAGGTAGGGTCATTTTCTAATAAACTTTTATACAATCAGATGTCATTTTGCAACCAGTAGAGTCGCCCCCTGCTGTCCTTTAGAGAGACTGCAGGTTTAAGGCACTTCAACACTGGCTTCACTTTTGAGACCTGGAAGCTACATCCACTTTTTTATACAGTCTGTGACGAAAATACATCAAAAAAAGTTCATTCTCTTTGTTTTAATATTTTGTGAATGTGCTGTGCTTACATACCACATATTCATCATCATAACCGTCATCGTCAGGCTCTCCGGTGTTGGGGTCGCAGTCTCTGACCAGGTACTTCATAGTACAACTGAACGTACAAGACACTGTGGACACATGGGACACATCGTAAATCTTATACACAGTCAATGTTGGACGTTGTACATGGAGTTGTGTTTGCACTTTTGGCTGCTGAATGACTACGAATAACCTGTTTTGATCATATTGTTTTTTTAGAGAAATGTCCCGGTGTTCATACCAGCAGTGGGGTCGTCATCGGGCAGGCGGACCAGAGTGTAGCAGGAACCAGGCTGACTGTAGGGGAGGCTGGGGGCCGGAACGTAGTGTATCACCTCGTACGATTCTGATGGCTCCATCTGCACTAAGACCTGACATACAGAGCAACACATTCATATTAACAACTGTTCCCTACTACCGCCATGTCTGAAAACCTGAACCTCAATAGTCTAAATAAAGAACAAGAGAAAACATATGACTAAAATGATCATGAACCAAGCTGGTACCTTCTGCAGGAGCTGGTCGTTCAGAGTGTTTGTGCAGTCAAACTGGAACACCATGTGCCTGGCGAAAGTGTGTTTGACGCAGCGCACCACATATTCTGTCTCAGCCTCCGTCAGCTGCACCGGCTCGGAGGACTTGAAGAGTGGGCCAAGACCCTGGAACTCTGGGATGGCCGCCAGTTGTTCTGTGAAGCAGACGAAAAGCAGAGACAGATTAAAAAAAAGACAGGAAACAGACACACTGTGATGTTCTGTAATCCAGTGACCGACATGTAATCTTACCCTGATAAATGTCCTGGCGTGACGGGGCCAACTTCTCTGGCAGTTTGCTGGTGGCCACAGGGGCGATTTCTGTGAGGAAGAAATGACGGAACATTAACAGACGCTCTGACACTATCCGATTCCGACTGTGATCGTTTCTCAGCTGAGTACAAAAGGTTAGTAAATAGCTGTGTGTTTATACCAGTCTTCTGTTCTGTGATAGGAGTGGTGGCCAGGGGGACGCTCTTCATGTCGAACGGTTTCTCCGAAGGCTCCAGAGTGTACTGGTGGAGAGACTTCTCCAGACCCGGGATGGAGACAGACAGACCTGAGAGCAACACAGAGAAGAGAAGACGTTAACATTTTTGTTTGCTAAGAGTGAGGCGCACTTGAATATATTTCGACCAGCAGCCACCATGAGCTACATTCACTCATCAAAATCCCTAACAGTGTATCCTGAGTGTGTTTGTGTGTCCTTACCGTTAAAGATGTAGGCAGCATTCAGAGCCTTCTGCTTCTGCTGCAGCACGTTCATGTAGAAAGTAGCTCTGTCTCGCACTTCATCATCACTGTCCATCATGCACCTGTGAGAGCAGACACCAGAGTTAAAACAAAACTGTCACAAACAAAACTGTATAGTACAGGCAGGTGTGGGCGACTATCTTCCATGGGGAACCACGAGAAGTTTATCAGGTGACTGCGGGTCAGAAAGAAATGTGATTAGAGTGCGTATTAGCAATTCTTCAGATTTACTCGTCCTCTCACTGGGTAGTCTGAGTGGGCTGAAGTTCGCTGCAGAGATCAGCCTCTCACTGGGCGGAACGAGCCACCCGCTGAAGTCCCGCCCTACCACCTCCGGCTGTGTAGCAGTTTTCAACCGTTTTCAACACGTCCTTTACTAACTTTTGTGGTATTTGGTCTCGCGGGGATGTAGCCATTTTTCTGCCATGGTTCGCGTCCTGTAGCGATATTTTTGTGGGCGTGTTACACCAAAACCTGTTTCCCCCCCGGCAATATTTTTGCAAGCGCACCATTGCTGTGGCACCGCCCAGAACGACTGTGATTGGTTGAAAGAAATACAAGCAGCCGGGGCGTTTTTTTCTCCAATCTTAAAGTGAGAGTCGGCCCAGCCAGACCTTTCTTTTCTTGAGAGGTCTGGTGAGCGAGACTACTCACTGGGTGACATGTTATTAAAGTTTTGACACAAAGTGACAGTTCAAACCGTAATCTTTATACAAAGCGATTTGCTTCTTGCAGTTTGAACAAACAGCTTTACCGGAGACTTGAGATCAAAAATACTTTGGAGTCCATGTCTTTATAAATATAATACATTCAATGTCAAACTTTTGATTTCTAACATAAATCTTTCCCATTCTCTGTTGTACAATATTGTTGCTACACACAAAAGATCTCTCACGGTTGATGTACTGATGGAGTCGACTGCGCTGGCTGTGATGTTTAGCATTATACTTTTTAACCACAAGATGTCAGTGTTGGACTGTGACCACCAGTAGAAACAAAAATCTTAAAACTCCTAATACTGTTATAGAAGTGTAATGTATATGGCACCCCGGCAATGCATGTAGATGTCTTTGAGCTAATAAATTGCTAATACAGTTATGCAATTCTACTGTTGGTCGCCATTTTGGATTGCCATGTGATGGAATTGTAAGCTAACTATTTTGGTTGTCAGGACGCCTTACTAAATGCTACGCATACAGGATACAGGTTGCAATGATGGTAGCAGCAACAGTAGAAGAACAATGTAAACCACATGGATGTAGAGCATCGACTAAATAAACAGAGTAT